>NC_059136.1:77324543-77643293 GCF_020740605.2 Lemur catta | reverse complement strand
ATACGAGAGAGCCAAAATCATTTAAGTCATGAGTTCACTATGTCATACCCTTCTTGACATCATTTTATTTTTCACCATCTTCCAATGGACCGTGTAAGATGTATAGGGGTTGATGGTTTAGGCGACTAAATTTATGTACAGAATTTCTTGCTGAATTGCCAAATAATTGTACTCTGAAATAGAGTTGGTAGGTTAAGTGCAATCGTTAACCAACTGACAATGTTTACTTAGAAGTGTCTTTATATACAAATATACTTGAAATGATTATTACCTGTAATTAATAATCTGATGTGGCTAGCCTATAATTAAAGGTCTTAAGAATAAATAGCCATATTAATGCTTTACAGTTAAATATTGCAGCATCAGTCATGATAAAATGTATTGTTTCTCCTGGTGATTAGAGTGACAGTGGTAAAAATTTTAACTAATTTCACAAAAGGATCAAAGTAAAAATATTTTAGTTCAAATATGTACTCAGCCTGTCTGTTTAATATATAATTTACAAGTTATTACTTGATTAGGATGATTCACTTACTAAATACTTATAAAATTAGGAGTGCTACACTCAGGGAGATAATGGGCTTTAGAATTTTCTTTTTTATAAGAATAAGTATTTGGAGTACTTGAAACAAGCACAAGTCTTATTTCTTTTTTCAGAAAGGCTTTTATCGAGGATTATTTTTGTCTTCCATAAAAGTGTTAGACAATTTTATACCACAAAAAATATAGTAAAAAGACATGTTTTAGTTTTGTTAAGTCATGTGAGCCTTAACAATAATAATAGTATAACTACCACTGCAAATATTTCCTGAGTAAATAAATGGCAGTCTATTTTAAGCCATTTTTCTTAAAGGACAATATTTCATCACCACATGTTAGCCGTATGTTCAATATTTGGCATCATATTTTAGCTTATTTTTAAAGTGCTAACAATTAAACTGGAGGAAGAATGAAAGCACTGTCTTTTCTATGATTCATGCTGGTTCCATTTCCATGTGATTCTTGCTCATTTTTAAAATTATACTGTTTTCAAAAGTGTGATGAAGTTGGTGTCTGATATTCTAAGAATTTTGGTGAGTTATGCTGAGTTTTTTTTCAGCAAGTGCACCGTAGATTACCTCATCAGAATTCTGAGCCACAACCACTGGAGAAAACCTTGGAGAAGAGTTAAAAGAAGATAAATGGAAGGCAGAAGATGCACTTAGGTGTGAAGTGGACACATACAGTTTCATTCAAACCACCCTGCATCAGGTAATGACCATGGGTCAAGTTCATAACTCAGCAGGGAACTGGATGAGCTGGGAGACAACAGGAACAAGGATGTAATTCATGCATACGAACAAGCCGGAAGTCAGTGTGTTAGACTTTTTTTGTATAGTGATGAAGTGGCTGCTTACTCCAAAACTAAATAAGAAACATTACTGATGTTTCTTTTCTTTCTTTCGTTTTTTTTTTTTTTTTTAGAGATGGGGTCTCACTATGTTGCCCAGGCTGGTCTCTAACTCCTGGCCTCAAGTGATCCTCCCTCTTTGACTTCCCAGGTGCTGAGATTATAGCTATGAGCAACCATGTCCAGCCCAATATCATGGTTTTAATTTGCATTTTTCCAATGGCTAATGACATTCGACATCTTTTCATGTGCTTATTTGTCATCACTATTATCTGTTCATGTATTTTGACCATTTTTTAAATTTATTTATTATTAACTTTTTTTTTTACTTTTTGTAGAGAGATATGGTCTTGCTATGTTATTTAGGGTGGTCTCCAACTCCTAGCCCCAAGTGATCCTCCTGCCTTGGGCCTTCATAGTGCTGGGATTACATGCATGAGACACCACACTTGGCCTTGATGTTTCAAAGAAATTGAAATTTGACTATGACTTTTTCTTCAGAACTTTGAGATTTTCGACAACTATTTTTCCTACTTAGAAACCAAACTCTAACTGTTCTAAGAGCATATCAACAATAATAATTTTGTCCTTTATAACAGTGAATAATTTTAAAACAAAAAATGACTGGCAAACTAGTCAAGCCCAAAGTCAGAATGTGTCACCATAAGTTTCAAGTTACAAAAGCATGGTAGAGTATTTTCTTCTATCATTGACCCTCTAATTGTCCTGTCCATCATGTACTCAGGATGAAATTGAATTTTTTCATACTCTTCTTTCTCAAGTAGATATAGAGTGACATTTCTTATACCAATTGATAATATTGGCAAAATTTTGCAGATTTTCAATTGTAATTCATGAAGAAAACATCAATCAAAAAAATCCAAAAAAACTCCTTTTGGTAAAATTCTGGCTCAAACTGGGATAGGAAAATGAATCTACAGATAATTATATTTTGTCAATGTAAGAAAAAATAAAGATAATTTTTGTCTTTTCCAATTCAATCTATTAACCAAATGTGATTTTCATTTTATAAAAGAGAAAACTCAGAATGATGCTGAGTTGTCCAAGTCACACAGAGGGACCGGATACTCAACCTAGGACTCTTGTTCAGAGCACATATTTTTATGCTTAGTCATACAAAATAAAGAAAGTAGAGCTATAAGGTTTTAAGATATGCATGATAAATCATTTTTAAATGTTTAGACTGTACTCTCATGGAGGATTAAACACAACAATTAGTACGAAGTTGGTGGTCAGTAATTTTAAAGGCAATCAGTAAATAATCATAGTTATTGTAAATGATTAGTGATTTTTCACACCATAATCAGGACAGAATTCTAATCACATTTTAGATACAAATTGATTTTAATCTTATTTCCTTGGTCAAATGTTATATCCCTTCACTTATAATATTTATAGAGAAGAAGTTTTAAAATGCTTTAGATTAAACTCAGTGATAACATTTCTCAGGGTAGCCTTGGAAAGACATCTGCATTAGAGTATTCCAGAAAATATTTATATTGAATATATGACAGTATTAAAGTTCATCACAGCACTTTGGCAGCTGCTCCAGATGCTACCCAATCTAGGGTTTTAAGATTTCAAATAAGAGCTTATGGGCAGTTGTCAAGGTAATTTCTCTTCCAAGAATTTATTTGGGCAATTTCATTACTCCAGTCACTACAGCTAAGGTCTCTTTCTTAGACTGAGTATAATTTCTTTCAAATTTAGTCACAGTGTGCGACACAGACCAAGTAGTGCTTTCACTGACATCTGAAATCTACGTGATATCAAAGATGTGGCTTTAGGAGAATTGCACAAGCCAGGATTAAAAGTAAAAAAGAACCAAATATACTGGCAATTTTATCCACACAATAATTTTTTGTTGTTGTGTTGTTGGGTCATATTCTTTTTTTTTTTTTTTTTTTACTTTTTCTTATTATTTAGAAATGCACTACATCTTATTAAATTTTTCCTGGTGCATTTTGTTCTACTACTCTGTTTAATGCCCAATATAAAGTCTTTGTAGAAAAAACTTAAAGGATAATATATATTTGCATGTATAGTTATACTTGTACATATATAGCTGGATATTTCAGTGCTTTTACAAATTGTGCAGTATTTTATTTTTTGATTGGACATTCTGTATACAGAGGTCTTACCAGATAGTGATATTTTTCTAGTAGACTGCTCTATTGTAATAAAGTATTTTAAAGTTTTATTTTATTAAAAAATTATGTCTCCTCTTGTATTTATGGATAAGAAAAAGCTATTGTGTGTTCGTTGGTGTTTAAAGCCACGCTTAAAGCCATACTGATCATAACTCTTATCAACGTTATCATCTTAGGAAATGAAGAACGGCAATAGTGGGCTTCGATTTAAAGGAAGTAACAGTTAAACTGAGAAAACACAATTTGACAAAACCACCTCAATTACTTGGTCGCTGTGTCTAAAGAGCCAAACTGAAGTGGAGAGTTGTGCAATTGCTCCAGTAATTAAGTCCCCAAGAGCTCAAAACACATTTTGCCTAGATAATCCAGGTAATTCCAACTCAAGTGCCCAAGTGCCTCACTTTACGATTACCCAGTGTACTAGAAATCCAAACTCACAGAAAGGCTAAATCAGAGAACGGTTCTCATGTCACAAAAGGATTTATCCAAGTGACTCTTTCATTGTCAGGGAGGCCAGAGTTCCCCAAGAATGAAGAAAATTATTTGCTTATTAACTACCTCAATTACTCATACAAGTTGACCAATCTCCTAGAAACAAACATAGAGTTAATTAAACAGCAGATCTAATTTCTGATACCCTTGCTGTCCAGAGCAGTGCTTGGGGAGTCAAGCAAACTTGGTTCAGTACCCAGGATCCTCACTTAATAGTGTTTAAAACATGCTTCATCGCTCTCAACCTCTGTTTATTCATCTATTAAATAAGTGTCATAATATTATGCATTTTATATGATTACTAAGAGAATAATGTCCATGAAGGCACTGTACAATTAACAGTTTTTCAAATCTTGGTTTATCCATGGTCACTCAGTTCTGAAAGCATAATGAATAAATAGAAAACATTTTTTTATCTATTCGTTTGAAAATTATTTAATGAGTGTCTACTCTGTGCTAGTGACTGTACCAGGGACTGGGCAAGTAACAATGAGAAAGATGATTCCAATTCTCAAGAACGTGCAGTCTTTCGGGGGGGAGAGGGGGACAGATATTTTATGTTTTAAAAATTAAAAATAAACACAAATTTTTGAAATGTATTTACAGTATAATTACTTTCTGAAACTTTCTTAATAATTATGAATGTCTATCCATATATGAAATTCCCAATTCCTTATTGTGATAGTCTTACCTGATGTTTTTCATTGAAAACAAAGATATATAGAAAAGCCACAATGTAAATTATGTAAATCAACCTTGATTTCGTAGCCTTAAAGAGCGAGCAATCATTGTTGTGGGGGAGAGAGAGCGTCTAATCCAATGTGAGGCTTTGCTGACTACTGATTGAGAGGCCACAATTGGTCACATTATTGGGGAGAATGACTCTTCTTTTCCTTACTTCACTCCTGGTGTGATTACCCACTTCTGTTCATAAAAATGGGAAAGGAGCTGAGATTAAATCATAGGAAAACAAACCATGTATCTCATCAGAGACACCACGGACAAAAAAATAAACATTGTAAAAGAAAAATGGTCTGGCTTTTTCCTTTTGCTGTTGTGAAAAAACCAATAATTCTGGCCTAGATTGTTCATGTTTCACACTAGGAGGCAAGGAATCAGTCTGCAACTGACTGGATTTCAGAAAAATCTAAAAGAAAGACAGATATTTGTTTTACTCCAGACTTTCAGATTTTAAGTCTTGTAACTAATGACCCTACAGATTAGGAAATATCTATATCTATATTTTGATAGTTACATAAATAGTTTTATAGATATAGATGTACATATATACAGACATACATACACTTATAAACATATATATCTTAGTATACTAGAGTTTTATTTGTGAAAATTTTTACCCTTGATCCTAATACACATTAATACCATTATTAATTCATTCTGTTTGCTTTAAAATCAGAGGTGAGGGGGCATAACTAATTCAATATTTAGTTCTATATCCAGTTCAATAACTAGTCCAGGAAAATGGATTCATTCTCTTTAAATAATCAATTTATATATTAATAATATGTATGTAATTCATTTCTTAATCTGTATTTTTAAAGAAAGACAAATCTCCCTAGAGTTTTGCCTCTCCCCAAATCTTACAATATGGTAGATTTAGCTAGCTAGTGCAGACAACCATCCAATCCAAACATATATAAATGTTGAACAGTGTATTAGAAGAATATCTGACATTTATGAAGTACTTACTATGTATCAGGCATGCTTCCAAATACTTCACATGTGTTAACTCATTTAATCTTGTCATTAGCCCTTTGAGGTAGTGTAATAGTGAGGGCAAAATAAGCTATGACCCCCAAATCACAGTGGCTTAATATAATATTTTTTTCTCACTCATGTCATGATCTATTGCAGTCCAGATGGTTCTTCTCCATACAGCAACAGAGGGACTCGGAAGTTTCTCCCATCTTGGGATGTTGCCATCATCCATATACGGTCTCAAGGCACTGGGGTTGGGAAGAGAATACAGAAGGTTGTAAATCGGAAATTCTCCATGGACTAAGGATAGAAATGATATCCATCACTTCCACTCGCACTTGGTTGCCTAGAGCTCAGTCTTAGCTCAACTTCAAAGTGGCTGAGAAAAGAATGCACCCGGGAGAAACCACAAATTGTAAATGTGGTGAACATAGATTTAGTTTTCACTAATATCTGCCCCACTGATTACCATATATCAATTTCCTCTGTTTTTCCTCAAATAAGACAAGGTCCCAGCCAGTCCCTGCACCCAGATCAAAGTCTACTGTCTTTAAGTGATGTTCATTCTGTGTTTGGATGTGGCTCCCTGTCCAGCTACTCTAACCAAATAAGCAAAATATCTTCTCCATCACCTCTGCAACCCCTCCACACATACTCGTCCCATATACAATCATGTAGCAGGGGTGGGAAAACCATCATACTAAATGCTATTGAGGAAAGAGAGAATGGAATAAACACAGCAGATCCTTGTCTAAAGCAATTTTGAAATCTTGTTGGGCAGACATTGTGAAGGCTTTTAACCCTGTCGGTCGGTCAAGTTTCTTGATTAGGTTCTGATTCTGCTCTCTTGGAAGATTCCCTTGTTATTTTGCTCCATAGCTTTAAGCATTCCTTTCTAAGAGGCTATTCAAGGATATCACACTTGGGGGAAAAGATTGTACTTAATCTGGTCTTTGCTGCAAACTTGACTCTTGATGGAACTTCATTACTCAAAGCTTTTCTCAGTTTTATCCCCCAATGGTTGGGATCTAGAAGCAGTCCTCTTTTCAAATTCTATATTTCAAGACTCTCTTTTATTACCTTTCATTTTGGCTTTCAAACCTAACAATTTTCACCTGAGATCATTTTAGTTATGGAATATCTTGTCAAAAATAGCCAAATGTAGATAATACCTACTGAAATTTGTATTCTTTCTAATCACTGCACCTAAATCTGTCTTTTAGATTATCACAGGTAGCATTTTCCCAAATTTTTCGTCATTGTGTTTCATATATTACTGTATTTCTGTACCCCAGTATCAGTTTCCACTCTGTTATGCCACTGCCCCCTATTTTGGGGATTTGAAATGGAAGCTCCTATAATGAAATATTCAGCACCAATTACAAGGTACCAATTTCTGTTTTAGGCAGGATGAACAAAACTAGCAATTGAAATCAACAGTACCCAAAACCCTGATTTAACATCATGAAGTACATTTCCTGTTCCTACCACCACTTAACAATGATCATACAGTTCTCCAAGTAGGGATTCATGAACTAAGGCTTCTTCCTTCTTATGGTGGCTAAATCTTAAACATGTGTGCTTAAAAAAAATTATAGAATAGGATGAGACAGTGCAGATTTGTGTCTGTGAAATGTCTATGGGCTAGATGTGGAAATGGTGCATATTATTTCTTCCCCTATTCCACTTGCTAGAAATCAACCACAAGGCCATTAGCAAGTCTATTTTCAGAACTCAGATCACTAGCATCTTATCTCCAATATATTTTCAAATGAAGAAACTGAATCATAGGTGAATTAAATAATTTATCTAATTTCCTCCTGTTCAAAACAGAACTAACTCTAAATTCAGGAAATCTAACTTGGGACCCAGATACTAATCATTTAGAAATATATTTTAAAAGGATGATTCAGAAAAAGAATTACTGGGTGTCAAAAGAAAATAGGCATCTCAAACATGGAACACTAAGAGGATGAAACAATCACAGTAGCCTTGCAAACCCAGATTGATATTTTGGATATCAGGGACTGGGGCTTTGAGGTTCATATGATAAAAAGATGACATTGGGGCTACATAAACTATTAATAAAAGAAACTGAAATTATAATATTTGAAAAATGCTAGAAATCTCTTAAAGTGACCCCTTCTGTCACCAAGAGACTAGAAAATGAAGTCTTGAATGCTGACCTAATAAAAAATAAGGACAAGTATGTGCCACACATGAGTGTTAGGGCAAAATTAAACCTATTTGCATGGTACAGGAAGCCTAAAATAAGAAATTAATGTAAGACCTTGTCCCAAGGTGGTAAAACCATAGGTATCCCACCACATTACCACAAATCAAAACCACAGAATAAAAATATTTCCACAATCCATGATACAAAAGTCTTCCTTAGGAAAAAGCAACATAATAATAATAAAATAAAAATTATATACCATGTAAAATGGATTAATATGAGATAGCAAACACAACAGTGTTATTAATACCCCCAGGAACCTAATAATACAATAAGAAGGAAATTATGAAATTATAATGAATAAAGTGATTAAAGCAAAAGAAAAAAGAAATAGAAATTTAAATTCTCACATTATACTACAAAAAAGCAAACGGAACCAAAATTATAAGTTTTCTGACAAAGAAAAATAATGTTCAAAACTTGAGTGGATTAAATGGCAAAGTAAACTCAACTGAAAAGAAAATTAGTGAACTAGAAGATAAATACATACAAATAATCTACAATATAAAACAGAAATGAAAGATATAAAAGAGAAATTAAATGAAACTAATCATTAACTGATAAAATTCTATATTTCAAGGAGAAAACAAATATAATAGAGGAAGCAAAAGGTCAATAATTGAAGAGAAAATAGCTGTAGATTCTCTAAAATTAAAGAAAAATGTATGTTTTCATATAGAAAAACTTGAACAGGTTCTGAAAAAATATCTATTAATGTTTAGAGATAAAATGGTGAAGCTGAAGGACTCTAAGAAAAAAAAATCTTAAAAGCACCAACTTGAAAGTACAAATTATCTACAAAGGGGTAAAAATTACCTGGATAGGGATTCCTATCATTCTCTCAGCAATCCATAAAGTACTTGGGTATAAATTTAGCCCACTCCCCAAAAAAGCAAGGCATATACACTGAAAACTACAAAACATTGCTGAGACAAAGAAAACATAAAGAGATATACCACTGCCAGATGAAACAATTCAGTAATGTTAAAGAGTAACGTTCCCCAAAGTGACCTAAGATTCAATGCAAATACAATCAAAATCCTTCCTAGCTTTCTCTTTTTCCAATAAATAAATAAATAAATAAATAAATAAATAAATAAATAAATAAATAAATAAAATAAAGCCAGATTGATTCTGAGATTCATACAGAAATGTAAAGGAACTATTTTGTTTTTGTGAGAACCTGTTTTTCCTTAAATTAAAGCCAACTTTATGAGTCAATTCCTAGATTTCAAAGGCTTTTTAAGGGTCATTTGTTAGACTATGTGTTTATCATTTTGTTTTTGAAGACAGAACTCTGGACTCACCTAAAACTCTAGAGAACCCAACAACTGCCAGAAGAGGCTGCTTATTTTATGCCAAAATTTGCCTGGGCTCCTCATGTTATGGATTGGTAGGAACATAGTTCTTGGAATTTATAAACGTGTGTGTGCATGCGCGTGCGCGCGTGCACACACACACACACACACACACACACAGTAATCATCTCCATAGCATGTGAAATGGTCAAGGTTGCAAAGATAAAAGGAATGCTCTAAAACAAGGCCTGACAAACTATCACCGCAAGCACAATCCCATCTGCCACATGTTTTTGTGTAGTCCATGAGCTAAGAATGGTTTTCATATTTTTAAATGATTGAAAAAAATCAAAGGAACAACATGTTGTGGCATGAAAATTATATGAAATTCAAATCTCAGTGTCCATGAATAAAGTTTTATTGACACACAGCTACAGTTATTCATTTACATATTATCTAGGGTTGCTCTCATGCTACAATGGCGAGGTTGACTAGTTTCCCCAGAGACTGCATGGCCTGCAAAACCTAAAATAAGTACTAGCTGGGCCTTTCCAAAAATAGACCATGACCCCTGCTTTAAGACAGCATACACTCTGAAAGTGAGGCTGAATCACCAGTTTCAGAGACAACTTATTTTTGGCAGTGTAATGAGTTTCACCAGTGAGAATACCAGAGGCCACCACAATTCTTTAGAGGTGTTTTAAGAACATTAAGCAAAAAAGATTAGTGTCTGGATTCCTTTTCCCAGAATATTCTAAGACCCCAGTGTAAGTTTTTTTCACTCCTGCAATTTTTTTTCATGTACATATATCAAATCCAGTGATTGCTAAACTTTATTAGGCTAAAAAAATGTTGCATGACTAGTTGACTTTTATAATAATGGTTAACATTTAATGAACAATTGCTATGTTCATCTTTTCTTCACAAAGACTCTGTGAAGTGATACTACTGTTTTCGTTAGTTTACAGATGAAAGCACAGAGAAGTTATGAAGTTATGGCCAAAGTAATTTGTATAGGGTTGAGCCAGACAGCCAAGCTGTCTAAACCTAGGGCCATCAATATTAATTCTATACTTCTTCTGTAGTGATATCACTAAACAAGATATACAGATGGCTCTTCCTTAAGGAACATATCTAGGACTTGTTCCTTTCCCTTAAGGGTCTGAACACAAGACTGGCCTCCAGGAACAGATACTTGCTTCAACTTCCCACCTGGGGTTTCTTACAGTCCCACTTTGATCATGTACAAGGAGCTGTGGCTGTTCTGGACTGGTTTCGTTTGGGTACATACCGCCTTTACTCATAATTATAAAAATACTTACAGATTTTTCCATAGTGCTCTTTTTTTTTTTTTTTTTTTTTTTTTTTTAAGGTGAAAAGATAATATATTCAGAATTGGCGAATTGGCCAGTTGGACTCGGTTTAGATGATCCCAATTTTGTTGGCAACGTCCAAAGCATCGTAATCGGGAGCCAGTCGAACGTATGCCTTCTTCTCTCCATCAGGCCTGATCAGGGTGTTGACTTTGGCCACATCAATGTCATAGAGCTTCTTCACAGCCTGTTTGATCTGGTGCTTATTGGCTTTGACATCCACAATGAACACAAGTGTGTTGTTGTCTTCTATCTTCTTCATGGCAGACTCAGTGGTCAAGGGGAACTTGATGATGGCATAGTGATCAAGCTTGTTTCTCCTGGGGGCGCTCTTCCGAGGATATTTGGGCTGCCTCCGGAGCCTCAGTGTCTTTGGCCGCCGGAAGGTGGGTGATGTACGGATCTTCTTTTTTTTGTGGCTGTGGACGCCTTTTAGCACTGCCTTCTTGGCCTTCAAAGCCTTTGCTTTGGCTTCGGCTTTGGGAGGGGCAGGAGCTTCCTTCTTCGCTTTCGGCGCCATCTTGTCCATAGTGCTCTTGTATTCAGAAGGAAGCAAAGATCCCATTATCCAAAAAGATTATATTTAAAGCTAATTTATTAATACTTGAGGAAACTTTGTAAAGGGAACCATTAAATATAGAGGTGGTTGACAACTTTTAAAGTCCATCTGCCTATGTTCTGTCCTTTTCCCTCTCCCCGCCACAAGATTAGAAAGATAAGTAGATAGAGACGAAAGATAGGCCATCTGCCTCTCCAGCCACATCATCTCCCTCTCTCTTCATATGATGATGGAACTAGTGATTTTTGATTTTCTTCTTTTTGATTTTGTTTCTTTAATTTTCTCTAACAAATGTATAAAATGTGTGTAATTTTTAAATCAGAAGAAAGTTAAGTGATTTTTTTCTTTTAAGTTCTATGTTTCCTTTACATAGCAAAGTCTGGTGTCAGATCATTGCTTTCCAAAACAATGTAAACATTTTCTGCACAGGCCTCCTATGACAACTCCTTCTCTACCAAGTAAAATTTTGTCTTCATTGCCTAGCATTTGTACTCTTCATACTCATGCCCTATTTAGTCACTGTAGTAATAGTTTTCTACTTTTTATGGTTGTATTCATACCTTGGCCTCTTTCAACCTGACCTCTCCCTACCTCCGTCCCAAGGACATCATTGCATGTGATCCAGTTTAGCTCACCCAATGCCTTCCTGTTGGACGCATCCCCTGGATACATGCGCATATATTTTTTCTCTAATTTTACCTTCTGTGCAATTTGGCAATGTGGAACACCACACTCTTTGGGAAATTCCTTTTTTGATTTCCACAATGGGAAGTTATAGCTTTCTGTTGTAACTCCTGGCAGCCATTTGCTTATAAAACTAATGACTCTTTTTATTCCTTTCTGTTTTTTTAATATATGTAAACCACTTCCTCTGAAATGTAAGTTTCTTGAGCAGAGGGATTTTAGTTAAATGCCTCTGTAACCCACCTAGAACTAGGAGTAGTGTAAATCAGATACTTAAGTCAGACTATTTGTTGCATAGTAATTCTACTTCAAATAAGATTTTAGTTTACTCTATAAAGCTAAAACATCACCCATTAGGCCCATTTACCTAATGATAAATAAGATAATAAATAAGCTGCCCAAAAATTTAAAGAAAAGAATATCCTTGTATTAATTATAATTGTTTTAAAATATTTTATACATCTTTCCTTAAAGAGCAAAAATATTTTTATTAAAAAAGAAAAAGAAAATGCATGAGTATATGCAGAGTCTAAGAACAGGGATCTGGATAACTGAAATATAATATTTAAAACCAGCTATGTTTCAGAACAAAGAAACTGACCCTCCTAAGATTATCTACCTAATGAATTTTGTGAGTTAGAATTGAGTTAGATTTTTGGAATCATTTCTTATTCTTTATTCTTTTTTAATAACAATCTTTTCTGTCTAGTGTTTTCTTTTATATGTGAACTGAGATCATTCTGATTCTTGAATAAAACATGTTAACTTATTATTTTTATTCTTCTTCCCCTGTTTTCTTTATCCTTTTTTTCTAGCTAATGTCATTTTCAGGGCAATGTCACCAATGTATTGGCATACCATTAGATAGAAATAATATTTTCCAGAGCTGTTAAATGTGATTGAGATTGAATGCATAGAAAGTAGAATAGGAATAGGAATAGGAGAGCTTCCTTGGGCAGACAGGCCCTTCTTAATGTGTCATGCTGACTGGGCTGAGCTGGACTTACCGAGGCGGTGGCTTTTGGTGTATAAGAACAAAGTACTGTAACCAATATCTCCTTCTTCTTCCTCTCTTTCATTAATGTCTTCTAATGGTATTATTAGCTTTGCTTACTCCTAGCACGTTACTCATCATTTGTAGCATGTTTACAATCAGGAGTAGGCCACAGAATTTTACAGGACTAAAAACTAAATTATTAGCTTTTCTTGCTACCTTAGAGAAATAACTATATTCTTTACGTTTTGTTGTACTCAGCGTAGTCAAAATAAAAACACCTTGCTTTAATGATATAGACAGAAAAAATGAACATACATATTGTGTGAGAGATATTTGAGAAAACATAACATTTGCAAAGTAAAATAAATATTTTATATTTAAATGAAAAAAAGCACAGTTGGAAGGAGAAGCTCAGCATCTCAGAGGGGACACCAGGCTCCACACAAGTTTAGACTTGTTGACATTGTTAGAGGGTACAGTGAATGACGCCTTTTTTCTCTGCCTGAATGTGAAATCTATTAAAAAGCAGAGAGAGAGAGGAATCAAGCAGAGGCTACGTTTATGAAGGTGATGTTGAAAAGTATGGTCCTTGTGTGGGCGGTATTTCTCTACAGTGATTCCTAAAATTAGCCAGATAACTCACGACCATAAAATAAAGTAAAACGGAATTTTTAAAAAATGAAACAAAATCTGTAAGTTCCAAAAGTTCAAAGAAAGCCTATTCTTCCTATAAAAGTAAAAGAATTTGATTAATTGCTTCGGGCTTTGTTATAACAGGGCACACCTTTGTGGTCTTACTCCAAGAACAAGAGTTATGTCTCTCTTTGTTTTACTGCTTGCCCATAGTAGAAAGCTGAAGAATACTTATTGGGTGGATGAGTGTAACCTGGGCCTGTGGGTACGTTGCTCCAAGATTTGGAATCAGCAAAAATCATGATACATATTAAATAAACTTAAATGCAGCTGTGTGTGCTCAGTGGAATGAGAAGGTACCTAGGCTTCTATTTCTGTTACTGTTATTCACCAAGTATTCATAAAGTCCCTGCCATGTTCAAGGTTCTGTGTTAGATATATTAATAGAAAGAGATATCATTATGAGTAAGACATAGTGTTCAATCCCCCAACAAAAAAAGGACTTAATAAGTTACAGGGATAAGGGAAAATACAAGAATCTACTAGTTATAAGAGGTAAATGACAAAAAATAATTGGGTTTCAAAACCAAAAAAAGAAAGAAAGAAAGAAAAGGGCATCTATTCATATTTTGTTTTATCTGGCTTTTTGTATGGGGTTAGAATAAAATGAGTAAACATACCATTTTCTTAAAAAAATGAGTCATTTCTGCTTATGTATAAAATTGTCCATTAGATTGAGTGAAAGTAGGCCTAAAAGTTGTGATTTCAGGACAACGCACCACAGTGTTATGGTAAACACAATGCAAATTTATATGGGTTCTACAATGTCTGAATAAATTATGCTGCCTGAGAACATATGTACTCCTATTTTCAAATGCATGTTGTTAAACAAAAGTAAGATTATCTTTGTTATCTATTTTATTGGTGATCTAATTCTAAATGGACACCTACTGTTAGACTGGCCTCTGAGTGGAGGTTTTTCCATGTTCTTGGTGTTCATTGGGAAAAGAATTTCAGGATGCACCATGTAAGCCAAGCCAGTGACAGCTTTTATTGAAAGTGAAAGTACACTCTCAGGAAAGAGTGGGCAGGCTTGACAGAGAGCAGCAGCACTGAGAGGAAGTGTTCTTAGATCTTTTGTACTTTTATTAATTGAGGAGAGGAATATCCAAGGCCAAGGATTGGCTTTTATTAAGATATTGGGTAGTAATTCCTAGAATTGGGTTTCTTCCCATTTTCATTCTTTATATGGTTGTCTCAGAACTGTCAAGGTGATTTCAAGGGCAGAGAAATTTTAAAACCACAATGTAAATGATGTTGTAATTAGTCAAAGTTCATATAAGGTGGCAGAGATAGCCGACAAGCCAACTCAAGCTGGTTCTTGCTTGCAGTTATCAGCCCCTCTTGTTTAAGGTCATTTACGTTAATGCTACACCCAATCTCCAAGCCCCTGCATCTGGCCTCACCCCTGTCTCCTGGTTTCCTACTGTAACACCGTCATTAAAGGATTTTCTGTATAATCATTTGCCTTAAAAAATAAGTCCTGAAATAAAAAAAATTAAAAAAAAAATAAGGCCTCAGATTCACGTAAATATTGGAAAGCTCCAGCATTATGGGTGACCCTTTTATAGTCACGAATGCCCTCAATGATGCTAAATCCAAAGGATATTTTTCAGTTCCCGTATCCCTTTATGTCTCAGCAGCATTTAACATTGTGGACTATCCTTTTCTTACAGAAAAACTGTCTTTTCTTGGCATTTTTACACCATGCTCTCCCTTGTTTCTTCCTACCATGTTGGTCATATGTCTTCATTGCTGTATCATCTCCTTCTATCTTGCCTTTCTCCATTGATATTCCTCAACCTTGGTCCTAGACCTGTTCTTTTACCACAATGGGCTCTCTCCCTAGAAAAACTTACCCATCCTCATGTCTTCAATTACCCTCTAGACCCTTGATCTCTCTTCTGAGTTCATATATACAGTCATCCCTTAGCATCTCTGGAAGACTGGTTCTAGGAACTGCTGAGAATAACAAAATCGAGGGATGCTTAAGTCCCTTTTATAAAATAGTGTAGTATTTGCACATAACCTACATATATCCTCCCATATACTTTATTTCTACGTTAGTTATCATACCTAATACAATGCCTTTACATCACTTCATTTACCTGGATTTAGTGTAGTATTCTGCCCCCAATAATTCAAGTTTTGCTTGTTATAACTTTGTGGAATTTTTTTTCTTGAATGCTATCTTTTTAGATGTAGAACCCACAGATACAAAAGGCCAGTTATATGCAGAATCACTTGCATAATTGAAATATCATTTGTAAATTCCAAAATAGTCTAAAATCCAACATTTCCAAAATAAAATGCATAGTATTCCACACTAACCTGATTTTTTTCTAGTAATTTCTAGCTCAGTGAATGGCCCTTCCATTCATGTGGTTGCTAAAATCAAAAACTTGGGAGTCATACTTCTTGATACTCCCTTTGCATTATCTGTGATATGAAATTAATCAGTAAGGCCTTATGAAATCTAATTCTTTCCAAAATAGCATGAAATTAAAAGTAGTTATAAAAAAAGTAAACAAAAATAAGGATAGGACATAGGACATACTGGAGAAATGGCAATATACAGAAACTTAGTGAAAACAACATACAGATTCTTCCTTGATTATTATTCAATTCTTTTATACCCATTTGTAACAAAGGATAGACAGTGGCTCTCTGAAAGAGAAAAATATCGCTCCAACTACATTTAGGGTTTCTCTGGAAAAGTGGCAAAATATTTATTGGGATGTACCTTTAAAAAGAGACATCATTTCTCTCAATGCCAATGGATAGATCTGCTTTGAATCATCACTTATTATCAAAAATGCATTTGGACATTAGTGTTCACAATGCTCTTCTAACTTCAGCCTTTCCCCAAACTGGGTGGGTGTATCAGCTCTGGGAACAAATGAAAAGGTTTTAGCTTGTTTGTGTGCTTTTCCAGAGAATACACTTCTGAAAAAGATACATTTTCAATTCTTTGTAAACTACAGGATAATGCATCTGGAGTAACTATCCTGGTACTTTTAGAATCAGCTGGGCAAGCCTTGTTGCTGCCTTAAGAGATTTTTAATTATATAGTTTATTGCAGTAATTGCTTTATTTTATAGTGCACTTACTTCCTGTAAGTGCACTTTGTGTATGTGGCAACTGTTGTTCCTTTAATTATAAGGTTAAGTATCACATAATTACAGGGTAAATACACAGTTATTTCTGTCCCGTGTGCCAAGTGTTTAGGTAACTTGGTATTTATACAAAGGAACCAAATGGTGCTTAGGAGTCTTTCTTTTAATTCCCATATAAAATAGGCTTCAGCAAAAAATTCAATCATGTATTATATTATTTTTCCTTTTAAATCATTTGCAAGTGCCAAGCCAGAGTATACTTTTATGAAATATGTTACATTACAATGAGAACTAACATTACAGGCTTTTTTTTTTAATACTGTCAAGAAAACTTACCTCTATAAGTATTAAGGAAAACATTTATTATAGTGCCTTTAATTTAATGTTTCTCAATTTCAAGTTTTATCTTTTGTCATTGCTATCAACTCTTAGCTTAAATCTAATATATTTATCTAAAAACCAGAAAAAAACAAAGACACAATTTAGAGCATATTCAAATACTAATAAGTTCACAAGTTAAAACAAGAAAACTGAAAACATCATTCATTTATTTCAGCTTCTTTAACTGTTACCATAATTATTAAAGTTTTTTGTGATTTATGTATGTAGAAAATTTTTAACTTTGCATCAGCTTCTACAGTGGTTCTAAAATTTGGACAATTTTTTTGAATGGTATGTTTTATATTTCACTATGTCCTCATTAATCATTCCTAATAACAAAACAAATGTGATTTATTAATTAATTCATTCTATAGACATTTATTTGGTGCTTACTATGTTCCAGGAACAGAATGTATTGCATGCAATGTGCTCATTATCTAGTACAAGAGGTAAGCAGCTACGCCAATAGTTGTAATTTGTGTTAAAAATTCCTCAATATTGCTACATAGAAGGCCCAGAAGTTGCAAGAGGGAAGTGTCATTAGTTATAATGAGGGCAGATAAAGATGGGGTCCAATGGGGGAAAGAATTAGATCTCAAAAAGGTGAAAAGTTGTCCCCCTACACAAGAAAGATGGATTTTCAAAGATAGCGTATATTTGCCTATGATTTCAGAAATTACAATAGTAACCACTAGCTATTTAAACTAGATAGAAAAAGTAATAGTAGTTCCATTCTGTAAGGTCAACTATCCAAATGCTTTTATTAAGCCAAAGATTCTAATAATGTGGAATCTAATAGTTTATATTATTACAATAAATAATATTATTTAATGGCAAAGAGAATTATAAATAAGTTTTCTATTGACCAAAGACTATGACCCTAATATAATTAGAATGAATTCTTCAGGATTGGTAACTAAAGGATGCAAATATGTGGAAATACTGATGGCCTAGGGAACTTCCTGCTATAGAACAGGGACCACAGAGGATGACCCTGGTGCATTACTCTTCAACGTGTATATGAATCTACTGCTTCCAAACAAGGAAGAAGAGCCACTCTGTGGCCCAGTTAGGACACAGTGCAGCAAACTAAGTTCACTCATGATTTGATGTTGGACGAAGAGTCGTACTGTGTTATAAAAGTGTTATAGTAAACACTCTACAATTTAAAGCACTGTCTAATGTCCAATGTGAATTGGAATAGAAAAAAATCCTCCAATATGATGGATCAACATTTGGATTTCCAAGGCAATCTGAAAAGTTCCAATTAAAATAAAAATAGAGCGTCCACAATTTGCCTTGCAATTTTTTCTTCTTTTGCTTCTCAGAGTGATTGCTACCTTTCCAGGTGCATAGTGAATTTGAGCCCATTAATACCAACTCATGATTCAGAAATCAGGCTGCTTGCACTAATCCTTTGCAGTTCTTATTGTTATTCCTTTTAGGTCATAGTTGGAAGAGCAAGATTCTCCAGTACAGATTAGAATTTGAGTAAATCTACTGAAGCAAGTTGCCGTGACATCTTCATAGCTCACTGCAACCTCAAACTCCTGGGCTCAAGTGATACTCCTGCCTCAGTCTCCTGAGTAGCTGGGACTACAGGAGCATGCCACAACAGCTGGTTAATTTTTCTATTTTTAGTAGAGACAGGGTCTCACCCTTGCTCAGGCTGGTCTCGGACTCCTGAGCTCAGGCGATCCTCCTGCCTTGGCTTCCCAAAGTGCTAGGATTAGAGGTGTGAGCCATGGCACCTGGTCAGGACTTTTTGAATTACATCTCACCATGTGGCATAGATGAAGGGTTACTGAGAAACAAAGGTCATGGAATGTTTACCCTGATGCCAAGCATTTATATAAAAAAAAAAAGATTGCAAGTGATAGCTGCTATACAAAAAAATCATGTTAACTACAAGCTTGGGTTTGGGGAGGAGGGGGTTGTCTTTGTCCAACATTGAAAAAGCACTTTTGAGTCTTTTTCAGAAAAAAATATTTCAGGTAAATATAAACATATCTTCTAATGTACAAGTCTATAAGTTATGGAGCCTTCTCAGACCTTAATATTGTAAATGTCAGTTACTTCTAAATATATGATATTTTTATTTAAATCACAACAAATATGAATTGGTGATAAATAAAATGTAAATTAACATCAATAAAAGAAAAAGACATATATGAGCTTCTACTTATCCAGATTTCAAATTTAAGAAACATGCCTCCTCACTTAATATGTATACCAGCTTAAGACCCATTTTACTCTGATGTTAATGGGGAAAGAAAATTTTACAAGAGGAAGAGAAAGGGAGAGGAAAGTAACACAATATACCTTAGTTTCTGTAGTAAACATAGAAACTGGAAATTGATCTACTCTTTTCTTGACTTTCCATGTAATAGGACTAACTGTATGTTGTAAATAAGATATGGTATTTACAGATCTGATTTTTCAAATAGTAATTTAAATACTTTGATTAAAAATTTTAACTATTTTAACAAAAAATTATTTCCTATGAAATCTAGACAGTTGATTTAGATTTTGCATAAGATTTTGGTTATGACTTGAGTCTGACAAGTTTACTTTAGTAAAATTACTATGTATTCTCCAAAATTCATTTTAATCATAAAACTTTATTTATAATTCTTTAGATAGTCCCTTAAGAAAGAACTGTAAGAATATATACCATAACTAGAACTTCTATAAAGAATCAGAACTTGTTATTATGAGTTAATTTTTTAGTAGCATTTTCTTAATTTTTTTTTCAAATCAAAACTACCTTTTATATAGTCTGGATAATACTTTGATAACCAATGCACAAATATGCACATGAACGTGCAAACACACTATTAGAAAACACCCTGTTCAAATATAAATGGGTGAAGCAAGCCTCACGAACCTTTGCCCTTTCCACTTGTCCAAGTGACTCCTCTGAATGGCATAATCACAACTGCCTACATTTTATCATTGACCAAGAATTATGTTTGGCTACAACCTGGCCCTTAAGCAGACCTAAAATAGTGTTCATTGTACTTTTATAACTTCTAATTATATATTCCCATATTGTTCCTGGTTTCTAACTGTGCTCATTACTACAGCATTTAATTTTAAGAATGAGTAACCACCTGTTTTGCATGATAGAAGGAATCTAAACATCTGAAACAATGTTTCCTCAATATATTTTGTGTATATGAATTCTATGCCCTTAAACATAGTGTTTAGTTCCTGACACAGAGGAATCTGAAGATCAGAGATTTCTTTGGGCAACTGTCAACACTATCTAGATGTTTTTTCATATGTTCACAGTGTTACCAATATTAGCGCCTCATAATATCACTGATGTAAAGAATAATCCTGAAAGATACACTCTAATCATATATTTATTTTCATGTTCATGTCATTCCACATCAAATCTCATATTAACTCATTATCTGAGTACATAAATATACAAAAAATATTCTTTCTTGGAGGATGAAATGTATAAAGACACCTGGAATTGGGCAAACATAAAAGCTGCAGGTTTTTTTCCCTAAAGGAAAGTAACTCAAGACAACCCAAAGGTCTCATTTTGCTTCCCCCAAATTCTTTCGTTCTGATTATATCAGGGAGAAGGTACACGTAGGAGCTGCTTTGTCTTTAGCACCCTTTCTTTAATTTGCTCACCTCTCCTTTAACAAAGAGCTTGTGTTCCCAGCCCAGGGCCATTTATATGACCATACCAGTCAAGAGAATGCAGCCAACG
Source organism: Lemur catta (assembly GCF_020740605.2). NCBI lineage: Eukaryota > Metazoa > Chordata > Mammalia > Primates > Lemuridae > Lemur > Lemur catta. Next base: position 77,622,454 of record NC_059136.1, on the reverse strand, counting down.
GGGCTGAAGCAACCCGGAGGAGCATCAATCAATCGAACACATGTCATGTTGATAATAAATACTGAAAACTGGGAATCCTGAGTCCACAAACCCAGAGGGTGTCCTGTATTTCATTTGGACATTGTGGTTGCACTGCCCTTTTCATCTGAACTTCCTGTCGAGCTAGACAAACTTGATCTTAGCCCCAGTAATTTTGTACGAAGCTCACAACAGGCAAATAGTTTCATTTTATAGATACAATCTCATGGGCACACACATATTCCTTAGAGAATTTGCAAACTTTTCTGCTGTGAAAACTCAACTGGATGTATGTATTCCTCTACTTTATGGCAGAAAGTGTAGGAAATAGGTTATAAAAGCAAGCTTCAGAATAAATGAAGCTACATTTGCTGTGAAGGAAATTGCGCTGTTAAATATTTGCTAAACTCTTCATAGAGCTAGTTGGTGTTGGGTGGTGGTAATAGTAAAATAAATAAAATTTGCTCCCTGTTACCGAATAATTCAGTCTAGTGGGTGAAAGAGAAATTAATGTATCTCTAGTATCTCTGACAATGGCTGCCTCTGATTATGTATTTGAAAAGTCAATACACAGTTTGACAAGATAAAGATACAAATACTTAGGCGCAAAGGCACAGAGATGTGAAAGAGCAATCCCATTTCACTGATGAAGTAACTGAGGCTTAAAAATATTGAATAACTTCCAAATTGTATATAGCTGCTAAGTGCCAGAATTAGTGTATAATTCCTGTCTCTATACAAAAAAAGAATACTCTTTTTTGCAACTTTGTTATAGTGCATGGTCTAATCAAGGGGGAATATGGGTCTATGTGCAGGACTTAATCAAGCTGGCTTGTTCAGTCAGTGTCCCTGGGTCTGCTACTCCCCTGTGGTTGCTAGCCTGTTAGATTTATTTGTTTATGTATTAAGCAGGCCTGACTCGGTCCTGTGCCTTCATGTCTTCTTATAGCATCTGGGGCATGGTGTTTGCAGGACACCTGTTTGCAATGGCAAATGCTCTAGTTTGAATTTTATTCCCCCTCCAAAATTTATGTGTTGGAAACTTAATCCCCAAAGCAACAGTGTTGTGAGGTGGGGCCTTTGGGGAGGTGTTTAGCTCATGAGGGTTCCACCCACAACAATAGATTAATACTATTATACATGGGCTTATGGGACTAGATTGACTCTCTCTTTGCATTTCTGAGGATGTGATGTTTGTCCTCTCTTTGACTTTCCCTTCCGCCATGTGAGAATGCAGAAAGAAAACCCATGGCAGATACCAGCAACTTGATCTTGCACTTCCCAGCTTCCAGCACTGTGAAGTAATAAATGTCTGTTTTTATAAATTACTCAGTCTCAGGTATTTTGTTATAGCAGCACAAATGGAGTAAGACAGGGAGATGTGATTCTTCCCACCTTTCTTACATCGTGAACACTCATACACCTGGATAAATTCCTTAGTAGAGAAGAGGACAAGGAGGAAGTTAAGCAAATCCCAAGAAGCCTTGTTGGCTAAGTGATCATGTGCTTTCTGCTGAGGCTTTCTGGCTGACACAATTTCTGGAACAGTAAGTATGTGGTTGTTCAGATGGGTGGTTCATTAGCATCCATCATCATGAAATTCACCTGTAGCCTAGTGAATTATGAGTTTGAAACATTTGTTAAGTGAATATAAACAGCAGCAGCAACAAAATGATAATTTACCTACACTTTTTATTTTGCAATAATTTTGTATTCATAGAAAAGTTACAAATACAGTAAGAGTGCCTGTACATCCTTCACTCAGCTTCCTTTAATGTAATATCTTATATAAACATGGCGTGTTTATCAAAACTGAGTTGCTTGTGTTCAGGATTTTAAACACTTAGAGCCATAAAAATGCATGAATAACCAAAAATAAATTCTATATCCTTGTTTATTAAAATTAATATTATAATGATGACTTTTTTTCAGAATTAGTACATAGATATAATATAATCTCTGTGAAATGCCAGTGGGATTTTCTTTACAACTTGACACAATGATTTTAAATTTTATTTTAGAAAAGTAAACCAATAAGAAAAATTTATCCTAGTAGATATTAAAATGTTACTTATTTAAAAGACTTGTGTTAATGTAATAATAGAGAGACAAAATTAACACATCAAGAGAGAAACTTCAGAAATAGATTTAGGTAAAAACAAAAATATATATGTTGCTGTTCAAATCTATATAAAAGAATTCATTATGTTATAAGCGCTTTTGATAAAAATGACCATAGTATTATTTTTATTTTGAGAATAATAAATCAAAAGAAATTCCCAAAATATTGCAATTGTTAGAATAATAGTATTAAAAATATGTACACACACATATATAATACACATTATATATATATAATTTTGTGATGAAAAAAGGTTAAAAAGTTACAATACAAGAAGAAATCATACATTTAAATATCAATTTGATTATATATATTTTAATATATTTTCATATGGAAAAGGTAAGAAGAATTATATTCCAAACATATGAAACTTCCATATGGAAAAATTACAAATTCAAAAATAGATTTAAAAATCCAAACATAGAGAAACTTAATATTCTTAAAGTTAAAATCAAGGAAAAAACAAAAAAACTCAATTAGAATAAAAAATGAACATGAATAAAACTATGCAGAAGAAGATGTAAAATAGCCAATAAACATATTAAAAAATATGCTGATTCAGGAACAGTTGCAATTTTCAGGAAGATGCCATGCATTATTTAGCAATTTAGGGAATATTTAACTTAGAAAGGGCTACACCCAGTGTTGTCTTGGAACAAGAAGATTGTGGAAAGTCAGTTCATAGAATTCATAAATCATTCTATGAATCAATTTGGTCATATATACATATGTATACACACACACACACACATATATATATGGCCAAATTGATTCATATATATATATATATTACATATACATCATCTATATGTGTGTGTGTGTATATAACCTTAAAACTTCTGCAATTCCATTCTTAATAAACTATTCCAAGGAATCCATGAAATCTTAGGATGTAGATTTAACTACTAATATAGTTATTGTTGCATTGCTTAATAAATAAATTAAGAAGTAATGTAAAGGCCCTTCAGTAGAGAGTGAGAAAATTGTGTTTCATTTATGTGTTAAAATACTGGAAAGTAATAAAATGATTTTGAGGAAACATATTTATTAATTTTGGACATGTTCACGATACATTGCTAAGAAAGCATAAGTAAAATATAAACATGGAAAATATCTGGAAATATATAAATCAACATGTAAATTTAGCAACAATGATTCATTTCCTTGGTGTTGATTATATTATTCCTTGTCTATTAGTTATTATAAATTTAAAATTTAAATTAAAAGTAAAATAAATTATAAAATTATCTCTATGCTAACCAGGTAAATTAAATAGGCAAATAAATACCATGCATGTTTTTTTTGTATTAAAAATTGCTGCCAGTGGCTACTGAACAATCATTTTTCAAAGCAATGGTATGAAAGGGTTCTAAAAATTTACAGGAAATGAGAATGTGTTCCATCATTAATATCACTGAGTTAAGTTTAAAAGTCAGGTAAGGCCGTAAGGTCACATGGAGATTTTAATGGAGCATATGTTTGATTCAATAAAAATGTTATAGCCAAAACATTTGCATCAACGAACTACACACGATTTATAGATAAGTGAAGCAAAAGCATTAATGTACCGATTTAGAGTCACAAAATCTGTATAATTCAATTTACCATTAATGTTTCATTAATTTACCAAATGGTTCCTACTTCAAGTCTTTTTTTGTTTGCAAATTAGAGATAGTACAACGTACCTTTAGTCTGGGCACAATGCAAAATGTTGAGCTAATACTTAGAGGTCTTTTGAAGAAAATGTATATCAATGGAAAGCATATTTAACAAGAGAAAGGTTTATAACTTCAGATAATTTTTAAATGATATTGAATGTACCTGTTCATTCAAATACATTCAATATTAATATTAATTCAATATTAATAGCAGTACACATAATATAGCATTGCATGATTAAAAGTGTTTAAAAATGTTATTTCATTTGAAATTCACATTGGCTCTATGAACGAGATAAGTAAACTCTGTATAACTATTTGTGAAAAATTGAAGCCCAAAGACACTAGGATGTGAAATAGAATTCTCTGCTGGCCAGACAAGAGTAGTCAGTTAATGGTGTCTGTCCTAAAAAGATAGCCAGGCATGTGAAGAAATCTTAATATTGTTTCATATGAACATCAGCTGAGAGAACTGAAGAAATCTAGCATGGAGAAGTGATGAGACTGGATATAGATGAAAGCTGGGTTCAAATATCTCCATGCTGGCTTGGATAACGAGGGATCTCAGATATATTTTTGTTGTGTTTTGACTCACAAGAAATCCAAGCTTATAGCTTGGTTCTTCCACTTTGTAACTAAGAAAACTGAAGACTCGAGTTCTTCATCTTTAAAATGAGCATATTGATACTTACCTCTATCTTAATAGATATAATATGGATTTGATTCTGAACCTGAGAAAGGAATACAGAAAGTCTGCTATTCAGATTAGAGAACGTTCTGAAACAGTTGCAGCTGATTTTCCAGAATCAAACTCATTAACCACATTGTGAAGATAATATTTTTAAAAACTAATTGCAGTCATTGAGACACTACCTGCCATGTACTAGATACTTCAAACATTTAGTTAATATTAGTATCATTTTGTTGCCTTTAATGTCATATGAAGCCACCATATCATTGGCTGTTGAGTTAGATTTTAATAAATTGGTTATTGTTTCAAAGTCTGTTTCAAACACATGAGTTTTTAGGTGGCTGATCATCTTCTGGGGACCTGAGTAGGAGAACAATTATTAAATTATCTGGGAAATTTAGAAGTTCCATCTTCATCTTCATTGTTTTGAGAACCATCTTTTCTCCTTTTTTGGATTGGATAATTCTTATGTTACTTTTCAGATGTAAGCATTGTCAATGGTTAAGACTGAGACATAATTTGGAAATGCGTCTGTGATCTTTGGAATTTCTAGGAACTGGTGAGGATTCTCCAGTGGCCCTGTTTGTGGCTTTCTAGAGTTTACTAGCAACTCTAGTTCCACAAAATTTAACTCTAGGCATCACTAGGACTCCAACTACACAAGGGTAAATGCAAATATCTTTCAAATCACTGGAAGATTGCTAACCTAATGGTTACACTCACAGCCTATAGAAGGAAACAATTTGGCTTCTAAACCTCCTTGTAACACTTATTCACTATGTGACTTTGAAGAAATTATTTTACTTGTCAGTGCCCCATTTACTTCATCTGTAAAGTAAGGATCTTTAATAGAACCTACCTTGAAGTTCATGTAATTGCGGAATTACATGAAAAAAAATCTCTCTAAATGGTTAGAACGATCCCAGAACATAAGCGTTAAGTAAATGTTAGCTATTAATACTAGCTAAACTGGCCACAATGGTACACTGTGGGCCCAATGTCCCTTGAAAACTCCTAGGACATATAGTTTTAGCGTCTTCTGCAGGATTCTCTTGGTTGAGGTTTGATGTCCTCTCAGTTTGATTCTGGATAGCAAGTAATCTGGCTGGTCGAAATCCTACTGAGAGTAGCATTCTAAGGTTCAATTTGTTCAAAGTTGTTTTGTGCTGCATTGATCTTAAATCTTCAGCATTGTGTAAAGGAAAGACAATAGAGTTTAGTGGTTAAACTGTTACACATGAATAATATTAGTGAAGGAAAGAGAAGAGACTAGAAGAAAGGAATAAGAAATCGAAAGGGCAGACACCTGATTCACTGACTCAGATGAAGTTCTCAAATCTTGGAGTGCTTTAGTTGAAAAGGATAGAGTCCGGGTTCCTTGGGTAAAGAGATGGGAGTGAAAGACTCACATAGCTTAGAACTGCTAGAGGTTGCATAAGCCAAACTGCATATATGATATCTTTCTTCTTAGTTATAGCATATTATTTGTTATAATATCAGAAAAATATGACAAATAATTATGAAAGATACATGAAGAGAGATAAAATGAGTGACAAAAATTCTTTGAAGTATTTCTGTTTTAAGAGTAGATATAGACATTCTTCAGTTTACATATCAATTCATTGTTTGGAATTCAAAGTATTTTTCCCTAGGAAGACTGTTTTAAATTATAGTCATGTTCTACAACAGCCACTACATATCTATTACACAAAATGTAACAGTAGAGTACTGTAAAATGTATCATTTTATGTCAGTATGTAAAAGGCTTTTGATAAGATTCACTTCAATTCCTGATTAAAGAAAAAGAAAAACACACACTTAGTAAGTCATGAATAGAAGAAAATTAAGTGATAAAGGTTATCTATCTGAACTCAACAGTGAAATAAGCATTAAGATAAAATTTGACATCGTCGCTTAAAATCAAGACTAGTTGAGGATGCCTGATGTCAGTGTTCTGGAAGTTTTTTCCAGTGTAATCAGAATAAAAAGAAATTATATAGTCATTGAATAAGTAGAGACAAATTTTATTTATATATAATATTATAGATAACAGAAACATCCTTGAGCAGCAGTCCCCAACCTTTCTGGCACCAGGGACCGGTTTCACAGAGGACAATTTTTCCACAGATGGGGGTTGGGGGATGGGCGGGTGGCCGTGGAGCTCTGCATCCCGTCTCCGGCAGGCCCAGGACCGGTACTGGTCTGTGGCCCAGGGGTAGGGGGTCACACTCTCAGAGAATAAATTGAAAAATTTTCAGAAATAGTAAGTTTTGAAAAGTAGATGAATTCAAAACATAACAGACCTACTTCCCTATACAATAGAGATAATCGTCTGGAAAATATAATAGAAATATATTAATTACATTGACAATTGTGACACAAATATGAAATTATTGACACTAAATACATATTGAGAATCTATATAAATATTCATAAAATTGTATTGAGTAAAAAATAATTAACCTACATAAAACTTTCTGTTTTAAGAATATTTTCTCAGTTAATTCATGTATGCTTATGTAATTCTAATCATAATTCTAAATAGATTTTTAAGGAGTGGGATGAAAATTGAGCAAGTAATTCCAAATCGTATTTGGAGTAATTAACAATAAAGAATAGCCTATGAGTTTCTTTGAATAAATGATGAGAGAAGACATTTAATCAGATAGATTGCAAAGATAATTTAGTGGAGAAGGACGGTTTTTAAAAAATGATGCTGAAACAAGAGAACATCTATATGGAAAAAAAATGAATCTCAACCTGCACCTCACAATTTACACATAATTTAACTCAAAATAGATCAAAATGTAAATATATAAAAACTTTGGGGAAAAAATACAAAAAATCTTTGTGACTTTAAATCAGGCAAAGTGTTCTTAGAGTATAATCCATAAGTGAAAAAAATGGTAAAATACACTTTATTAAAAGCTTGTGCTCTGCAAAGGGCATTGTTAAGAGAATAAAAAGGCAAGATGCAGACTGTGAGAAAATGTTTTAAAATCACATATCAGACAAAAAACTTGTCTCTTAAATATAAGAAAAAAACCTCTCAAAATGCAATAATAAAATAAATAACCAAATTTGTAAAAATGGCTGGAAGATTTGAACAGACTCTTCACTAAAAAAGTTATATGGATGGCAAAGGAACACAGGAAAAGAAGCTCAACACCATCCGTCCTCAGGGAAATGCAAATTACTCATACAAAGAGCAGATGAGGAAATTCTTTGGGATGTTGGAATTGTTTCTGTATCCTGTCTATGGTGGTGGCTACCACAATCTATGCATTTCTAAATTTCATAGAACTGTATACCAAAAATCTAAATTTACTATATTTAAATTTTAAGGTTTGAATGATAATAAATGAATGAAAAAACAATCCACCCAAAATATTGTGGCACAGAAATAAACAAATCATTTGAAGACGCTAGCCTCCAGAAACAGACCCAAATATCCACATGAATTGAATATATAATAAAGATGAATTTTCAAATAGGTGGGAAAATATGAATGGATAATTGAATGAATGATGTTGAGGCAACAGGGTAACAATGTGGGGAAAATATTGCATACTAACATAAAAATAAATTTCAACTAAATTCAATTTCTAGATCAAAAAATAATTCTAGAAGAATATTTTTATATTATTAAGGATGGAGTATATTTTTTAGCATGACACCAATGGTAGAACTCATAAAACTAATAGATTTGAACATATATAATTCAATGAATGATGAGCTAGGAAACAATATATCAGCTGGTAGAGGGTATGAATTTTCATTGCCAGCTTGATATTTGTTATACTTTTTTTGGTAAACAGTGCCATTTTTTCCTTTCAAAAAACATCCCTACCCCATTGTCAGCCTTAAGGTTTTAGGGCATGTGGATATATGTCACTATTCCTTCCCCCCAACCCTAAGGAAGGTCATATCTAGCAAATTGGAAGTAATTTCCAAAAATGATTCTGGAGCTATCAGGGAAAAAATGAATTCTTTTTCCTAGAAAAAGTAAACTGGTAGAATGTAAACCTAAACCTTCTGTTACCATGAAACTTCATGGGACCACATGGAGTGAGTATGCAAGAGAGTGTCAACAAGAGACGAAAAAGAAGAGTGTCTGGGCTACATCATTTGGTGCCTGCATACAGACCTATTTAAGATCCACTCTAGACTTAGTTATGTGGACCAACATATTCCTTGTTTTATTTAAGCTACTTTAAGTTTTTTTTATTTTAGTTGAGATTGGAAAATAATCATTAATACACTCATATATGAAAGATAAAGGATTAATATCCATTTTAAAAAGTGTTGCCAAATGAATTAGAAAATAACAGTTACTTTAAGAAATAAATGGGCAAAAGATATATTGAAAGGTAATTCGATCAAGTACAAATAGTCCATTTGGTAAAAGCAAACTAAAGTTTTATATTCTGTGATTTTTTTTTTTTTTGCATTGCTTTGTATTTGGCCTTCAGTGTTGACAAGAATCGGAAAGAATGTTGAAGTGCAGAGGTGGAGAAGGTTTGGGAAAATAACACTCTCCTACTATGTTGGAGGGTATGCAAATTAATGTCTTCCCATGAAAGTAGCTTTTCAACATGCACCAAAATTTTAAATGTTCATAGAATTTATTCAAAAGAAATAAGTGTTTAAGTATATAAAAATGTATGTGCAAATGTGAATATCATAGATGGCATAATAATACAAAATTTTTAAATATCTTAAAAATCCTTTATAGTGTAGCACATTTCCAAAATGGAATTATATACAGCCATCCACAGTGAAGTATCACAAGATCAGAGGAATAGCTTCCACATGTACTCACCAAGAAATTGGCACTTACTGATCAGCACTATGGTGCTCACACAGTAGTAATATTCTCCAGGGATTAGGGGGGTGGGGGGAGTAAACTCACAACTAATGGACACGGTGAACATTGTAGAGGGGAAGGGCATGCCTCTAATCCTCGCTTGGGTGAGGCAAAGACACAAAAATGTAACCAAAACATTTGTACCCTCATAATATCCTGAAATAAAAAAAATCTCCATTACCTAGTATAGAGAGAAGATAAGCAGTTTTAATAAACAATAGGTCTTGTGTGGTCCCATAGTAGCTAAAGGTGTGTGTGTGTGTGTGTGTGTGTTTGTATGTGTGTGTGTGAATTTTCATGGGTGGTTCCCCTTTTAAACAGGCATTATCAATTACCATGGCCAGTAAGAAACAAGAAAGGTCAGCAAGAACGGAGATACAGGCAACTGGAACAATGGCAGCAGAGACAAAAAGGCCCTTTGTGTATGAATATTTTTTTATAGCTTTTATAAAATACACAGTAAGAAGAAAGATGAAGTCTTACTATTATGTTGATTGGGGCAATTGAGTTGAGGAAAATGTAGGTCATCAAACATATATTTGATATTGTATGATAGACCACTCCCTAATTATTTTTCTCTTAATTTACCCTGATTTTAACCCAGAGCTAAATTCTTCTATGACATAAGCATTTTAAATATGGAACATAATATGCTGTCACTGAGTAGAACAGTGCAGTGCACACTGAGGTTAATCTCTAGAGGAAAGAGGATGAATAACAGACAATTTCCAGCCCTTACCTTATCCACTGGATTACTAGTATTCTTCCATGGTCCAATACGCTTTACCCTCCATGCTTTCTCATTTCTCTCTTGGTGATCTTGGGAAAAGAGAATCTGACCTACAGGCAGAGACTAATGGAATCTGTACTTTTCTGACAATATATTACTTACCTAGCTAGAGGAGACATCAATGGCTCACTCTTGTTAGGAGCTAATGCAGTTGGTGACTTTAAGTTGAAGCCAATGTTTATTTACCATTTTGAAAGTCCTAGGATCCTTATGAATGATGCTAAATCTATTCTGCCTGTGCTCTAGAAATGGAACAACAAAGTCTGGATGAGAGTATATCTGTTTATGGCATTGTTTACTACATATTTTAAGTGCACTGTTGAGACATACTGTTCAGAAAAAAAGATTTCTTTCAAAATATTAGTGATCATTAACAATGCACCTACTCACCCAAGAGCTGTGATTAGAGATGTACAAGGAGATCGATGTTTTTTTCATTCTTGCTATTAGAACATGCATTCTACAGCCCATGGATTAAGGAATGATTTTGACTTTTAAGTCTTATTATTTAAGAAATATATTTTTATAAGGCTGAAGCTGCCCTAAATAGTGATTTTTCTGATGGATCTGGACAAAATAAATTAAAAACCTTCTGGAAAGGATTCACCACTCTAGATGCCATTAAGAACATTTGTGATTCGTGGGAGGAGGTTAAAATGTCAACACTGACAGGAGTTTGGAAGAAGATTCCAATCTTCATGGATGAATTTGAGGGCTTCAAACCTTCAGTGTAGGAAGTTATTAAAGATGTGGTAAAAATAGCAAAAGAACCAGAATTAAAACAGGAGCCTGAAGATATGAATTAATTGCTGCAATCTCATGAGAAAATTTGAATGGATGAAGACTTGCTTCTTAAAAATGAGCAGAGAAAGTGATGCTTGAGATGGATTCTACTCCTGGTGAAGAGGATGTGAACATTGTTGAAATGACAGCAACAGATTTAGAATATTTTGTAAACTTAGTTTATGTAGCAGTGACAGGGTTTGAGAGCCTCAACTCCAATTTTGAAAGTTCTATTGTTAGTAAAATGGCTATCAAATAGCATCACATGCTACACAGAAACTCTTCCTTTTGTACAAGGAAGAGTTAATCAATGTGGCAAACTTTATTATTGTCTTCTTTTAAGAAATCGTCACAGCCATTCCAATCTTCAACAAGCACCACCCTGATCGAACAGCAGCCATCAACATCAAGGCAAGAAACTTTACTAGCAAAAAGCTTACTACTCGCTGAAGGCTCAGATGATTGTTAGCATTTTTCAACAATGAAGTAATTTTAATTAAGATGTATACATTTGTTTTTAGACAGTCTGCTATTGCACACTTTTGGATTACAGAACAATAATATACTGTATGCCTCTTCTGAGCATATCTTGGAGATTTTTTGTGTTCGGTTCCAGACCACTGCAATAAAGTGAATATCAAAGAAATTTATTTGTTTTGCAGTGCATAAAAAAAGTTATATTTGCACTTTACTGTAGTTTAATGTGCAATGGGGAATATTTATACAAAAAATTTACTTTTTCTTCACTGAAATTAAAATTTTGCTGTGTGTTTGTATTTTTGTTTGCTAAATGTGCAAACCGTAAGTTAGGGACAATAAAAAATTTCTTATAGTGAGAATATTGGGTTCTTAGTGTAATTCATTTTTCCTGGAATTCAGGTTTTCATCACAAAACTGTGGGCATTAAGAGTCTCTATCTTCGAAGATTGCTGTGAAGATTAGATGAGTTTACGAATGTAAAATATTAAGCATAGTATTTGGCCCAGAGTGTGGTTTTGGAAACGAAAACTAATTATTTGTACACTAAACAACAAATTTTTTGAAAATAAATACTTCTAGTAAAGGGATAATAGGTTAATATAAACTCATGGTTTCCAGAAAATATGTGAAATGACTGGGCTTTTAAGATGGCCGGTTTGGGAAATGAGAGAAGCGAACTTTCTTATTTGATCCAGCTGGAGTGTAAGGAGACGTGGCAAATCTGTGGACTAATCACTGGATCTAGAAGGGTCAAAGCATAGACATTTGACAAGTTTTTTTGGATAAAACCATAAACTAAGTTTGCAAAAGGAGGGAAGAGACAGATGATAAGGCACATTGACAGGCAGACAGAAGAATTTGGATTTACTGTGGTACATAAGAGGAAGGCTCTTTTCAATTCTTGACCAAGCAAGTAAAATGATAAAATTGGCCCTTTACAAAATTAATCTGTCAGAAGTATGCAAGATGGATTGGAGGGGAGAGAAGCTTATCAGAGAGATCAGTTATGAGACTGTTGTAGTGATCTAGCTATGGAGCAATAAGGACCTAGATTAATTTGTGGCATGAGGGGTAGGGGAGCATGCAAATCTGAACAATGTGTGCAAGAGAGAAATGACAGAAACTGAGGAGGTGAGGGAAAGTCAGAGTGATGTCGAGAATTCTTACATGTGTACGTGGAAATACAATGATGATGATGAAAGAAATAAGGAAATTGGTAAAACCAGAAAATAGTACTCATTTTAGACAAACTACAGTGCAGAAACAGAGGTAACCTTTTTTGGTATTACATGATTTTTTTTCTTTCAGTAATCAATCAGTGTTAGATGTGTAGCTTCTGGATTTTGGGTAACCCTTATCTTCATTTCAGTAATCAAATGCAGGAGACTATTACCTAATAGGGATAGAAAATCAGGTATTGATTAAGAAAACAATCTAGTTAGATGTCTGTAAGCCACATATATATTGCCTATGTTTATACAATTATAGCATCATGAAATGTACTCAGATGTAAGTAGATATGAAAATATTCAGAAATTTTTTGGTATTTTAGAAAATTCTTCCTGAATTTATTATAACAGATCATTGTGTACATTAATTCTAAGTATTCTATATCAATATAGAAATGCCAGATAATAGTATTCTAGGACATAACATTTCAAATATACTACCATTTAAGCTGCTTGTTTTGTTTTGTTTTGTTTTATACTGGGTCTTCATTTTTTATACATCAAAAAACATTGTATTAAATATATTAAATTACATTATTATATATGAAAGGAATTATATTTTCATGATGAAATGCAATTATTTGTAATTTCTGGGTCAGTTTCCTCAACAATTTTTATTTCCATCCCAATAAGCAGTTACATTACGCTTTTATGATATTTACACAAGAAAATTTTTTTTCGGTCTATCTATAAAGTAATAAATTTGAGAGAAGAAGGTTTAGGAAAGTGATAGTAGGGGAAATAAAAAAAATGATCATGGGAATGGTTGAGAAGCAGAAAAAAAACTAAAAATAAACTACTACTGTTTTTAATGAAGTATCTGTTTGAGTTAATGACGATCTTCTTTACTTTGAAGCATATTTTTCTAGCAGATTTTATGTGTATATTACAGATTTTTTTTGTATTTTCCATCTATTTTATCAATATGATATTGGGCAGGAAAAATATTATTGCCCCCACTTTCAGATCAGGAAAAACAGTGAACATTCATAAAAATTTTCCACATTTTTATGACTAGTGGGTAGCCTAAATAAATGCAGGTCTTCTAACTTTTCCCACTATAGTAATCCTTGGCAGAAAAAAAGAAAGTAATCAATAAATATTGGTTGACTCTTGAGAAAGAAGGCGTAGAAGTGTTATTGATATCCTTTGGCACTATTCAATGGCTATTTGCAGGTGCAAACACTCCCAACCCCCAAAAGTCCTAAGAAGGGTCTACTGCTCCTTGGGGATTATACCATTCCTCTTCTCCCCAAAATTCCACTCTGACATCCAAGAAATAACCAAAGCTAGGCTGCTTTTCAACCTCTCACAGACATTTTCCATTTTTCTACTAGAAGTGAAAGAGAAAATTGAAAGCAAAGAAAATAACTTTTTCAATATGTTTAAATCATACTTGGTTAAAGAAGCAAATGATAAATACATTGTGCCCCGTATATAACAAGTCAAAATCAACAGAACTACTTTGAAAATCTAAATTTATTTAATGACTAGTTGCTTTTTACTTTTCTTTTAAGTTTGTAAATAAGCTACCTTATATTATTTATTCTTTGTAGATTATAGCTACTAGGTGATGACAGTTCCATCTATGTTATGCTATAGAGATCTTAACAGCCCATGTTTTCTTTTCTCCTCACACCCCTCCTTCTCCTCTGCCGACTCTTCTTTCTCCTCCTTCTATTTCTGTTCCTATCAACATTTTATGATAATGATAAAATCTGTAGAGTAGTGTATTTTAGGCATGCTGGCTAGTTACTGGTTATTATCTAGTCGTAAATGCTGTATAAATATATATGTGTATATAAAATGTATATTTGATAAGCTTGTGTACTAAAGGTTTCAACTATCAGGAATGTAACCATCCTGTTCCAATTTTCTAATATGAATGATGGGAAAATCTTGGATTTTATTCATGCTCCACTTTATATGCAATGCCAACTCACTGAATTTTGAAGGCTGGGGGTTGTGGGAGAAACAGAAAAATATATTGTTTTGAATGGAGTATTCTGTTTTTGCATTAATGATGACCTCTGTTGCTTGTGAAGCATATTTTTCTCTGGCAGATCTTTTGATTCTCTCTCTGACAGACTGCTGTATAACATGTTTAATGAACATGACATAGTATGTAGTAAGTATTCCTGACAGTTGTGAATAAATATTCATCATGCTAAAAAAAGGCAATGACTGACTCTATTCCCTTCATCATTAAAGGATCCTGTACGCTTAATTCATTGTCCTGTGATTACAACGAACATCCAGGATCGTTTGGCTAGAATGTATGACTTGTATTTTTATTTACTCTCTGTAAGATAAATTTCTTTTACATCTTCAGGTGATCAGCACTAATTAAGAATAGGCTTATGTAGAGTCAAATAACTAAATAAGTGAGAAAGCCAGGTAGTCAACTATATATTTTAGCCCATCTGTGATGTAGATCATACATCTGGATAAATGGTTCTATTTTTAAACTTTTATTTAAAATACTTAAAATGTTCAGGGCCTTTCTTTAAAGTCTTCCAAAATACAACATAAACATAGACAAAGATATAAGGTTTAGTCCAAGAATCTTTTGGTAACCTTGAACTGCTTACCACTCTCTCAGTTTAAAGACAAAATTAAATAATGTTGCATGTTGTTTCAAACTATATAATAAAATTTAAAAAAGTTAAAGAATTTAGATTAATCAATATTTTTGTAAGATAGTCTTAATTAAATTGAAGTAAAAGATACAAAAATCATAGAAAGAAGGCTATATAAAGTGAGTTATTAGTAACAACTTGGGAAATGCTGACTTTTTTTTCCTTTTAAAATTTCAGTTTGCATGTAGATTCATGAATTTATCACCTCCTTTTTAGTTAAATTAATAATTTCAAGGTGAAGAGAAAAACTGAATACTATTTTAAGACATTAATACTATATTTTAAAATACTGTACTTTAAAAGATATGGAATTCAAATTAAACCTAAATAAAATTTTACTAATGTAATTTTGAAATATGGATATAAACAATTCACCTATGGATGATACAAAAATTCCTGACCCCTACTTCTAATTTAACAAATGGATACACATTTGCTGAAACTTTGAATGAAATTAATTTGTTCAAATTTACAAAAAAAAAGTATATTCTGAATAGAAAATCCTTCTACTAAGAACAATAGCATTGAATATCCCTAGGTTAGCACTAGAGCTGGCTACCGTTTAGAGAATATTCAGCTATAGCTACTTGGAAGAGTCAGATGTGTTGAAGTCCAGGTCCATCTTCGAAAACAGAGAAAAATGAATAGAGAATAGCAATAATAATAGCTAATATTTATTGAAAGTTTTGTTTGCCAAGTACTACTTGGTATAATTTTTCATGTGTTAACCCAAGGAACCTTCACAAAAATTCTAGGAAGAAAATATTATTGTTTTTTATATTTTATGGATGAGAAAATTGGGATACATATAAGTTATGTAACATGTGCAAGGTCAAAAAGTTAATATCAGAACCAAATTGTGACCCCAAATAATTTGATCTCAGAACTTAAACAATTTTTATCACTATATTACACTATACCAGGGTGGATGATTTAGGTTAAATGTAAACTTTAAGATTACAAAATTGTTGGATATCAGAAAGTACCACAAATGTTTGGGAGAAATCATGCCTTTATTCATTTATGATTTCTTTCCTCACATTAGTTGAATTCATTGGATCCCTAATAATCGGTTCACATATGAAATCAATTCCATATGAAAAGCTAAGCACAGCCCCAACTCAAAGAATGAACAAACTAACATAGGGCATTGGAAACAGGTCTCTTTTTTCCCCCTTTATGCTCTGTTTCTTCACCTGAAAATTAAAAATTCATTAATTCATTCTACTAAAAGCTTTCCAATGTACCATGCACTTAAAATATATCAGATACTTAGGAAAAATTATGGGGTCCTGCCTTAAGTACAGTATGGTTGAAAAGACATATGCTTACCCAAGCAGTCATAATGATGTATTACTGAGGGATACTTTAGTGAAAGTAGTGGAAGCCATGGGAGCAAATAGGTGTGTTGGGTAAGGCAGAGAGGTGGGGGGTAGACCTAGAAATGTAGCTTCCAGGTTGCTTAATTCCAGGAGCCACTGTTTGCATCAGAGTCTATGAGAGAGCATCACCTGCCTGCAGCCATGTACCATGATCTGAGTTGCTCTTGAAAGGATTGGATGGAAAACTGTGAGTAAAAGAAAATGCTTTGTCAATGGTAACATATTAATACTCTACAAGTACATTATACTACATTGTATTGTTATTATTTACAACCAGATCCATTGTTTGCTTGGCAGGTGTTGCTGTATTAGCTCTAAAGAGGCAATGGAAGTGAGCAAAACAGACACTGAGGGTTAGTAAAATATTGCTAACTTTTAAAATTACACGATAAAACATTTGTCATTAACCATAATTATAATCATGATATGTACTTATTTGTTGTTAACTTGGTATCTCAATTTCCTTATTTTGAGGAATCTTAGTCTTCAGTGGACAAGGCATCAATTGCTTTGATTTCACCTTCAAAGTAGATTCTTGTATCTGCACAAGGATTTTTACAACTTGTGTGTTTTTTCCCATGTGTAGAAATTCCATGGCATTTCAGGAGATGCTTTTCAAATGTAATGAATTTTAGAAAATATACTTCCGACATATTTTAATATTTTTCCTTTAGATACATAAAATTAGTATTTGCTGCTTCTTTTAATGGATGTATTTCTCTTGGTTGGAATTTAAAAATAAAAATGTTTTAACCTGTGAAAAATACTTATTTTACTTTAAAATAGTCTCCAAATGGTTCAATGTGTTACTTCATGAGGAAAGAAGGATAAAGAAAATTCTGATAAAATTATTTTCATCTGTGGACATTTTCCAAATTCAACTTTTGGTAAATATTAATATCAACAGCTGGAAAGACTTGTAATACTTAGTAGGGGTAATTTTTCAAAGCACTGGTTGGAGTTTGAAGCTACAGTATTTCCATTGACTTTAATGGAAATCATGTTTCTAAAATCGAAGCAAATGATTTGAGAATGTGGAGATTAGCGTTTATAAACTGAGACTTTATTGATATTTAGGTAATACATTAACTACAAACTTTATTCTGAATATGCCACTTATTCTCAGAAAATAAACAAATAAAAAATTAGCTGCATCTAAAATTAAAGAATCAATTTATTTTTACATAACGTTTTCCCTACTTTGGGAATCTTTTCCTTCCTAATTATTCCCAGGTTCTCCATGACATCACTAGACGGTTTGCCAGCACTGCTAATACCTTGAATGATGCCTGGAAATAGGAGGCTCTCAATATAATTTTGAACTAATAAATAAATGAATAATTGTGCCTTCCCCTTCTCTTTTCCTCTTCAGCTAAAAATTCAAGCATGTAAGTAAACATAAAAACAAATTATCAAAGAAATAAAAAGTTCAACTGAATCGTGAAGAGGTCTCCATCTTCTAGAGCAAGATTTTCCACTACTTTCGTGCTGCTTTTGTAGTGGACAAGGCAGCTGTTCCAGGCTCCTTTAACTCAGGCATTCACCGTGATGTGAGCAAGGAATGCTTTCCATTCTTTCAGCTTTCCTCCTTCCCAGCCCCCAAAATGGTTTCTATTAATATTTTTCTGCTTTGTTTCAGAATTGATGCGTGTCTTGAATGGTTTTGTTCCAAAAATTCAGAAAGTAATTTTTCGTTTGTCAATTTAACCACAGCACAAAGTAATAGTACTTAAATTCGTAATTTGAAAAAAAATCTTCTCTGCTGACCTACCTCAAACATGCAGAGAAAAACAATCCCTGTCTAACAATGTAGTCACTGATGGAATATGGAGAAGGGAAGGGAACCTAGCACTTTCTGAGCATCTTCTATGGGCTGCACACAATCTCGACAATAATTTCTAGATATAGGTATTATCTTAATTTTATAGATGTGGAAATGGAGACTAATAGAGGTTAAGAGATTGTCTGAAACTCTTCTATCTTTTAGGAATATAGTAAACTGTATAAGGTTTGGAAAGTAAGGTCCTCAAAGCCTGAGTTCTGTTATCCTATATCATGTTGATTAATAGTATGAACAAGAATATTTATTTCTCAACCACAAGGCATACAACAAATATCTTATCTTGAAGAAGAAAAAGTTTTAAGATTTTAAGAAATGGTAACATATATACACATATACACATATATACATACACATACACACTATGTATACACATATATATGCTATATAAACATGGATATGTGTGTGTAAATTATATATATATGTAAAATTTACAAAGTGATAACATTGGGTGCTTTCAGTAACTAACTTTATATTACTCATCCAAAATATTATATTGTAGTCTTAGCAAAATTTTTTCTCTTCATTTTTAAAGCATCTACAATGGTATATAGTAACCCATAGATATTTTTGAACTTCTAAAAACTATGCTGATTTGTCTTTTACATTTTGAATAAAAGGGTTTTTTTGTTTTTTATATTTATTGATATATAATATCCGTATATATTTATGGTGTGCATGTGATATTTTGTTACATGCATAAAATGTATAATGACCAAATCGAGGTATTTAAAATATCCATCACTGCAAACATTTATCATTTCTATGTGTTGGGAACATTTTAAGATCTCTCTTCTAGCTATTTTGAGATACATAATATATGATTTTTAACAATAGTCACCCTATTCTGCTATCGAACATTAGAACTTATTCTATCTACCTGTATGAGTAATCCACAGACTTCTGATCAATCCTGTCTTCTCTTTATATTCCTGTTTGAGTGATTATTGGCTCAACATTTTATCACTGTAAGATTGCATCATCCAATAGGTAATAGATGAAAAAATTCCAGAAGACAACTTGACAATGGTGATGGGAGATTGCTTGTCTTTGTAAAGATAGCACAGACAGGCCCAGTGCCCATTCTCTAGGCTTGTGACAGTCAGCAAGGCTTCACTCAGCCTACATTTCCTCATCTGTGAGATGGGCAAGCTTACTGTGAGGTTCAGAAATAGCATACGCAAACTGCCTTGCACAGTGCCTCAAGAAACACTTTTGGAAGGAACAGATGAATCTTACAATCACTTTTAGTTTAAACTAGTGTTAGGTACTTGTTCATCATCTTCACAAAATGCCAAAGACTCCTATTTCCTTATCAGTTGAGTAGGATAAGCTATGTTATCTCAGACAAGACCACAATGATCTGAACTAGAAATAAGTAGGATACATTATTCAAATGACAATTAGCCCCAGTTAACTACAACTGCCATATTGCCCCCGCAACCTGCTTGAACCAAATTTCTAAAGAGCAGAGATCTACAGCATCTTGACAAAAATGAATAATTAAGAGAAATTGGCCTGGGCAGAAACTGAATAAAGCAATTATCTGGTAATATTTCTCCTTTGCAAACTCATACTAAACTGCATCAAATAAAAATATGTATTTATATAGTTATATGTATTGGCTATTATTATTTTAATAACATTATTATTATTAGTTGTATACTTCATAAAAACTCTCTGGTCCTCAGATATTTCTTGTAGAAATGAAGACATAAATACTACATTTGCTTGAAGCTTTGGGCTAGAACTAGAAATATGAGTTTTCAGCTCTAATATTCATGAGTAAATAAATTTGCAAAGTTTGAGTCCCTGTGTGAATAATATGTAGTGATTTATTTTATTTCCTTTTGGACTATTATTAACATTTTTCTTTTTGATAAGGCTTAGGTGATATTTCTGAGATACAGGTGCTCAGTGCTACTCGGATGCTTTAATAATATCCTCAGTTGATGTCCTTCTCTCATCCCTTTTCTTTTCACTGGCTATGTCTTAGACACAGCAAGATTTTATAATGTGACTGTATTAGAATTTACTTTCTGAATCCATTAGAAACCAATGCTTT
Source organism: Lemur catta (assembly GCF_020740605.2). NCBI lineage: Eukaryota > Metazoa > Chordata > Mammalia > Primates > Lemuridae > Lemur > Lemur catta. Next base: position 77,601,890 of record NC_059136.1, on the reverse strand, counting down.
TTCTGCCGGCTAATTCTTACCTTTTTGTTCACTTTTAGAATTTTTTTCCTACATTTAAGCAACACCTTTTTGTTAAGCAAACTGCACTCTCATAAATTCTTTCTTCTATATTGGGGAAATTAAAATAGCTCTGCATGTAATCTCTTTCTTCATACTGATTAGAAACTCCACTCAGTGTCTCCTGGTTTCTATTTCTAGTTTGTGATCAGATAAGAATCTGTCTGTGTTATGCCCATTTCACTCGGGTAGGGTAATCTGATCATCTGGAGCTTCTGTGTTAAAATTAGAAAATGTGCCTCACTGTAGGCTTTCTTATTTTCCATCTTTTCTGGGTTTTTTTTAATTTAAAATAAATTTATAATTCTAAAAGGAGATATTAAATATGATGTTTTGGTGCTCTTACAAAGTTTCTCAAGTGTTGTGGCAATATGCTTCATGAAATGAAAATTGAAGTTTTCATTTGCATTTAGGTTTATAAATTATCAAGGCTCAAATTGTGATTTAATGAAGGGCCTAGACTAGTGTTTAATGCCATTCCCATCCACTAGGGGAATAATATGTTTCCTCTCTAAAAAATATTTAGTCTGAGAAACATGTGAGAAAGAGGTCTATTTGCAAATACAATTGTAATAATCAAGGGTAAAATGTGTCAGGATCTGGAGCAAAAGTAAAGGTGTAAATAGCAGTGTCATTTTAGGGCCTAATGTGAAACCTTAGTCTACCTTGTATGATTCTGCTCAAGGAGACAATGACCTAGATATTTAAAAAGGATCTGTAATGTATGGTGAGAGATACATGCCAATAAGAAAGAAAATGATACTTCTGATATGAGATAATCAGGGGAGATATCTTTCTAATATAATTCTCTCTAATATGAGAGAAAAAAATCATTGAGTTTTATTTCATCATATCACTAAGGTCTGAAATATAATATGTATTTGATAATTGCCTTATCTTTTTTTTTGCCTGTCGAAATATGTTTATTTGCTGTGTTTTGTGTGAAAATATATTAAACAAAAATGTATTTATTTGAAAAGTTTACTGGTTCATTTTCATTTTTCCTTATTTTACAAAAGTTCTAGACTTCAAGCTTTACATTTTTTATCTATAGCATCAAAATGAAGTTAACCTACAGACATGATTTTGAAAGCAAAAGGAGTTTAGTTTTCCATTTCAAAATGTGTTCTCAAAACTTTTGAAGAAGGCATACATCCTGATCATTTAAAACATTCATAAGTAGCAATAGTATGTCCCTTTTCCTTAAAAGCCCAGATACTTTATAGGCCTGAGAAGCAATTTCTAGGTGAGTAATCATCATTGGCCTAATAAAGGCAGATTGCTGTGAGCCTGTTTCCTCCCATTCCCTTCTTTGTGACATTTCTGCATCCACACTTTGCATGCTCTTCCTACCCCCTACCATAAAATTGTTCAGCCATTTCTCACGCTCATTTGTATGATCTTCCTTAATGGTCAAATGTGTCATGCTATTCCACGTGGTCCCTTCATTCAGCGGAACCTGCCTGAAATTTTGCTGTTGATTTCCTTTGTCATTTCATACCATTCTTTCCTCTTCTTTTGTTTCCTGAATTCCTAGAATATTTTTGGTAGCTAACAAATTAACCTAAATAAATACCTCACATTCTTTATGCCAAGACAACACTCTTTCTTTTCTGTATCTGAGTCAATGTGAATTTTACTAGCATGTTTCTTTATAAAGGAACAAAATTACAAACTAATTTCAAGTCTTTGAAGAACATTAAAACACACACACACACCACACACACACACACACACAAACATGCCCCCCACACAGAGTCTTGTTCCACAAGTGCTTTTCATCACAGAATTTTTTAAAATATTGGTTTCAAATGTGATAACTAAATATTTTGAATTTCCTGATCTTTGAATTTCTTATTGCAAGCCAAATGCCTTAGGCTAAACCAGCAACCAGAAAACAGTTTATTTAGTGGAAATACAAGCTTCTTTTAAGTGAACGGTATTTTTTAACACAGAATACTATTTAATTTGCAATATGATAATTAGAATATAAGTGTATGTTGTTTTATTTTATGATGCTTCCTAGACACCATTTTGATTATTAGCAAGAAAAATATTCAATGTTATGCTATCACTACCTCAAGCATTGATTAAACTCTCTGCTCTTCATGAGGCTGACAGGGATTCAAAAGAGGAAATGTAAAATTTGAAGGTACAGCAAAATAGTGACATTGTACTCTATAAAGCTGCCAATATTTTAATCCTGCATGTAAATCATTTTTATCAGTTCAATTCCATATCTTAATTTGTATACCAAGGAAAATACCCAGTTGCATTAACTTTAATAAATAACAAGGTGATATTAATTATCGTCTATTTCAAGGTCCATGTGAGCAAGTAAGCATTTCTGTTGCTGTTGTTGTTGTTTTTTTATATTGGCCCCCAATGTCTTTACCATCCTATGAATAGATTCTTAGGATATATTTTTCATTTTCCTACAGTGAACAACGGTACCTTTCATCATTTTGTTATTTAAAATCTTTATTTTCTCAGCTTAAGTGATGTCTTTGTCAATGATAACACTGTATTCATTTAGAGTGATGATTGATATGGTAATAGATACAGTGTGATTGAAAGCAACCTTTGTCAATAAGAAGGCCAAATACTCAAACTGTGTATTGGTCTGAATTTGCTCATTATTGGAGACCTTTCATAGGCATATTGACTTGCTGTCCAAATGTTGTTACTTACCTGATGCTTCCATTGTTTAAATGGTATAGACATTGGTATTGAACATAGCATCTCCCAATATTTGTCCTAAAACACACATGGCTCAATTACGAACTGTCTGAGTATGTTATAAAAGTCTATAACAAAGTATATAACACAGATTTTGAGTTAAACAACAGAAATTTAAGTTTATAAAAAGAACAAAATATCAGAAGAAATCTACAAGTGCTATCTCTTTATACTCTTAGTCCACTATAGTCTTAATTTTGAAACACTGCTTTTTTTCTGCTTTTATTAGCAAAAAGGTATAACAATATTTGAATATGGAATATTTTATTATTATAGAAGTATTCAATTCTGTTATACTTGCCTATAGAAGAGCTGTAAAAATTGTTTGCTATAAATTTCATAACATTTTAACATAGTACATAAAGACAGATACACATTCAGGGCTGCAAAATTGTCCTTTATAGATTCAGTGCAAGACTCTTTGATCCACCAAGAGAGACTTGTTTTTTCTTTCCTCTGGGTACCCCACATTTCTAGCAGAACGAGAATCCACTTCTTTTTTCCCTGTAGATGTATGGGCAGGCTGAGAACATCTTTTCTTTCTTTTTTTTTTTTTTTTGAGACAGAGTCTCGCTCTGTTACCCGGGCTAGAGTGAGTGCCGAGGCGTCAGCCTAGCTCACAGCAACCTCAAACTCCTGGGCTCAAGCGATCCTACTGCCTCAGCCTCCCCAGTAGCTGGGACTACAGGCATGCACCACCATGCCCGGCTAAATTTTTCTCTATATATATTTTAGTTGGCCAGATAATTTCTTTCTATTTTTAGTAGAGATGGGGTCTCGCTCTTGCTGAGGCTGGTCTTGAACTCCTGAGCTCGAGCGATCCACCCGCCTCAGCCTCCCAGAGTGCTAGAATTACAGGCGTGAGCGACCGCGCCTGGCCCATCTTTTCTTTTTTATGTTTTATTTCCCAGTGCTTTCTAATGTGCTTAGTACTTAGTAGGTAATCTAAACATGTTGGTTGATTCTAAGAATATAAAGGGTTCAGGGATTCAAAAAGAAAGATAGGCCGGGCACGGTGGCTCACGCCTGTAATCCTAGCACTCTGGAAGGCCCAGACGGGCGGATCGCTCGAGGTCAGGAGTTCGAGACCAGCCTGAGCAAGAGCGAGACCCTGTCTCTATTAAAAATAGAAAGAAACTATCTGGCCAACTAAAAATATATATAGAAAATATTAGCCAGGCATGGTGGCGCATGCCTGTAGTCCCAGCTACTCGGGAGGCTGAGGCAGGAGGATCGCTTGAGCCCAGGAGTTTGAGGTTGCTGTGAGCTAGGCTGACGCCACGGCACTCACTCTAGCCCGGGCAACAAAGGGAGACTCTGTCTCAAAAAAAAAAAAAAAAAAGAAAGAAAGATAGCCGAAATATTGTTGCTTCTGTTTAACACTTATGATAGAAGGGGCCTTCCTAAATTTTCCAAGAACAAGTGCAATTCAGACATTATATACATACATGATCCTTGATTATCTTGCTACAGAAATAGAAAGTAATATAAAAATATATTTTCCTAACTGTTATCTACCCACAAATATCATCATCCATGCTCTCAACTATTATGATTACTTTCATTTTTCAAAAAAAATCAATCTTCTTTATTTTATGGTCAGTCTCTTCCCATTGCATTGCACATTCTACTTCCATGTGTATTAATAGACTCATGAGTTTTTCAGGCAATGATTTCTAAATTGTCCAAAAACCTTGTTTTTTCTTCTTCTTGTCTAAGATGCTTGAATGTCAAAGTCATTTAAATAATCTTTCTCCATGGTCTTCCTTCCATGTCTATCAATACTCCATTTTCAATGCCTTTTTTATCCAGTCCTTGCTTTCCACTTCTGTTGCTGTCTCTCTAATCCCGGCCCTGATAATTAGTGTAACTGGCTTACTAACTAGACATAGGACCTGAGTATCTCTCCTCATCTTCTACTCTCGTTTCACCCTGCAGCCTGCTTGCGATCATGTTACTCAAAGGCTTCCATTTGCTTACAAAGTGAAATTCAAACTCACTATGCTAGCATTCATGTCATTCCTTGTTTTGATCCCAACCTATAATTTTAACTTTATCTCTCCTGTCTACTCTACATGAATTCAATCTACACACCATATCCAGCACACGTTGCGCTTTTCTCTCCCCGAGCTTGTGCTCAGTTACATGTCCTTGTCTAATTTCATTTCCCCATTTTCACCATGCTAAACTCACTATGTCTTTCAGACACTAATTATTTCATAAACTTTTCCTGAGTCTTCAAAATAAAAGCTATCATTCAGGTTACATTCCAGGTGAGGGGTAGCACAATAAACCTCCCTATGGCCTTCCTCGATTTGACCCAAAGTCATCACAGGTGCTTCATATTGTCCAGCAGCCAGGCAGGCTTCAAGGATGCGCAACTAGTGTAGTTGCACAGGTCTGTGCTCTTTGAGGGGCCCCAGACCTCATTTAATGCTCTACTGTCTCCGTCTTGAAATTTTAAATTTTGAACAAGTGTCCCTAAAATTTCCTTTTGCATTGGGCCCCACAAATTATGAAAGACTCTTTTATCCACTCAGAGTGACTCATTTTCTCTTTCCTTTGGGTTCCCCACATTGCTAGCAGAATGGAGATCACCTTTTTACCTTGTAGGTCTATGGGTAAGCTGAAGACATCTTTTCCTGTTTTATTTCCCAGGATCAGTCCTGTCTTGCAGTATATTTTGCACAAAGTAATTTCTCAATAAACGACTGTTAGAGTGTTGGGCCAATTTCTGAACTCATTTCCCTCCTCCATTGGAACAAAACCAGGTACAAACCTGAACTATAACTCAGTTGATGCCTTTGTTTTTATAATTGTGCTATGGAGGTTGATAAAACAATGCTTAAATAAAATATTTTGGACAAATGAGTACCTACCCTTATACCAATGTGTTACCATGAATTAAAAAATAAATAAGTTGGCAACATTTTATATAGGTTAAATTCATTTTTTTATGCTTACTTACAAAATAATTATAATCCTAACATTTAGTAAAAAGATGGCTTGGATTTTCATATTTGACCCTGAAAGAATAGATATAGTCAACATTTTTTACCTCATCCTTTCATAAAATATTTGCAGTGATTGACTTAGTTATAAAAAAATGAACAACATACTCATCAGATAATATGATTCATTATATAATCAATTTAGTTATATTAGCTAATTTATAAGACTTTTCTTGAGGCTGGAGTAATGTCTAGAAGCATACTTGTACAATTGTTACTTAGAAAACAGCAATGAAATGGGATTGTGTAGGATTTTATAATTAGAGAGAAGGCTGACAATCCTTAGATTCGGTCCTGAGTGGCATCATGTACAGTTTTTTAAAATCTGTCTGACAAGAATTTTTCTCTCCCTGAATTATTTTGAGGGATGTTGATCTAGAAATATTTCCAGACTATTTGGTCTTCTTTATTCTGTACAGATTTTGCCTTGAGCACATATTCAAGGCTAAATTCTCTCTGTCGAAGATTCACAATAGAAAAGGTCCTTCAAGGACACTGCATGTTTTCTGTCCTGAATGCCTCAACTCTATGTAATATTGTTAGAGGTAAATTCATAGAAGAGAAATTTAAACACCAGTGCACATGTAGCAATATCTTTCTCTTCTTGTTTTAGGAATTATATATTTATATTTTATAATCCAATTTTCTTTATTCTATGTCTTACTATCCAAGTGGCTATAAAAATACATAAGTAAAGGTGACTTTTATTTAGCTGTCATGATAGTTAATTTCCAGGAACACATAACTTACAGAAATATTACGTGTTTTAAGGCATGGATAATTGTTTGTTTACCAAGTATCAGGTAAATATGCACTGACTCAAAAACTAGAGTAGGTGAATGGTAAGTCTTAAATTCTTTAAGATTCTAAACTTCTGTGTGTCTGAAAGCTTCAAGTTAATTACTTTATATTTATATAAATTCCCTTTTATGCATAATATTTGGAATTTCCAAGCATGCAATGAAACAATGAATTTCATTATATAGTAATATTTCTAATCAATGCCAGCACAAAAATGTCTTATTTTTGTGTTTGAAAAATGTATTTGTATAGATAAGTTTAATATTTCTAAAACTATTAACTAATATTAACCAGTTTATGTAGCTTCTTCCTCATAATGAAGCATAGGAACTTATTTGGAAAATGGTCGTAATATTTATATGAATGATAAATAAGAATGTTTTAAAATTCTTGAAGCAAATATCAGGAAAAATTCTAATTCAGGCCTTTACCATTTTAGTATTTCTGTATTATTTATATAAGTTATTCTACCTGGCCTGAAAATGCACCTTGAGAAAATACGAGAGAGAGACCTATGTAAAGGTAAATGACACAGTGTGGCCAATTCTAAACAAATATGAACCCTAGCCCAGAAGACAGATGCTCTGATAATTTTCAATACATTGAATATACAAGCCAATCATAAATATTTTCGGCAAGTCTAGTGAATGAGGAAGATTATGGCCTCATAATTTCCATAGAAAAGCTGGTAAATCAAAACTTAATAGATTTTTAAATGGAGTATATATTTGAAAAGAGCTAAGCTGAAACTAAATAGATTACCTTTTAAAATGCATGAATATTCAAGAGCTTAGGATTGAGGGGCCAGAAAAGGATAAAAACATATTTAAGGACAAATAACAAAATAACAAAATCTTGCTTTCATTTTGGATCTATACCCTAAGACTAAAATGTGACAGGATGTGATTTGCTTTGTATTTAAGATCTTTTAATTAAGTTTCTCTTAATATATTTTTAACGTTTTCTAAATAGAAGAGAACTTTGAATTTTCCAGTTGAAGAGAACGAGGTATTTGGAGAAGGATAAGGGAAATTGTCATGATCATGTTCACAAGCCAAAAATATTTGCCAAAAAATTTAAAAAAACCCAACTTCTTCTCTAGGGGTTAATTAATCAGTTCTCTGTGTTACATTTTCAGAAAACATTTAAAAATGAATATTTCACTGGGAACAGTCTAAGTGATCCAATCCCACCTGTATGCTAATAATGTTTGCTAATATCTCTTTTCTTGATGGCACATGACTTGAGTAATTCTCTGAACCTATCTCATCTATTTAGTGCTACCCAATGTGTAATGGCATGTAGATATAAATACTAATGGAGAAAGTGCACTGCCTTAGGGAACACCCATCATGACAAGTAACTAATTGCTTTATGTACATTAGTACCAAGTGAAGCGTTTTACATCTTCTGAAAGCCACCAGCACCCTCTACTTTCTCATTTACCAAAATGTCATGTCTTCTCCTGAAAGACAGGATTAGAAGACTTTTTTTAAAGCATCTCACTAACTCCCCTCAATTCATTATTCCCTGCAAGCTGGGTTGAGAATCATTCTAAATCAGAGAATGTCTACTATTATATACCAAATCACTCATAGTTGGGTGATTTTATTTCATGCTTTTATATGTGTGTGTGTGTGTGTGTGTGTGTGTGTGTGAATATATTTTTCAACTGTGGACTCTTGATTCATAAATAAATTAAGATATGAACAAAGACCACTTGGATTTAATTTATATGGAATCAAGTGGTAAAATATTACTCTCTCATTCTACAAGAAATTGCTAGTCATACAAAGAGGAAATGAAGCAAGCACACACACACACACACACACATACCTTTCTTTGAAAACAAAACTGAAAAATATAGTTCGGAAAAAAATAAGCCTCAAGCATTAATGACATTACTAACATGGCATGCAGTATTATACTTTGATGTATGTGTCTTTAATGTGTGTACTTGGTGCTGATACACCATTATTAGAGAGTTAACATATGTGATGTGAAATGCAGAATTGCTTAGTTTGATGAATTGAAGTTTTCTGTCATGAAACCCAAAGATTTCAATGAGACGCTTTGCTACTGCTGTCATCAAAGGAGTTATAATGATAATTATCTAAAATTAATAAATACAATTGCAAACAGAAGGAGGCAAGTTAGAGCAAGTCTTTTTCGATCTTCCTTTCCACTGTGATGTCCACACTCTCATCAGATATTTTTACCCCTCTTAAATTTGAAAGTAGCCCTGCCTATAAACATAACCTGTTACAGAATAGGCCATTTATTCCAACCTCTCAGCATGGCATTTTCTCATTTTGTGGTATTTCTTTTTTATAAGGAAAAAAATTTTAAAAAGTCTTTCTTACACAGCACAAATCCAGTCTCCCCATAGTGAAAAGAAGTGCAATGTTATACAATAGAGAAGAAAAATAGTGATATAAAGAAGAATACAAAGAAGAACTTTCCTATATTATTGAAGAAACTTTGTTTTATATTGTAGGATGGATATATTCAATGGTGGGCATTGCCCGTCTAGTTCTGGGTGTCTGTGGAAAGATGGTAGGGGATTTATGAAGCACATGAAAAGAGCAATATTCAGATAGAAAAGTGCTATTACACAATGGGTCAATCCAACAGAGGCTGCCACACAAGATTTGGGTTAGCTACACACAGGTTTGAATCCTAGTTCCTTACTATGTCCATGGACGAGTTTAAACTTCTAACTGAATTACATTATTTATAACATTGGTCATTAAAATATTGTTTTTATGGTACTATTGTGAGAATTATAGGAAATAATGCACATAAGATGCTGGCCATAGTACAAATAAAAGCCTAAAAATAGCTGCTAACTTTCTTTCTGTAGTAATTATTGATTATAGTGAAAATAGGCTTTTTTAACACATTCCAGTTGCTTTTCTGATTTGTTTAACTGAATATACAAAAGACATATTTATATATATCAGGAAGCGGCACTTATTTATAGCAGAAGGGATTCTTTAAAATAAAGAAAGAAAAAGACACTTTGAGATAAATTAAATTCTCAATATAAAAATTAATACATCATTTATTAAGAATTTAAATAGGTATTCATATAGATAAAGTAAATTATAGGTTATTTACAAATATCATACAGTGTGCTTTTTGCTTAATCTTCTGTATTAGTCATTATTCAGTACTATTTTCCTTCTTGTAAATGTTGGACATTGATTCTTTCCTGTTTAACTGTTTTCTACAAGCTACACATTTGTTACATTTATTCATATATGTGCATTATCAAAATTTGTTGGAAAATGTAAGAAAGGAACACTTCTTTTATAGTACTTTGATGGGTTTCCAAAATAAAAGCTACATATGATAGTAAATTATTAATTTTTTGGTAAAGAAAAGGAAAGAAAATATCATTAACATTATTTTATATCATCTTTTTAAATTTTCATTGTTAGCCATCCAGTCATCATCAGAATTAAGTCAATAATTATTTATTAGAAAACTCCTAGTGTACAAAGTAAGCTCTGAAATCTCTATTCTTACCTCTCAGAGTATAAATGGTTCTTGACATTTTAAATTTGTTGAATATTTCTATATCCAATCATTTTAAAATAAAGTAGGGGAACTTGTTATTTAAAATTATCCCATGGTTTATTTTTATTTAAGCAAAAAAAGAAATGTGTCCTTGATTAAGTCTGAATTTCCTTCGTTTTGAAACTTCAGATTGAAAATACAGATGTTTGCATTTTAAGTGAACTTAGAACCTTGGATAAGGTGATTGTTAGGACTTTGTCTGTTTAGTCCTCTTCTTTTTCTCTTTCCAAGTATAATATTTATCTGCCTTCTTTGATTCTCCCAATAAGCAGTGAACTTTTTTTTCTCTAAGGAGTTTTCTCAAGTGGCAGCAAGTTCTCTGTCCTGGAGAAACAAATCCGTGTTCCTTAAATCACTTTATGTCTTGTTTACTGTTCCTGAAATTGTACAATTTCCTGATTATTACCCCAAAAGGGGACTTTTGACAAATAACATATGCACAGGTACTAGCAAATATATACAGCAGGGAGTGGAGAGAAAGGACATCCTGTCTCAAAAGATGTTCCAAGTAAGATTAGCTCTGAAGACCACATCGATAATATTTACTTGGCTGGTATGAGGAAAAGTGTTCTTTCTTTCTTTCTCTACTGCCTTTTTCATGTGCATCCTGGATTGTCTGGGCTTTACTATGGAAAGGAAAACCATAGCAAAAATAATTGATTATATATAGGCTTTGATGACTATGCTGAAGACTAGCTTTATTTATATGTAGATTGAGAAGGGTTGCCATGAATACCACATTCAAAGACACCTACTGCAGCCAACTCATGGGCTTTTGAAATTCCCAGGTATCATTTTTTTCAGACATCTATTAAAATGCAAACAGATTCTCTTATCTGAAATGAATAACATATTAAATTCTCAGATTTTAATCTGTAGTCTTTCATTCATTTATTCAACAATCATTAATTAAGTCATTAACTGCCTCTGGGTTTAGCAGTGAGTAAGATTCCAAGGTAAGCAGACAAGCAAGAGTAGAAACAAGAGTAAAAAACAAAAAGGTAGAAAAGGTGCTTCATATGAGGTGCTGCTGGAGTTGTAGTGCTGAAGATAGCCTAGATTAGGATAACTGTGCAGGAGTTTTGTGGGTTATAAGCCTTTGTGAAAGAGATGAGAAACCTGGAATGTTAAAGGAAGAAAGAGAAAAGCTCCAAAAAGTGCCTAAAACAAATGTTGCTAGAGCATGTTTGATTTTCAACAAATCCTACTTTTTATAATAATATCATAACATCATACCTTTAAATTTTGACAGCTTAAACATCAGTGATCAATTCATTACTATTAGTAATGTACCTGATGCAAATGCTTATACTTTCCTAATTCCAGATTTCAAATATTGACCCTTACATGGTCACTCTAACAAAAGTAATTGAGATCCCAGCTTGAAATGCTGCCACTGTTGGAACACGTGACTGGGAATTTCTAGTGAAGGACCACCATAAGTCAATTTGCATGAGTCCTTTTGTCAAGGCTGCTGAGGGAAATAGAGATGAGAGATACATGTGATAGAGAGGAAAGGCAATAAAAATGACAGCATGGTAGTTGTCTCAGACACCATGAACTTGTGGCAGTGCCTTATGGAGAGAAACTCTGCAGAAAACAAGAGTCTTTTCTTACGGGGTGTTATTTTATGGAGCAAAAGCAAGGTTGCAAGAAACAAGTTGACAAAATGTAAGGTAGCCCATGAAAGTGCTTCTTCCATTTCTATGCGCAACGTAAATTTCCCTAGGCTTGCTGAGGACCCAGAGTAACTGGTACCACCTTGGCATCTTGCTTGTGGCTTTTTAGAGCATTGTGAGACTGTACCCTTGGAACAAAGATCACCCTTATGTCAGTGGGGCTTAGAAGCAAGGGGAAAACCAAGGGTCTATCAGATGGCTTCTTGGGCAGGGAAAATCAGCCTGGAAGGATAGAGCTTAATGTAATATAGAAGATCATTGTGTGTTCCCTAAGAACTCCTAGAAATAACTACTTTGTGAGCAAGTTGGAGAAAGAACCACTGAAAAATGGATTGTATTAATATTAAAATGACCAGTTAACACTGGTCCTCTGTTTGAAAATGGCCCAAAAAGGGGATCATTCTTTAACTTGATTACAAGGCAAATTTAAGGGTTCCAAACTAATTCTCCAAAATGGTTTTTTTAATTATTTTTTTGTTCATCAAATAATTTTAATTTTTTAATATTTAACATCAAGTATACCTTAATAATATATCCAAATATGGCAAACCTGATATGGCTTTAAAAATTAGGAAGCACTTTTGTTATTGTGAGAAATGAAATTTAGTATTGATTAAATAACATACTTATTTTTCTATAAATGGAAGATCTGCTTATTGTCCCAAGAAATTTGATCTCCTAGACTTAGTTTTCAAAGTTGTGGGGAAAATGTACAATTTTAATATTCTCAGATGATATTTATGTGAAGATATGTGTATATATGTGTACATATGTATTATTTAGATAGATAAGACTTTTTGCTGATAATACTAATTATGTGAGAAAACTCCAGTGCCTTGCATACTTATATGTATTGGGTGCTATAATGTCAAGTTTTAGTCTGAAATGTTGGTTCTTAGTGCGCTCATGGCCAAAGAATGACCAGACACACGAAAGTAAGGCAAGCATGAGGTGAAGTTTTTTGAGGGTGAGCAAGATAGGATTGCAAGGATAGGAGCAAGATAGAGCAAGAGTGAGACATAGGTTTACAAAGCACAATACATACACCACAGATGACGACTGGACCCCTTGTCGCAACAGAAAAAGACAGCTTGGTTGTGGTCTGGATCTTGGTTTATGGTGTCTGGATAGGGACCTCCCCATGGTTCAAACGTCACCATGGAACCACTTCAATTGGACAGTTGGGAGCTGCATGACCTCAGTCTTACTGCGCATGCGCATGTGGGTTCTAGGTCATTTTCAGGACTTTATGGTACCTATGCTGTTTGGCTCGTGAGCCAGAGTCCTCTGTGTTCTTTTGCAGCTGGTTCTCCAAGTTCTGATTGGCATATTCATAGGGTATTCCCTCCTCCCCAAGGTATGGAGAGAATTAGGGTGGGACAATGACACCAAGGCAAAGCACTCACTTTTGTCCCTAAGAGACCTGGAATCCCTCACTATCTACCTAACAATACTACTACTTTGTTTTATATTTTGCTATAATTAAACTTTCCCTTTTTTGTGTATCTTACATTGAAAAAAGTATGTTTAGCCTCCTTCTTTCTGAATTACGTAACTTGAGTTGCCCACACATTATCTCCTTTCGGAAATCTTGACACCAGGAATTTAACCCATCAGATGGTAAGTTAATCATCTTCTGTTACCAACAGCCAAGTCACCCCTTCCCAGTTTCACCACTAACGTTAAAGGTCCCCTGCCAGTTCCCCAGGGCAAATATTTCGTAATCATTTTTACTTTCCCTTTCTCTTTTCATCACTAGATCAAGTCCATCACTAAGCTTTGACACTTTTTTCTTTTTTGGATCTGTTAAGTTTCTTGAGCCTCCCTTTCCATTGTAGTAGCCCATACTTTATTCCAGGCATCCAGGGTCCCTCATCTGCATGATTGTGCAAGAGACCTAGTCACTTTCCTGCCTCCAGGGTTTCTCCACTGTACTTAATTCCCTGTATCCTCTAAAATAATTTTCTTTCAATGTATTCTTTTTTCATCAAGTAATTTGCTTACTCTTTATTATTCTAGCTCTGGCTATCTTATGCTTTCAAAAGCCCCCTGTCAATTGCATTCCCTAGCTTACCATTGTCGTTCTTTGGAATATCTGCTTGCGTCAAGTTAAATATGCAATCAATTGCTACCTTGCCCATTTTACTTCCCAGCTTTAATGTTAGAGTCTTTGTTGCCTACAGCTTTTCTGTATCTTCAACTCTAAACTCCTTATCCTATAATAAAAGTTCAATAATACGGAATAGTTACATAAATATGCTATGTTCATAGGAGAAAAGACCAATATTTTACACGTAGTTTTAAATTTTTAATTCTATGTTGATAATAAATATTTTCAAGTGGGGGAAAAGAAATTAAAAAAATCACTGGAAGAGTGTATTAGGTGAGGTTTCCTGGGAAACACGCTAAGACAGAGAGGCCCTTACAGGAAGTTTTTTGAGGACTGCCCTTGGGATCAGCACCTTAGGGGAACAGAGGAAGGACTGGGGAGAGGGAGGTGTTGAACTATATGTTGTTGGAACAATGTATTCAGGCAATCCTAAAGGAATCTCTGGTTAAGGATGATTCTCAAAGAACCACTCAGCTGAGGGCCAATAGATCTAACACTCTCAGCAGCTGGGGAATGAATGCCTCAGGGCTGAAGGGAGTATCACAGCATCCACTCAAAGACTAAGACAATAATTATGTAAAATTCTGTAATTGTAGAAGCTAGGGCTAGAAACACAGGGACATGTTTATTATCTCTACTTAGGAGGATTATAAGTGACTTTTATATATTATGATCTATTTTTTCTAACATTTTCTATATTGGTTACAAAATATAATGAAAGCATTTTCATCAGATAAAAGTAACACATGCTATTTAAAAAACTCACTTTCCGTCATCTCCACAATGACAATGTTCCTGCTCATTCTTCTCATTAAACAAGGTCAATTTTGCAAGAATGTGATGGAAAATCATTAGGCATAAAACTTATAGTTCTGATTTGGCTCCTTCTGACTTCTTTTTGTTTCCTTATCTTAAAATGTCTTTAAAGGAAACCTATTTTTCTTTAGTTAATAATGTAAAAAAGACAGCATTTATATGGTTAAATTCCCAGGATCCTCAGTTCTTTCTGGATGACCAAATGGTTGGTATTATCACCTATAAAAGTGTCTTGGCCTTGATGAAGATTATGTTGAGAAATCAAGTTTATATTTTTTGATTTTTGCATTTTAATTCCATTTTTCCACAAACTTTTTGAAATTCTCTTGTATAAACATCTACTTCTCTGAAGAGCCATGACTAATACACATATCTGAGTAACTCTTGTCTTATATGCTCTTTGAAGACATTGACTAAGTTTTTGTAATCTTTATATTTCCAAAACTTAACTCATTGCCTAATGTAAAATCAAGCCTTAATAAATGTTGAAGAAATGCAAAACAAACTCCTCACTTATGGTATTTTTTCTTAATTTTCTTAATTTGTATAATTTTTATTGATTAATCAAATGATTACTCTGTCTTTCATAAGTACTTTTTTCAAATTTTTTATCAATTTTTATTTATTACTACACTTCAGCTATTCTATATATTTGTTTCCTCTTCAACTAGATAATAAATTTCTCAATAGTAGGTGTCTTGTCCCCATGTCGTATCTGGATTCTGTTTTATGGTAATTTTTAAATATATACAAATTTAAATATAGGTATACATGTTTATATATTTATACCTATGAATATATGTTTTTGTATTCATATCTATAATACATATGTAAATATATTTAAATATATTTGAATATACATATTTAAATATATACATGAACATACACACACACATACACATCTTACTTGCAGCTACTACCATGGAGTTCTCTGCAGAGTAGTGGCTATGTTGTTGAGTAACTAGAGGAAAGGAAATTCAGAGCTAGATTAGGGCTCCTTTTAACCAACAGCTACAAGTTACTAGCAGATTCTGGCTCAGCGGCAATATTGTGTTTGAAGCTAGGGTTTTCAGGCACAGTTTATATAATCCCCTCATTCTGTGGTAGGAGTTGAGTGCAAAGTAATAGCTAAAAGAATCATAAGAACCTACAACTAAAAGGTCATTTTGGACATTCTTAGAAATGGCCTGTTAATGTTACCATAGAAGATGTGTTTCTTATTTTGGGATTTAAGCTTATCCAATTCTCTATCTGCCCCAAACGTAGAATGATAAACCCCATCAAGTAGTGTCAAAAAGCTTCTGAAAGGTTGAAATGGGCCCTGATGTTTTACAAGTTTCATAGCCCATAGACTTTTCAGTTACTTTTAGAGTAGCAGTTGCTCTATCAAGTACATGTAAGGAATTATTAAATATTATGAGAACCTTTTTAAACTAAACATGATGCCTGAAACTCTGATAGCCTTTTCTCCAACTTGACTTTAGAGGAGAAAAGATAGAAATATCTCTTTTTGTTTATCTATCAAGAGAGCAAACTTGGGTGAGAATCACCTAAACATAGCTTTTAGGGTCATTTAATATAGTAATATCTAAGATATTACTTAAAAATAGCTTCAAATTCCAAGGTTATTTTGAGCTTGAAGTTCTTATATTCCAAATAACTAAAAATTCACCCTTTTAACAGAAGACACTTGCAAACTCATACTGACCACTGAAGATTCATCAAAACTCAGTAGTGTTACTTGGTGTACATGTTTCAGAAACAAATGTGATTTCAAAATATATCCAGGAGTTCTGAGAAGCAATTCACAGTATTAGCCAATTAGTAATTAATTTTTAAAAATTCTGGAGCAATAATAAAGCTAATTTGATTAAGAATTTTATTTAAATGTTTGCTTAAATTCATGATGTATCTTAGTCATGTAATACATTATACATATTATTAATAATAATATTTAAAGAGGATTTTCGATGAAAACATTATTTTACTGTTTTTTTATACTGTTTAATAAAAATGTAAGAATAAATTTAGTGTCTTTCACATTAAACTACAGATCCTTGTCTAAAGATGTAACTCATTATCCACCTATTTTCCCTACTCATCAAGTAAGTCACTTTTTTTACTTCTTGTATTACTATTGTCTAATTATGTTGTCACTATTAACCCAGGAGCTCATCATCCTAGATGTGATCTTATATTCTGCTTCCTCATTCAGCTGACAACACCTAGAGATTCTATAGCTTCTCTGGCCTCAGAATTACTCTTGAATTTTGCTTCTTATCCTCTTTCCTTTTCCATTGCCTTCGTCTAATTCTTCATGATGCAATGAGTTTCAAAAATTTCTCCCTTCATCAGTCTCCAGTCTGTCCTCTACATTGTCACTAGTTGACCTCCTCATCTTTTACAAACCTGATGATTTAAAACTTGTGTTGCTTTCCTATTGTCTGAAGGAAAAAACCTAAATTATCTCAGAAAATCAAAAATAAGCCTTCACAATCTGGGTGTCCCTTCTTTTCCAGACTGGCCCCTTATCACTTTTCCTCAGGCAGCCTCCAACCTTCTTTGACCAAGGTGGCTTCAGGAATGATGCTCATGGAGTCATGTGGAATGATGAAGGTGCCTGTTTGGTCAGTCTAAAGAACCTCTGGCCGTGATTGGGTTGTCAGATGTTGTAGCCACATCCCCTTCCCTTCCCTCATTAACCCAACGTTATTCCCAATGTTCTGAACGTCTCACCATTTTTCAGACTACTGGCAATATTTTGAACTCAAGGACTGCCTCACTGGATCAAAGAAATTTAGTTGGACATTGGGCATTAATTTTGAACTGAGATATTTTTGCTGTATTTACTACTTAGTTGGTTTCTGTTTTTTTTTTTTTTTTTTTTTCAATGTGAACCCTTTATATGAACATGCATAAAACTAGTAGGGGTGAAGGTCTAGTGATTTCTATGTAGCAAATACTTTATAACCTGATTTCATCACTAAAATAGTTCTGCAAGGCAAATATCATTATCTTCATTTTAGGCAATGAGAAATCGAGGTTAAGAAAATTTACATCATTTGCTCAAAGGCACAAATTTAGTAAGTGACTGAATCTGGATTTGAGCCCAGATCTGTCAGTGTACCAAATATGTGTGCTTTTTGGGTCAGAAACTTGCCTCCAGGTTTCTAACTGAATGTCTGTATCACTTTAATTTGTTCAGCCATGTAATATTTAAACTAATGGATGTAATGAAAAAGGCACATAAACAAATAATCTAGCTGTTTGATGACCATTAAAGCATACATAAAGCAAATCAAAATCCTTCTTACCCAATAAGCTTTCAAGATTAGTGGTGTGTGGTTTACCATTTATTAGTATTTTAAATCATTTTTATAATATAAATTGGTTTGAATTATCAATTTTTGTCTAATAATTAAGTAAAGATTATATGCTGCTGACTATGGAAGCAAGGCTATGTCTTTCCTATTTTCTTAGCTGACTCAAATGAAACCAGATAATTTCCATCTATTTCATTCCCTTTGACCCAATTCACAGTCACCTCTAAATGGATTCCAGAAATACCAGTTCTGCAGCTTGCAGAGTTTTCTTAAAGCAAGCCTAATGGATCAAAGTGTGTCATTCTATCTAGCATCAATTTATTCATCATACAATAAATTCACATTTTGTATAGGCTTAACACAGTGCTTAGGAAAGATAAAGAGTCTTGACTTCAAAGACCTATACACACACACACTTATGATCCACATATAGACACAAATATAGATATACAAACATATAGAAACACAGAAGCAGATGTGTATAAGTAGATATATAATATATGCACACTGCATAATTTCTTTAACAATGAAAAGTATCAAATTATAACCATGGGATTGTTATGCATTATAATAGATTTACCCCATGAGAATTCAGAAGAAGGAAAGATGAGTGTGGTACATAGTATCAGCAGTACAATCAGCAGTTAACATTTTACTAAGCTCTTTATATGAATTATCTCATTTAAGCCTTCTATTAGTCCTCGATTACCATATAAGGAATTTTGACCAAAATTAGCAGTTCAAAACAACAGATATGTATCATCTCACAGTTTTTGTGCATCAGGAACCTAGGTTCATCTTAGCTGGGTGCTGTTGGCTCCAGTTGTCTCATAAGGTTGTATTCAAGCTGTCAGTTGGTCCACACATGCTACAGTAATTTTAAGGCTCAAATGGTGCTTAATAGCATACTTCGAAGCTCCCTTGGTTGTAGCTAGGCCTAAGAAGATCTTCCAAGTTCACACATGTCAGCCTCTCCAAAAAACTGCCTCATGACACGGAAGCTGGCTTTCTCCAGGGTGAATAATCCAAGGGAGAACTAGATAAACATCCAAAATGGAAGTCACAGTCACTTGTATCTTAATCATAAAATGGCATCCATCACTTCTGCCATACTCTGTTCAATTTGAAGCAAGTCTAAAAGCTCAAGCCAATACCAGGAAGCCAAGAGTCCATATTACAGTCTGTCTACCACAATCTTAAGATAAAATATTTTATGAGGTAAGCACTGTTTTATGTATGTAAGAAAATTGAGGTACAGATTGTTTAAATAACTTTTCTAATGTTATATAGCTGAAAAATGAATATACTAAGATTCAAACTTGGTAAGTATTATTGCAGAGTCTAGAAAGATTCCCAGAAGTTAAAATTCAAACAGAGAAGAAGTACATGCTAGGAAAGAAGTAGAGTATAAGCACAAACCAGAGCTGCAAGTGTGAAATTATACATAATATGAATAATGTAGAGCCATTGATTTGGAAGTTGGTAGGTGATCCAGATGGAAAAATGGGCTGTTAGCTTTTGCTAAATGGCTAAGAAGTAGGGATATGGATAAGTGAGAAGTCATCAATTTTTAAAAACAGGGAATAACATGCTCAAAGTCTGGCTTTATGGAGTTTGGAAGTTTGTAGGAGAGTCTGGACTGGTGTGATCCCAAAGATACGGAGAGTTATATCAATAGGAGTATATGCTGCCATGAGGATCTGGCCAAGAGGAGAGTCAGTGGGAAGAATAGACAATATCTATGAGTAAGAATTCCCAAGAGTTGTTCATTAGCTGGATAAGAAATTTAAAATATTAAATGTAAAAAATCACTCCAAGGTCTTGAAAGAGGGATATTATGTGACAGAGGGAGTGGAATGACAACTTCAACAGGCAGGGATTTTTCCTGATTTCTTCACTGTTGCTCTTTGGAGCCTAGACTAGGTTATCACAAGTTCTTGTTGAATGAATAAATAACAGAAGGTATTATTTATTAGACATATACTCCACTTAGCTCAACAAGAAAGAACAAACAAAAATGTAAGGGAGGGTTAAGATTATAATGTTTAATGCCATTAAAACACAGCCAGGTTTCGTGGGAACTGGAGAACATCAAAAACAAGGGCATTTCTCACTTAATGTGCTTGTAGGTTCTCTGTCTTCTCTCTCTCCCTCTCTCTCTCTCTCTCTTTCTCTACCTCTGTCTCTATCTCCCTCTCCATCTCTTTTTCACTTCCCACCATTAGGTACCTTAAACTTTCCAGACATTTCCTGTAATTTCAGCTTGCATTTACCTTTGTTTTGTAACTCTGACTTAGACTTTATAAGCTACAGGGTTCATTGCCAAGTGCTGATAAGCTCTTCTTGTGTTAGTTCAAATCAGAGAGAGAGATGAGAGAGAGAGAGAGAGAGAGAGAGAGAGAGAGAGAGAGAATTTCTGTGTAGTTCAAGCTTGGATCAAAGATCTCCTCTGATCTAATTAGCATTGACAGTGGGTAGGTGGGTAGAAGTTTATGAAGCGTATTTCTCTCAAAGCAGATCGGTAGAAACATATTATCTGGGAATATTGCATAAGTGCATAAGCAAGGCAGGCAATTTTATGATCATGTATGGTACATTATTTCTAATTCTTGACAATGGAAAGCCCTTGATGAGTTCTAAATATCAGATGAGGAAACTCAGGCTCAGAAGAATTTAGGTAATTTACCTGTTATACAGCTCATACATGGCTTTACAGAAAACTCCAAATCCTCCATTTTCTGACTCTAAAACTACTATCTTACTCTTTCCACTTTTCACTGCAAGATACCAATAAGAAAAATAAGGAAGTTAAAATCAGAATGGCTATTTGTTTAATAAGGAGTCTGCAGGCTGGGCTATAATGGCCAGGTGCTAGTAATTGTAGGCAACCAATATCCCTGAATTTTGTCATCCTTCTGACCCTATCTCAGTCTCACCCATGCCCTCAACATAGGGTGAGGCTCCAGCATGAGTAAGGTCTGTCTTAACACTCTTCTTGTAATTAAATACTCTGGAAATTAAACAGTTTCTTTACAGCCTTTATCAATAGATCTTTTCTTTAAAACTCCATATGCCTTACAGTGGAAGCCATAGTTACCAAACTTTGGTTGTAGAACTTTGGCAGAAAAATGGATAACATTGTAGAGTTATGTAACATTAGCATCAAATATAGATTGGGATGGCTGGTTAATTGGTTAGTTGTTTGTTCTAGGGAGTGGGTGACCTGCTTATGTTACAAAGAAAAATGAGTCAGTAGAAAGAGAGCAATTATAAACAGGAAAGTTAAAATTAAATCACTGAGGTAAGTGAGGGGATGAGAATAAGATAATTGCTGAGAAAATAAGTAGAGACATATGTCTCTTCCTAAGTGACAAAAAGGAAAAGATGTGGCCAAATAAGAAAAATCTCACTAGATACTACATTATAAATAAAGAAAGATATGATGTCTTTTGCTAGGAATAAGGAGGAAAAAATAATTCGTACTTAAAGAATGAAGGGAAAATTATCCATAAGATTCTCTCAGATAAATTGGGATTACATTGGCATTGATACTCTAACAATATTAATTTATACATTTATAATATTATAGAAGAGTACTCTAAAGCAGGAAGTAATGTTCAGTGTTTAATGATTATTGTATGATTCACAGGCTCTTCTATGGTACTATTCACATAGTAGATGCTTAATAAAATTTTGTTGAGTAAATAAATCAACTAAAGAATAATGAGCAATATTTGCATTCTTTATTTCATTTAACAGGTTCCATAGTTGGATTTGGAAACTACAAATATTATGGACTTATTTGAGCAATTATTTGATAGTTTTAGAAATCTGTGCATTTGTAAGTCAAGTATTTTTAACAGCAATTCTATATAATCAGAAATGTTTACACTTTGTGATATATTACATGGATAGGAAGAATGATTTTGCTGGGAAATATTATTGTTGAGATAAATTCTCAAATTTATTTTCATAAAAGGAGAGAAAATTATTGATAAACACATCTAAATTTGCAGATTGGTTATTTTTCAGAGGTTATTTGGGGTCATAATTGTAAATCTCATTACCGTGCTTGAAGGAGGTTTCTTTCATTATTATGTTGCTGAGGTCCATATCCCTGAAGCTAATTGCAAGGTAGAGCTGCAGAGTTCTAATTGTTTGCCATCAAAATAGCTGTGTAAGCTTGATTAACAGTGTTCAGCAACATTCATAATAGTCCAAGCCTGGCCCCGCATAAAATAGAAACTGTGAAAAAATCAATAAGATTTAATAAGATCAGGAACAATCACTTACAATAGTACATCAATCACACAAAGTAATAGGTGCAGGATTTGATAGGGTCCTGAACTGCCTGAGAGATTCATAACCAGTACTCGTTAATAATTTGTTCATTTGCATTTTATCAATCCAGCTACAGCTGACAAGCAGAAGGAGCAGGAAAGAAATATGTTGACTTAAACTCATCAGCTTTGCAATTAAAAAAATAACATATAATAGCAAATGTCTTGTCACATGGAAATCTGCTGTTATTACAAAGATGTGTGCAATCATTGGTTCTTCAGACTAAGCTGCTGTTAGACTTGCAGAATAGCTAGGATAACAGTGTCCCTGTGGTCACTAGGAAGTCTCAAAAGGTTAGAGAGAATATACATGTGAATATAAATTTCCTCTCCACCTCTCGTAGAGCTCGGTGGCGTAATAATATTTAATGCAAAACCTGCATATTTTCTTGTTTTTATCTCTTTGAAATAAATGAAGCTCCTGGCTTTGCCTTAGGCAAAACCTCTATCAAATGCTAAAACAATCATAATGAGATGGCTTTCTGGTGATTATTGCTTATCATTATATTCTCTTTCAGTTGATGTTATGAGTTTATAAAGTAATCATGCTATATTTACTATCTTTATTAAAACACATTTTTAGGAAGAAAGGCAAATGGATAAAATAAAATTGAGTAAACAAATTTCTGATTCTAAATAAATGATAGTCAGTAATATGAAAAAAATGATCCCCCTATAAACATCAGAGGCATAATGAAAAGTCAGAGCTATTTCTGAGAAATTCATGTGGATTCCTGCTTAGAAAATTTCATACAGGTTTTCTATGGAGGGAATTACATGAGTGGCGGGATGCAGAGCACATTGTCAGAAACCAGCAGTGGTAGCATCCAAAATGTGGATTAATTAGTCTCTGTCCAAAACTTCAGTAAATAATGTGCTCTTTCAGAAAAAAAAGTTATGATTTAGGTCTTTGTAGATGATGTTTAAATAGCTGCTTTCTATATAGGATGCTTTAATTCAATCAAAGTACAGGTAAAATCCCATTATGACAGTCTCCATGGGGCCTCTAAATTGTTTTGTTGTGGTAGAATTTTGTTAAAATGAATAAATACATTTATCACACTCCCAGTGTGTAGTATGTACTAGAGAGACAGACTTGGTGCCCAGTCTCTTTTCTATCGAATTAGCACATGAAAAAAATGCTTTGAATAGAAAGGGGGTTCCAAGAGCAAAGTAGAATGCTCACACACCTTTCAGGCTTTTCCTAAATCCTGGATAACTTTCAGAATGGTTTCGTTATTAAGATAAAGTTTTTATTATTTTTCTTTCCTTTTAAAAAGTAGGATTGATAGGTTGATCAGACTTTTCAAATCTAAAAGTGTGAAAAAAAACAAGTAATTATTATTTGTTATCTTGACAAAAAAATAACTAAAACATTCAATCATGTGCAGCTTAATTTGCTTTTCCTACAAAGCAAACCATCAAGAATCAAGTGCTTCAATTATATAGGTTGACTCTTTTAAGGCCATTAAGCAGAGAGAACATTAGTAAACTTACCAAGAATCAATTCATAGAATGCCAATTTGCCTAAAAGCAAATTGATAAATGCTCAATTTATTGAAAGATCAATTTACACAAATTTTCAGCATTCAGTGATGTATTTTTGGTGAATTGGTGAATTTACAGTTATCAGTTATATGTAAATCATTGTTACCAGTTTTGCTGGACTATGGAAATGGATTTATTATTCTGAACATTCTTAACTTTCCTGAACTGAAGAAATATTTTTAGCACTGGCACGATAACAGGCTTGAGAGATATAGATAGTAATAAAAGATATATTTGAACAGTTTACATTGTAACAAAACAAAAAGAAAACATATATATCTTAATAAATATTCTAATAAATATATTAATAATGTGCTCTCAGATTCAGAAGAAGGCGTGATGCATTATGGGTGGATAGAGTGTCTACCTAGTTCATCATTTTCAAACTATGGCACTCTTGAGAGTCAAAAATGGGCTATTAATAGTTATATTGAAACAACAGGAGTAAACAAGGACTGTTTCAAGCAAACCAAAATATATGGTCACCTTAGCTGTAAGAGAAGAGGGGAAGGTGTGGGTTGTTCGGGGAACTGGTGATATTTAAGTTGAGATGTTAGAAATAAGTAGAGTTTCCCCATTCCAGGTGAAGAAAATCCATTGAATGGACAAATAAGCATGAGCAATCGTGTAGAGTCAAAGTGCCTTGTGTGCCTGTTGAATGGTGGAACACATTAGAAAGTAGAACTGCAACCTAACATGGAAGACTTTGAATGTAGATTTTGTTCTGTAAGATAGAGTTATTTGACAAGGAAATAGCAAAAGAGAAGTAAAGCATATGGCATTATTTAAGTAGTTAATATTTTGTGCTCTAAAAGCAAAGAGACTTAGATCTGCATCCCAGCCCCTGTATTGCTAACTTTGTGAAGTTGTTTCATCTCATAAACTTCATTTTCTTCATCATTTGTGATGCATGTAAATCATTTACCATGGTGTTTGGTGCATAGTAAGCACTCAATGCTTATTAGTTGTTATTATAAATAAAAAAATGATACTAGGTGTGGTATAATTGAAAACACTTATTTCCTATATAATTATGATAAAATTAATTTATCTGAAGCTTAACATTTATATTTTATAAGAATATGTACATAAACAACTCTTCAAACTATAATATACTCTTCAAATTATATGGTTTGCATAAGATCTCTATTTCATAAAGATAAAAAATAAACACTGGTAGGAAACTTAAGAATGGATGAGGAAAGCACTGATTTGATGGCACTCAATCCACTAAACACCCTAGAATTTACACCTTTGTATGCTCTTCTCCCCCATTGATTCTGGGCTTGATCATGTGACTAGATGTAATTAGCTTTGACTAATGGAACATGAGAAAGCATGATGAAAGTAGAATCTCAACAAGCGCTGGACATTAATTCTTATCTTTTTGGAATATTTCTTTTTGGAGCCCAGTTACTAAGATTGAGGAGGACATGGAAAGGCCCTGTGGAAAGGGCGAGAGAGAACCCCAGTATGGATCCCCTTGTTCTAGCCATCCCATCTAAGACACTAGATATATGAGAGAAGAAGCCCTCATGCACATCCAACACAAGAAGATACCATGTAAAACACAGACAAGCTGCCCCAATTAAACCCAGTCAATATTGCAGAATCATGCACAAATATTTATTGTTTTAAGCCATTCAATTTTAAGGTGGTTTCTTATAGAGGAATTCATTACTGTAACAGAAATTGAAACCTAGAAGTAGGGTTCCATCAAAATAAAATAGTAAAATACATGACATTTGCTTTTGTACCAGGTGACAATTGAAGGCCTAAGGATCATAAAGGAACTTGTTATTAAAGTAAAGAGAACTTAAGTTCTGTATGTATGACAAAACAATCAGTGACACTGCCACCTGCAAAAATATGAAAGTATTAGTAGCTCTGGCTAAGATTTCTAGGAAAAATATTAAAAGTGCCAACTAGATACTTTTATTTTCCTATCATAAATATGGGAGAAGTTAGATGAGCTGAAGAAATAATGGTTTAATATTAAAGCAAAATTTAAAGAAGATATAAAGGAGGTATGATTTGCTGTGTTAAAAAACAAAATTGTTTTCTATCCCCAGGGCTTTTTGGCTAAAGGATTTTTAAAGTTAGGAATTAACTCAGGTAAAGGTCAATTTCTGGATGGTGCAGGTAACACATGATCTCATCATAAACATCAAGCCTAGGTTTAAGAGTGAAGGATACTACATGAGACCTCAGAAATGTTTAAAAGTGTGACTCAGAGAGTGAGACAAAGGACGTTCTAAGAATCTTAAAGATGTTGTTCACAGCACCATTAATCATAAGATTTTAAGAAAATCATACTAGTGCAACTACTGCCAGCTTGGACTAAAACTATTGAGACAGTCAAAAAAGAAAAGCCTCTTCTATGAGAAGGAAAAGGTTGAAAAAGCTACTCAGTCTAAAATATGGGCCATTTCTTATAAACAATAAAAAAGTAAGAAAACTCAGGGAGTAAATCCAAGGGCCCAGACAACTGAGTCGAAGCTGTGAAGGGAGCAAAACCAGGCCCTAAGCAGAGAGCTAGTGACATGTGTCCACCAGAATTTCAAAATTGCTATGGACCAGTGACTGCTATTTGGTCCCCATTCTCTTGCTTTTTGAGTGGGAATATCTACTGTGGATTTTCTGTCCCTAAATTGCCAACGTATTTTAGGCACATGAGGTATATAATTTACCTTTTCATTTAAAACTCTTTGTAGTGAGAAGATCCATATTTAACAATCCTCACCCACACCTGGACCTGAGCTAGATGACAAGATTCTATTCTTTGAGCCAAAGCCTGGTGCCATAATTAGATGAGATTTTGTATATATTTTGGAAGGGTGGGGAGGAGATTATAATTTGTATATGGAAAAAAAATAAATCACTAGGGGCTATAAAACATATTGTGATATTAATATATATTTTCTTTTGTGTGCCTTCCTTTCCAATGAACAATCCCTCCTATGAGTCATGCACTTACACATTTCTCTCCCCCATTAACTCTGAGCTTGACCATGTGACTAGGTTTGGCCAAAGAGATAATACCAACTGTGATGTAAATGAGAGCTTGGTAAGTGTTTCCCATTGAGGCTTCTTTTCTTGAAATGCTTGTTCTTTGTACCCAAACACCAAGCAATGAGGAAGTCCATGCTAATTCTAATGATGTAGAGAGACCACATGGAGGGAAAAAGATGCCCATCTAGGTTCTAGCCACTCAGCCCTCCAAGCTGAAGTGCTAGGCAAGTAAAGAAGCCATCTTATACATTCTCGCCTCAACAGATGTCAGGTGGAGCAGAGAAAACCATCTCCTCCAAGCCTTGCCCTAATTATGTCACTATTGCAAGGATATGATTGTTGTTTTAAGACACTAAGTTTTGGGTTGATATTGAATACATTACACAGCAAGTAGGTAACATTAGCAAAACTATTTCAATTTTTCAAGTTAGAAATCATGGAAGAGGCATGTTATGAAAAGAAATAATATGACTTACTGGATTATTATTTGTGGGAATGTAAGAGAAGAAGGTAACAAAGAGGACTACAAAGTGTTTAATCTGGAATGAGTGGATTGTTATGTTTTTAACTGAAATAGGAAACACAAAGGGAAAGAACTGGGGTGAGGAAAATGGCTTTAGTTTTATAGGTAAATTTCAAATGACTTCTCATCCATTCTGGGCCCTTTAAAAGAAGTTCTCACATCCATGCCCCAACTGGCACATGAAAGCAAGCTTGAAGAACACCTATTTAGAGACATTCCTTTGAATTTTTTCTATTTTCCGCCTGTGTTCAGTGGCTTTTGTCCAAGGCTCTGCACAGTAGGCAGAATAATGTCTACTATCAAAGGTATCCATGCCCTAATTCTTGCAACCTGTGACGGTGCCATGATATATGGCAAGTGGACTTGGCAGATGTAATAATTAATGAAATAAACCTTAAAATAGATGATCCTGGATTATCTGCTTGGGCCCAATCTAATCATATGAATCCTTAAAAGCAGAGAACTTTTTTCCAGGGTCAGAACCATGTGGAAGAAGAAAAAGAAAAAGTAGATACAGCAGAAAGGGGAATAAGATATGCCAAGTGTGAGAAGGTTTTAGTGCACCTTTGCTGGTTCTGAGATGTAGAGGGTATGTGCAAGGAGTGGAGAGAGGGTTGCAAGGAGCTGAGAGCAACCTTAGCTGACAGCCATCAAGAAAACATAGATCAAAGTCTTATGACTGCATGAAATTGAAGTATAACAACAACCTGTGTAAGCTAGGAAGGAGATTCTTTTCTAGAGGCTCTGGAAAGGAAGATAGACCTTGGTTTTGATCTTGTGAGATCCGGAACAGGACTAGCTGAACCACAGTGTACCCAGACTTCTAACTTAAGGGAACTGTAAGATAATAAATAAATGGGACTTGTTTTAAGCCACTACATTTTTCACTTTTAGAGACAGGGTTCTCACCCTATTGCCTAGGCTAGAGTCCAGTGGCATGATCATAACTAACTGGAGCCTCAAACTACTGGGTTCAAATGATCCTCCTGCCTCAGCCTCCCAAGTAGTTAGAACTACAGGCATATGCCACCATACCTAACTTTTTTTTAAACCTTTGTGGAGATGGAGTCTGGCTATGTTTTCCAGGCTGGTATTAAACTCCTAGCCTCAAGCAATTCCCCCACCTCAGCCTCCCACAGTTATGGAATTATAGACATAAGCCACTGCACCCAGCCCTAAGCCACTACATTTTGTGGTCACTTTTTATGGCAGCAATAGAAAGACTAGATATATTCTGTTCTCCAGGTTCTGTTATTTGCTTCTAGCTTATTTTGCACACCAAGTATGTATCACTTCAGAACCTGTTGGACTTATCTGCATTTTATTTCATTTACTAATGTAGTGATCAGTTCTGCAAAGGCTCTGATAAAGAGAATTATCTTGACCTTCTGCAGATGTCATGCTGTCATGCTGGTCCACAATATTGATAACGTTATTTCAATTGCACCAGGCGAGTGAGGACTGGGCAGTATGCTTGATACTCTAACAAACCACATTTCTGTGAGGGGATAGAAGACCAAACTTCAAGAAAAAACAAGGGAAAATTTTAGCAGCTTAAAGGTATAAAGCATAAAGCATCCTGTGTCTGTGACATCTCTCTCTCTCTCTCTCTCTTTTTTTTTTTTAACAATTTCTTTTGTAATTCACAACTTCCCCATTAAGAGACACAATAGTTTGTGGAATTCTCTGCATTTTGAAGGCAAATTATACTTCAGCTGGAGCTACTGATCCAATCCATTTCTTAGGTGACTCAGAAGACTGCCAGTTTCAAACAGGGCCGGGGCTAAAGTGCAATCTTCCCTGCCACCGGCGCCACGCAATCAAGCCAACTTAATGGTGCTAGTACTAACTCTGTTGGATAAGAACATAATGTGGCAAATCCCATAATGCAGCTGAAGTATGGATTAAATTCCAGAGCAGGGAGATAACCTTCTGAAGTAAAGAAAGTTTTATTTTTACTATATCCCCAGGAGCTCTGGCCACTGTAGCGTTTCCACTAACCCTTCTACACTATCTCTTTGCGGAGATTGTATTTGACCAACATCTAAGCTGACCCTATGATGGACTGGCCCTGTATCTCCCCTCTCACAAAAATTGAGGCTCCATATACTATAATAGAATAGTAGCCACATATAATGAAGGGTATGACAAATTTGGATGGCAGCAGGGGTGTATTGCATTAATCACTTCTTTCACACCACTTCTGATAACTCTAAACTGCATCTGTTGCATTCCAGCCACTCCATAGAAACCAGTTCAGCATAGCTTTATGCAACATCCTGGTCTATACCAATTCACCTCAAGCTCATGCTGCATACCTTTAACCTTCTTTCCTAATAGATCTCTGTTTGATTCTACAGTGTGGAATGAGTAGACACCCAGTTGGCTCCCATGCATAAGCAACTTGGAACTATGAGAGAATCAATATGTATTAGGCAATGCTTTAAACAATAGAGAATGTTACCTAGTAAATAAATGTTTTCTTACTCTCCTTGGCAAAAGACAATCTTGAAAACATTTCAAACATGCTCTTAAAGTTCTATAAACTCATACAAGAAATCATCAGCAGATGTAGCTGTCTTGAAAAAGTTCATTTTTTTTTTTTTGGCAGAATGAGTAAAACTAATTTTCTTCTTCTGAACTAATTAAGAGTAAATTGATGACATAACACCCATTACCCTCAAATGTTTATATGGGGAATTCCTGCAAAGAAATTCTCCTACATACTCTCACTATTGCCATCAACATTGAGAAATAAACATTATATATTACTGTGTCGATATATAGAGACCAAATTCATTTTTTGTCAATTATCTCAATAATTTCTTTTGCAGTAAAGGGATCCAATCCAAGATCACATACTGCTTTTCGTTGTCATGTCTTTTCAGTTTTGTTCAACCTAGAATAGTCAATCTTTCCCTGAATTTTATTATCTTCACATAGTTAAATATTACAGCCAGTTATTTCACAGAATGTTCCTCAGCTTGGGTTTGTCTTATATTTCCTTGTGATTAAATCAAAATTATGTACTTTTAACAAGGATGTCAGTAATCTTATGTTCTTATTGCATCCTATCAGGTGGTACATGATTTTGATTTGTCCTATTGTCATAATTGTTAATTGTCCTATGTCAATTAACTTTGATCACTTAATTAAAGTGACGCCTGCCTAGTTTTTCCATTGTAAAGTTTCCTTTATTTTTAACTTTTTGCAGTTAATATGTATTTGTGGGGAAGTCCTTTGGAGCTACGTAAATATACCATTCATAAAACAATTTTTCCTATTGTTTTCTCACCAAATTATTTATTACTATGACTTTTATTTTTAACTTTTTGCAGTTAATATGTATCTGTGGGGAAGTTCTTTGAAGCTATGTAAATATCCCATTCATAAAACAATTTTTCCCATTGGTGTTTTCTCACCAAATTATTTATTACTATGGTGGTTCCTAATAATGATTTTCTAATTCTAATTCCATAATTCCTACTACAGAGGGTATTGTCAACAAGACAGCAGATTAAAAGTCTCAAGTGTTCACTTCCTAACAAAGACAGCCAAAGCAATGAATAGACAACTACATTTTGATGAAAATAACTAAAAAAAGAGTACCAGAGTACATCAAATGAGTAACAGAAATCCTATAGAGCACATGGACTCAAGATGCTCACAGAGAATGGAAGGAAATGCTTGCCTCTGCCACCCCATCCCCCAGCTGAAATCAGCTTAGAACCAGGAGGGACTTCTCCCTGTGTATAAAAAGCAGCATGAAGACCTCAGCAGTCCCCATCACCACTCCAGTCACCTATACTCTTCACCACTGGGGACACCTGCACTCCTCACAGATGCTAAGCCCAGCTGAGGGAGCTGCCTGGAGCCCACATAGCTACCTTCCTCCTAGAGAAAGAGCCAGAACTATGCTCTGCCCCCTGTGGACTGTGCTGCTTCTGTGCTACATCATCTCAGCACCAGAACCACTGCTGAAGTATGTTCTACACTGGGGGTGAGTAGCCACATTTTTATCCCTGAGGCTATGTTACTGCTGCCCTGTGCCAGCCTGGTAGCCTGCCATCCCCAAATTGACCTCTTGCTGTACTGTACCCTGTGGGGCCAAGCTGCCATGGAGCCACTTCATCCACCCCTTTCAGTTCCTGCTGCATCCTGCTCCTTGGGACTTGAGCTGACTTGGTGCCCTACCTCCTAGGAAAAGAGTGCTTTGGCTGCCCAGAACAGTCATGCCCCCCACCTGAGCTGAAGCAGGGCCTTTGCCTGACAGGGAATCATGCTTTGGCCAAGCTGAGCAGCTGCATCTCTCAGAGCTGAGCTGACATGATACCACACATCCCAGGGGAAAAAAAAAAAAACATTGGCTGAGCTGAGACACCCCACTATCCAGGGCAAACAATGGTAGCATCCTGCTTCCCTGGAACTGGACTAGGCCACCAGAGTTTGAGCTGCTGAGATATTCGAGCTCCCTGGGGAGGGGAGTCATTGCCACAGTGTTCCCTACCACCTGGGGCCCAAGTCACAGCTCCACGTTACCATTCCTGGGTCCTTGCTACTACTGTACCTTGCATCACAGAGCCTTAGATACTATGGTATCTCACCATCCCAGGGTTGAAAGTCACCATTATGTAGAACTTCATACCCTGAAGCCTGAGCTGTTGCTGTGCCCTATTGGCTCTGATTCCTAAAATATAGCTGTGCCCTACTTCCTCAGGCTTGAACCTCCAAAGTACCCCTTCTTCCTTGGATCCAGGACAGTGTTGTCTCTGCCCTCCAGGTTCTGAGGCACAGCTACCATTTTGTCCTCTTGGTTCAAGCAGCTGAGGTGTGCTTCAGAGTCACAGACCCTGGCTTTTTGGGCAATCTGTGCCCATGCCTCACACAGTGAAGCTGTGCCCCTACTCCCAGGTGCCATAGTAGGTTTGTGAAACCTTGAGCCTAATATGCTGGCTTCGTAGTCACTCTGAACACCCTCTGTGAACCCTGGAACCCAGCACTGCTACAGCTATTTGTGGACCATGTCAGACTTGATGCTAACAGGGATACTCTCAGCTAATACTCCCCAATACAGGAAAAATGAGAATAGGATGATTCCAAAAGCCCTCACCACTGAGGATTCTAACAACATATGCTGCCACTGCTGCTGCTGCCACCAATTCCTGTCGCTTAGGCCACTGAGACACCCATAGTCATTGCTGACATTGATCCCAGTTGAAGAAACTGCACAGAGGCTATACCACTGCGTCTACCACAACTTTTCCAGCTAGTTCCCTAAGACCCATCTGTATGTGAAAGTGTTTCCCTATGAAAGCCACTGTGTACAGTTTGGAAAAGGTGACTATCTGACCGGATGCATAGACATCCACACAGGAACACAAGAAACACGAAACAGCAAGGAAACATGACACTAGCAAAGGAACACATTAACTTTCCAGTTGCCTGAAAAGTAATTCAAAATAATAATCTTAAGAAAGCTCAATGAGATACAAGGGAACACAGATAGGAAATTCAACAAAATCAGAAAAACAATTCCTGATCTGAATGAGAAACTCAGCAAAGATAGATATAATAAAAAAGAGCCAAACATACATTATGAAGATGAAGAATTCAATGAATGAGATAAAACTATCCAATAGATATCCAATAGATATCTTCAATAGCAGAATAAATCACTGTAGATAGGATGTGTGAACTTGAAATAGATCTTTTGAAATTACCCAATCAGAGGGGAGAAAAAGAATGAAAAGAATGAAGGAAGCCTATGAGACTTATGAGATACCATTAAGTGAACAAATTTTCACATTATAGGTGTCACAGAAAGAAAAGAGACAGAGAAAAGGGAAAAAGCTTATTTAATAAAACAATGCCTGAAAACTTCCCAAGTCTTGAGAGAGATATGGACACCTAGACCCATGAAGCTCAGTCCTCCAAGGCACATTATAATCAAACTGTTAAAAATAAAAGAGAATTTTAAAAGCAGCAAAAGTATGAAGTCACATATAAAGGAATTACACTATCAGCATATTTCTCTCCTTGTAAGCCAAGAGAGAATGTGATGACATATTCAAAATGCTGAGGGAAAAAAATGGAAGTGAAGTATAATATACCAAGGAAATCTGTCCATTAGAAAGGGAGAAATAAAGTCTTTCCCAGACAAGCAAAAGCTGAGGGAATTCATCACCACTATATCCACCTGCCTTACAAGAAATGCTTAAGAGAGTTCTTCAAGTAGAAATGAAAGGATGTTAATCACTAACATGAAAACATATGAAAGTAAAACATTCTTTGGTAAAACTAAATGTATAGTCAAATTCAGAATATTCCAATACTTAATGATGGTCTGTAAATCATTTATATCGCTAGTCAGAAGGTTAACAGCCAAAACAATAAAAAACAATTATAGCTACAATATATTGTTAAGGTGTACACAATATAAAAAAGACATAAATTGTGACATCAAAATATAAATTGTGTAGGGGAAAGTAAAACTCTGGTTTTTCTATGAGACCAAAGTTAAGCTATTATCAGCATGAAATAGTCTATTGTAATTATAAGATGTTTTATGTAAGCCTCATGGTAACCACAAAGCAAAAATCTATAGCAGAAACATAAATGATAAAGGACTCAAATATAAAAATTCATAAATGAAAGTGGAGATGTTATAACACATGCCTGAGAAATTAAAAGGATTATAAGGTAATATTGTGAACTATTATATGCCAACAGATTTGATAATCTAGAGGAAATGGATAAATTCTTGAAAAATACAACCTACAAGGTTGTATCAGGAAGAACTATTAAGCCAGGAGAAACCAACAACAAACAAAAATATTGAAGTAGTAATTTAAATACTCTCACCAAAGAAAATCCCAGAACCAGACGGCTTCATGGCTGAATTCTACCAAACTTTCAAAACCTAATTAATACCAATATTTCATTTTAAAAAATTTAATGTATTATAGGGATACAAATGTTTTTGGTCACAAGGATCACTTCTGTAATGCTTGAGCCAGGGGTATAAGTGTGCCTGTCATCCAAATATTGTTCATTGTACCCATTAGGTAAGTTTTCACTCATCCCCTCCTCCTCCTTCCTCCCTGGTTGACTTCCATTGAATTATACACCCTTATATGCACATGTTAGTTCCAGTTTAATAGTGAGTACATGTGGTGTTTGTTTTTCCATTCTTGAGATACTTCACTTAGGAGAATAGTCTCCAGTTCCATCTATACTGTTCCAAAAGGCACTAAGTCATCCTTCTTCATGGCTGAGTAGTATTCCATGGTATACATATACCACACTTTCTTAATCCACTCGTTGAATTGCTGGGCACTTGGGATGATTCCACAACTTTGCAATTGTGAATTGTGCTACAATAAACATTCAAGTGCAGGTGTCTTATCAATAAAATTATTTCTTTTCCTTTGGGTAAATACCCAGTTGTGGGATTGCTGGATTGAATGGGAGGCCTACTTTCAGTTCACTGAGGTATCTCCACACTATTTTCCATAGAGGTTGTACTAATTTGCAGTCCCACCAACAGTGCATAAGCATTCCTTTCACTCTGCATCCATGCTGGCATACATTGTTTTGGGACTTTTTAATAAACACCATTCTAATTGGGATAGGATGATATCTCATTGTGGTTTTAGTTTGCATTTACTTGATAAGTAATGATACTGAGCATTTTTTGACACATTTATTGGCCATTTGTCTATCTGCTTTTGAAAAGCTTCTGTTCATGTCTTTTGCCCACTTTTTAATGTTTTGGTTTTTTTTTTTGATATTTTCTTGCTGATTTGCTTGAGTTCTTTGTAGATTTTGGTTATTAGCCTTTTACCAGAATATAGCTTGTGAATATTTTCTCCCATTATATAGGTTGTCTATTTGCTCTGTTGATTATTTCATTTGGCTATGCAGAAGCTTTTTAATTTAATCATGTTCCACTTACTTATTTTTGTTGCTGCTATGCTTACCATTGGGGTCTTCTTCATAAATTCTTTGCCTATGCTGGTATCTAAAAGAGTTTTTCCAACATTTTTTTCTAGAGTTCTTATGTTTTCATGCCTTATATTTAAGTTTTTTATCTTTATCAAATTAATTTTTTTGAGTGGTGAAAGATATGGAACCTGTTTCATTCTTCTGCATGTGGCTATCCAGTTCTCCCAGCACCCTTTACTGTATAGGGATTCTGTTCCCCAGTGTATACTGTTTTCTGCTTTATCAAAGATCAGTTGTTTTTATATCTGGGTTTTCTGTTCTGTTCCATTGGTCTATGTCTCTATTTTTGTGTCAATACCATGCTGCTTTGGTTACTATAGCCTTGTAGTGTAGTTTGAAGTCTGGAATATATCTCACAATTATGAAAGCCATATATGACAAAACCACAACCAGCATCATTCTGAATAGGGAAAAGTTGAAAGCATTCCCACTAAGAACTGGAACAAGACAAAGATGCCCACTGTCACCACTTCTAGCCAACATAGTCCTGGAAGTCCTAGCCAGAGCAATAAGGCAAGAGAAACAAATTAAGTGTATCCCAATTGGGAAAGAGGAGGTCAAACTATCACTTTTTGCTGATCACATGATCTTCTATCTAGAAATTCTATGCTTCATTTGGAACCCAGAAAAAGCTCGAATAGCCAAAGCTATCTTAAGCAAAAGGAACAAATCTGGAGGCATCAGATTACAAACATTTGAAAAAATAAAGCTGAAGGAAATACTTTCTTAATACATTTTTTGAGATCAGCATCATCTTGATACCTGAGTCAAAGATTCCACAGGAAAAGAAAATTATAGGTCAATAACTCTGATAAACATTGATGCAAAGTGCTCAATAAAATATTAGAAAATCACATTTTCTAATGACATATCAAAAACAATATACATCATGATCAAAAGGAATTTATCCCTGGCATGCAAGGCTAGTTTATTATATGTAAATCAATCAATGGGATACATCACAGACTGAGAGACAATAACCACATGATCATCTCAATTGATACAGAAAAAGTATTTGACAAAGTTCAATACCCTTTCTTGATGAAAGAAATCTCTCAATAATTTAGGTATTGAAAGCTTGAAAGCAAGTTCCTCAATGTAATAAAGTCTGCTTATGAAAACCCACAGCCAGCATTCACATCACTGGTGAGAAACTGAGAGCTTTTTCTGTAAGATCTGGTATAAAGCAAGGATAGCCACTTTTACCACCTCTATTCAAAACAGTATTGGAAATACTATTAAAAGAGACCAGTTAAGAAAAAGAAATAAAAGATATCCAAATCAGAAATGAAGAAGTAAAATTATCTATATTTGCAGATGACCTGATGTCATATGTAGGAAAACTCAAAGACTGCACCCAAAGCTGTTAGAACTGTTGGAAATGAAGTTAGTAAATGTGTAGCATACAAAATCAATCTACAAAAATCCGTACACAAATAGCATTTCTCCAGACAAATAACAACCTAGCAAAAAAAAAATCAAGATAAGAATCTTATTTATGATAGCATCAAAAGATAAAATATTTGGGAATAAATTTAACCAAGGAGATAAAAAATCTGTACACTGAAAACTATAAAACACTGATGAATGAAATCGAAGATGACACAGATAAATGGAGAAATATCTCATGCCTATGGATGGGAAGAATTGATATTGTTAAAATAACCATACCACCCAAAGCAATATACAGATTCAGCACAATCCCTACTAAAATCCCAATGACATTCTTTATAGAAATAGAAAAAAAAAAATCCTAAAATTTGTATGGAATAACAAAAGACCCTGAATAGCCAAAATAATTCTGAGAAAGAGAAATAAAGTTGAAACATCAAACTGTCTGGCTTAAAATTATATTGCAAAGCTAAAGTAATCAAAACAGTATGGTCCTGGTGTAAAAACTAGATACGTAGACAAGTGGAACAAAATAGAGGACCCAGAAACACCTCTAAACATATATGGCTAATTTTTAACAAGTGCATGAAAACAATACAATGGGGAAAGGATTGACTGTTCAATAAACAGTGCTGGGAAAACAGTGTTTCCATATGCCAAGGAATGAGACTGGACCCTACCTTACACCATACATAAAAATCAACTGGATAAAGGACCTAAGCATAAGACTTGAAACCATCAAACTTCCAGAAGAAAATACAAGGGAAAAGTTTTTGAAATTGGCCTTGGCAATAATTTTATTGATATAAAACCAAAAACTCAATCTACAAAAGCAAAAATGCTTCTGCATGGCAAAGAAAATAATCAACAAAATAAAAAGGCAACCTACATATTAGGAAAAAAATATTTGTTAACCATATATCTATTAAAGGTTTAATACCTCAAATTTATTAAGAACTCATACAACTCAATAGCAACAAAACATATAAGTTGATTTAAAAATGGAAAAAGAATCTGAATAGACATGTCTCCAAGGATAACATAAAAATGGCCAACAGATATACGGAAAGGTGCTCAATATCACTAATCATCTGGAAAATGGAAATCAAGACCATTATGAGCTATCACTTCACACCTGTTAGGATGGCTATTATCAAAAAGATAAGAGAGAGCAAGTGTTTTTGAGGATGTGGAGAAAAGGGAACTCTGTACACTGCTGGTGGAAATGTAGATTTGTGCAGCCATGCAGTGGTATGGTCCCTGTTGAGAGCCATACTCCAAAACAGTATGGAGGGTCCTAAAGAAATTAAAATAGAACTACCTATGACCCAGCAATCTCTCTTCTGGTTATATACCTAAAGAAAACAAAATCACCACCTTGTAAAGATATCTGCACTCCTATGTTCACTATAGTACTATTCACAATATTGAAGATACGGAAACAGCTTAGGTGTTTGTCAATGGATGAATGGTTAAAGAAATTATGCTATATATGCAGTAGAATATTATTCAGCCTTAAAAGAAAATGATCCTACCATTTGCTACAACATGGATGGACCTGGAAGACATTATGCTAAACAAAATAAGCCAAACACAGAAAGAAAAATATTGCATGATCTCACTTGTATGTGTAATCTAAAATTTTAAAAAGCCACTATAGAGAGACAGAGAATAAACAGCAGTTACCAGGGCCTGGAGATTGCAGGGGATGGAGAAAATAGATGCAGGTCAAACAAAGGATACAAAGTAGCAGATATGTAGGATGAACAAGGCTAAAGATCTATATATAACATGATGACTATAGTTAACAGTAGTGTATTATATTCAAGATTTTTGCTAAATGAGTAGAAAAATAATTTTTACTACATATATTAGCATCCTACTATAAGAAAAACCTTTCTATTCTTGATATATGCACTTTTAAGTGTGTCAGTTTGGCCTCAGGGATCCCTATTTTATTCAGTTGGTTATAACCATTAATATCATTTTGTATTTTAATGTTCAATTTATACCAGATTTGTAAGTGGGAACCCCTTCAGGCTGACTTCTGTGTCTTTTTGGCATGGCTCATAATTTTTTTTTAGCACTTTAAAAAATTTTGGCACCACAAGATGTTCCAGCTTCATCTTGTTGTACTTTCTCTGACAAAGCCCTTCTCCCCGCAAAATTGCCATTTCTCATTTCTCCAAGGATAAATGGTTCCTTTTGGAGAAGAATGGTATTTAGAACTAATATCTGGGTCTAGGTGACCTCATTCCTATTGAGATCTCACTGTTCCCAGATCTGGCCTTCTTACTGGACAAATACCACCCTCCCCAAACCCCTATACCTATTTTTCTGTCTATTTCGCTGTCCCCTCTCCTGATATGTGCATATCTCTCTATATAACTGTCTCTCTATCTATATTGAAAACCCCGAGTTAACACTGGTATTTTTAATTCCAGTCTGACACCACAGGGTTTATTCTGGTTTTCTCCTTTTCCACATGTGGAGCTCCCTTCCATATCAGTGAGAAAC
This sequence comes from Lemur catta, assembly GCF_020740605.2. Lineage (NCBI taxonomy): Eukaryota > Metazoa > Chordata > Mammalia > Primates > Lemuridae > Lemur > Lemur catta. The sequence continues at coordinate 77,562,436 of NC_059136.1, read as the reverse complement.
CTGGCTTGCATTATGGTCAATATATATATATATCATGTCAAACCTATGTGTATAAAATCTTTCCTGGGAACCTTTGTCTCTTCTTATATAGCTGAACAAGCTTCCTGATTTCCTCAGTTTTGGAAACCATAAGAGTTTCAGAAAAACACTGCCTCATCTTGAGAACCCTTAATTCATGCCAATCTCCAGTTCTTCTCACTTCTTTCCAAAAGTGGAAAGAAATTTCAAAAAAAGTTTCAAGTATATATATGAAAAGCATTTATTACTTATTTAAAACTTTTTATTAGAGCCCATTAGAGATTAAAAAATGAAAACATATAATTAGCACACAGTCTATATCAGTGGTAGATTATTGAAATTGTATAATCTGCATATTGGAGCTATATTAACCTGGTATTACAGTATTATTATAGGTTTATATATATTAATGTATAATTATTATCACAATAGCTCCTGATTGCAGGAAATTAACCTCATTTCAAGATCTCTTCCAGTTATTAATGCACATTTTCCATATATCTAGTTATCTTTTCATGTTGTCTCTATACTACCTATTACTTCTAAGAATTTCCATCAGTCTTCATACTCTAGCACCTATACTCAAATGCTCTAAAAATCCAGAGAAAAAAGTCATCTTTTTTCCACTCCAGGGTGCCTCTAGTTTTCGAAAATTAAAATTTGCAAAGTATATGTTATTCAGATTTTAAAATTTACATGCATTAAAATTCACACTGCTGGGTGAACAGTTCTATGAGTTTTGATAAATGCATGTATTTATGTAACTATTAATATCACCACAGCCAATATACAGTACAGTTCCATCACCATCCTCAAAAGTCCCATGCTTGAAGCTCTGACTTGGGGGGATTGGGGGGGGCATGGGCAATATGCATAACCTGAACTTTTGTACCCCCATAATAAGATGAAATAAAAAAAAAACTTGCTCTGATTCTGAAATCCACAGCATCAAATTTGGGTCTGATCTGTATAAAAAAAAAAAACAAAAAAACAAAATTTGATGCTGTGGATCACAGAATTAGAGATAAAAGTTTCTTTTACAGCAGTCGGAAAAAAAAAAAAGTCCTTTGTGCTACCCCTTTATATTTAAACCCTCTCTTCACTCTTAACCCTTAGCAACCAATAATCTACTGTCCATTATTATAATTTTGCCATATATAGAATTTCATATAAGTCTAATGGAGAGTATGTACCTTCTGATTCTGGCCTTTCTCCTCACCCTAATGAATTTGCAACTCATTCACTTTGTTGTGTGTTTCAGTAGTTTCTTTTCATTGCCAAGTAATATTTCCTTGCATAAATGTACCCCATTTAGTTTATTCATTCTTTACTTGAGAGACATTTATGTTGTTTCCAGTTTTGGGCTATTACAAATAAATTTGTTATGAACACTCACAGGCAGGTTTTCCCTATGAACATAGCTTTCATTTTTCTTGGATAAATAAATAGAAGTGGGATAACTGGGTCATATGCTAAGTGGATGTTTAAATTTATAAAAAATTATCAAACTGTTCTCCTTAGTGATTGTACCATTTTTCATTTTCACCAGCAGCATTTGACAGCTCAGGTTGTTCCACATCCTTTCTAGCACTTGGAATTGTCAGTCTGAATTTTTATTTTGTAGCCATATATTAGGTAGATCATTTTGGATTTAATTTGGATTTCTCTAATGGCTAAGGATATTGCATGTAAGGTAACATGATTTCATGAAGAACAGAAATTCTGTGTGGTAATTATTCTTAGCTGGTTACTTGATTGGGGATTGATTACATCAGTCTCTCCATAGTAATGTGGGGTTTTACAATGACTTCCTCACAATTCTGATCCCACCTGCCTCTAAATCTCAAGAACTTCACTTTTCCAATCTTCACATTAAAAATCATTGACCCCAAAGCAAAGAATGAGTAAAAATTGGGTGAAGGTATCAATAAGCTTGGAGGTGGAATAAAGGGGGTTATAAAAGTTAAACTATCATGACCTTTATATATTCTCTCCAGTGGGGTCATTTGTTTAAAGTGAAGTGTAAAGGGATTTTATTATAACAGGCTGATTTTATTTCATTATGAAAACCTCTATCAATTCTATGCCTCTTTTTAATGGAAGAAAGTATGAAATATCATCAGACAGCTATTTCACAAGAATTTTATTTCCTCAGTGCAATGGCACAGCAGGTGAACCACGGTTGCCTGCAAGCGCATCCACAATGGTAAAAGCCAGCCAGTTTCAGTTCAGTTTCCAAGTGGAAACTTGCCAGTTCGACATCTTCAAATGGCTTTAGCGTTGGCACTGATGTGACGCTGAACCCACTGCCTATCTTTGTGTGAGGACTTCATCGGTATTTTTGAATATGTCATTAGTGATGTGGCGGACACTTTGATGGACAAGGATAAACTCAGCAGCCCTCATGACTTTCCAGTACATCAGTGAAGTTGTGGAAAAAGGTGTTTCCTCAGCAGTGTCAAAGTCCAGAAGGACTATTCTTTGATTATATCTCTATATCCAGAAAAATAGTAAAGGAATACAGTTACCACTAAAGAATTATCAGTAGTCTCCACAGGCTTGTTGATAATGCAAATTTAAAGGACTGGGAGGTATGATAATTTCCAAACAGGGAATAGTTCTCACTTGGGCCCAACAGAGTAAACAGTATCTGTATAGGTACCGGCTTTTTAAGTTAATTTTAATATTGGAGACTATCTTTTCATTGCAGTGCCTAGTTTCCTTGTCAAACAATTTCACCATGCTCATCAGAGTTGATAGTCACAGTAGTTTAGTTTCTGTAACAAAAACAATTTTTGAAGCCTTGTTCATTTCTTCTCCTTGCTTTCTTTTTTTTTTTAATGCTGTTACCTAACATAACTGATAATCAGCTAATGACATACAGCTTTGGCTTGGTTAGAAGGTAACTATTGCTAGCACCTCATTCTTCTGTTGACTATTCAGTATTAAATATCATATTGTGTTATAAAATGCTATGCCAATTCCCCAAAAATAAACAAAACTAGGAATAGTAGTAGTAAGTATTAGTAAGATTTTATATCAAACAACTGTAGGTCAGAAAATCAAATTACACTAGAGGAAGGTCAAGTGCTGAAACAAGTAAAAAAAAAATATATCTAGGGGTATTAACTTTTTCCTCTATCAAGAATCATGCAGGAATAGGTCTGGGGCCAGTGGTTACTTCATGTCTCTACAGGGAGTGCAAGTTGCATAAAACAATACAAATGGAAACTATTTATTGACTAAAATATCCCCTTTAAGTTCTCTCCAATATTTTCTCTTTACATTAAGGCTTATGGTTAAATTCACAGAATGTTCATAATGTGGAACTGTTCCTTGGAATATGAACCTCAAAAGAGGGACGGGTATGTCAGATAGGAAGCTCTTTCACTATTGTACTTCCAATCTAGGTTCATCCCCTCACACAAATTTTTTAAAAATTAATTAATAGGATACTGCCATTATTATGTCATGTGTAGTATTCCAGAGAGTTCAATGTTCGCCAAGATTGTATAAATCAGTTCAGCCATATCTCTTCCTAGACGTTTGTAACATGTTAACTTTATATATAACTTACATAATGTATAAGTGATATACCTCCTTCCTTATCTCAGCATTAACATGATTAGAACTGATTAAGGTGCTATATCTGTCTTGTACATTGTGCTTTTCATCTATACCAGTTTTATTATAAGAAGTATTATTTCTTAACCAGCAGCCCAAAAATCAGTGTGTCAAAAATTTCTTCCAGAGAATAAAAAATATAAAATACAATTTCAAATGTATTTTGAAAATATTTTAAATGATATAGCCAAATAAGCTTTGGCAAAGTGATGCTTTTTCCTGTTAAATTTAATAGGGGATGCTGACCCTTGGTGGTAGGAGACTACCTCTTCTGATGTATTATGCAATTACATTGATGGATGGTTAATTGAGTCACTGTGGCAGACCATACGTTTACTCATGACCTGAATGTCATTGGTCAGGTTATGGCTTCACATCTTTGGCCTTTGATCATATACTGTTTTGGAAAATACCTGTCTTAAATTTAAAATTCTGGTTTAAAAACACCCAGAGTAAAATAAATTATTAACTTCTTCGTCAAAAATTTGCACATAATTGCTTTGTCACTAAGAAGAGTTAGATTGTGTTTGTTACTTGGTTTGAAACCACTGATAAATATAATAGGACTTTTGTGCAAAGGATGAAATTAATTGTCTCCGTTTAGGTGATCTCTGATATTAACCGAAACATCACTCAAACTTTCATAAATATATATTGATATAGGTATTTAGATAATAATTCAGTTTTCTGGTTTATTGAGACAAGATGCTAAAGAATATTTATGCAGGGCTAGCCTTTCGCAAAATTGTATAGGGGATGAAGATTATCTTTAGTGTCTCAATTTCTCACTGCCTTTCCTATGTCCAACATGGATTCTCTGTGCCACAGGGTGTGAGTAGTATCTCCCTTAGTTTATGTTCCCTGATACCTGTTCTGTTGAATGAGAACATTTTTTAGTTTCCCTAAATACCACGAGGTAAGCAGCCATCTATTTTTGAGGTCAATGTAGGTAATTAAAGTGAAAGGACTCTTGTGACTGCTAGAAGACTTGTGTAGTGAAGAGAAATGGCTGAAAGCATAGACCCATGTTAGAATCTTCACTCTGTCACCAACCAGTTCTGGACTTTGAATATGCATTATAAAATCCCTGATTAGTTTCCCTAACTGTATGATGGATATAATAATATTTATATCATAGAGTGTTGAGATGATTAATTAAAATCCTCTATATATTGCACCGAGTACAGCTCATAGCAGCCATTCAATCAATATTAGTATTTTTATTATTCCTTGAACATTTTTCATAAATTCTTCAGCAATCACTAAAATAATAATAGTAAAAAAATAAAAATAACTACCATTGATTGAGCATTTGTTTTCATGAAGGAAGTTGCCTTTATGCATTGTCCCAAATATCTTTACAACAATTATGTCACATACTATTATTATTCCTATTTTATAAGTAACAACATGGAAGATCCTGGGAGTCTATTAGCTTGTTCAACAGCACAAGGTGAATAAGTGACAGAACATAAAATTAAATCCATACTGTGTTATTCGAAAACTGATGCATATAAATAATATAGCAACTTTTCCTAACTTGGTAATGAAAATAAATTAACTATCATATTCAACTCTCATCCTTGCATATCCAAATTTTTAGAGACTACTCAAATTTCCACCAGTAAAGAAAAAAAATGATAGGAAAACTGAGGTGAGTTAGAATTCTTGATCATAGAGCTTCGAAAAACTACTTGAGTCACCTTTCAGTGCCATTTAATTCCGGGTTATGATTACGGTCTTCTATGTGTGGCAATTTTGAAAAGGAAGAGAGGACTCCAATTAGCTCCTGTCCCTTGCATAATGCTGCATGAATACCAATAATTCAATGTATCAGTGCACTCATCTTTCAACTCGGAAAAAAATTACAAACTGGTTTTTAAAATCAGTTTCTTTAGATAGCATTTTATTATGTGTGATCTATCTTGAATCTGTAAAAAAAAATCCTCTGTCTCATGGAATAATAAAATACATTTCATCACATGGTAGCAGAATTCTAAGATGGCCGCCAAATATCCACTTTCTGGTCTACACATCCTGCATAATCCCTAGGACTGCAAATAGGATGGATGCTATACCTATGACCTAAGAAAAGGGTCTCATCTGGGGTGAGCTTAACTTACTCAGCTGAGCCAAAGGACTAGGCTTTTTCTGAAGTTAGAAATTAAGAGTATAAGAGGAATTCCACACAACGGAGATTCTCTGCTGCTGTCTTTGAAGGTGAAGGGGGCCATCAGACAAGGAACGCAAGCAGCCTTTAGGAGTGGCTCCCTAACTAATACCCAGCAAGGAAATAGGTGCTTCAGTACTACAACCAAACACATTTAATTCTACCAATAACGTGGATGCACATGACGGTGGTTCTTCCTCAGAGCCTCCAGATGAGAACTCAGTTTGGCTGACACCTTGATGTCAGCCTTAGCATGAGTGAATTCTGACCTAGACTAGAAACCTTGAGCTTGTCCATAGTACCTGGATCCATTAATAAATGGATGTTGTTTTAGGCCATTAAATTTGTGGTAATTTGTCATACAGCAATAGAAAATTAATATATATCATTTAGAATATAGCTTATTTAAAAGTAAGGTTATTCTTACGAGCTAATGAAAAAAAAACCAATATATATGTTTGTGATATAAAATACCCACAGGTCTCATAGCACAGAAGTGCCATGCATCTTTATGATATAATCATGATTGGTAGTATGGTAAGTATTTTAGTAAAGTACTTTCCTGAACTGTGATTATTTTTAACTAACCATTTGGGTTTTGATAGTCAGAATAAACATTTCTGCTTATTTATCAAAATGACATAAAACGCCTTCTACACTGTGCAAGCTGTTTTGCATATTTCCTCCCTAACATAACAATTTTTAAAGCTATTTAAATTTCTCAAATGTTTTAATGTAAATACTATTACTTTTTTATGTCATTGTGGTAGAACATGCATCTAAGTAATCCTGCTGTATCTATGACATGTCTTTGATGATTCATCCAGTTTGACAAGTAACTGTCTGCTTTTAAGCTCTTTAGTTTGCATCAACACTGAGATGAAATGCGACTTGAACAATGTGGACCATTGAAGCAAAATAACATACAATCATTGTATTGTTAAAAACATAAAGCTTTATAATGGACAAAAATAGCTAATGGAGCAGGATCTTTGATTCAATACTGGATTTTCTCACAAAATGTCCAGAATTAACTTAAATATCCTTTGTCCAATGACTTTAACCTATAATACAAAACAGAGGCCTCATATCTGCTGTGTAATTTTTTAGGGCTACATTGAGAGAGATTATGATAATATACATATAATAAAATTACCAACAATGGTTGAATCCTGTAATTGTGAACTGAATTCAAGGAGGCTGCCTTGAAGATGAGAACTAACAATGTCTTCATTTTGATTAGCTTACCTTTTCAAGTGTTCTGCTAGAAACCGCTATCACACAAACAGAAGCAAGAACTTTATTATCATCACTATAGCAACTGCAGAAAAATTTATTTCAAAACAGTTGGCTACCTGAGATTTTTCTCAGGATGGAAAGAAGAGCAGATGATATATAACATTTTAATTCATTTTTAAAAATTGTTTTGTGATCTTATCTAATGCACTCTCTTTTACAAAAACAATATAATCCAGTTACTTTATAATTTTTTTAATTTGAACAAAGGTTATACAAACATCTGTATATAAACATATATATGTTAATTTCAATTTTCTTTATGAATTAGTCTGTATCTATCTCTATTACATTTTTGAAAGCAGCTTACAAAACTTTATAAGGAATAGTTTTATATTAATCATTCAAAATTTTAGTTTGTCACTAAATAGTACTTTTTCTGTGAATTATATTTAAATTAAGACTCTGCACCATATATTAATATACATGAACTATTGAAAATAAATTAATATTATTTTCTTTGTCTTATACAAGAATGATCACAATATTAAAGCTGGTTTATTTAATATGTTGTGCTCTTTCTCTCAAATTTCTGTGAAAGAAAATGCTCTTGTTCCTCCCATGATATGTTTCCATTTCTCTAAATTTTATCATGAATGTGCATGGTTCAAAGTTGCTGACAATCTGCATTTAAAATACGATGATCATATAGTAGGGCTGCCTAGGCAATTTTTAACCTTTATATCTTTGCTGGAGCCAGAGTTCTGAGAACTTTGTTTGTAATGGACTTTTAAAAATGCCTTTCAGTACTGATAGGACTACTTTTTAAGTACTCTTCTACTTTAACTGAGAAAGACATGACAAGAATTCAGGATTTCCTTAAATGCATTCTTATGCATGAATTATGCACATTTGTAAGATAGCATGGCTACTTTTAGCTTCATGAAGCCTCCCTCCTACTGATGACTGAGGGGATGAGTCCTTGCAAAATTTAGGGAAATTGCATGCTTTAAGAGACAAATCATGATACAAATCTATTTTCAAAGCTTTCATAATCTTTGTGTGATTTTCTATTCTTGGTAACACTAGAGAATTAAATCTTACAGATGTGTATAATTGTGCATAAAAGACCAATAAAAGGATAAGAATATGCTTGTAATAAACCGTTAAAATAACATATAGATTATTTTTTAAAAAACCTTATTGTTGCTTTAAAATCTAAAGTTGATTTTTCATGTTTATTATTTTACTGTAGACTCAGTTGAATGAAACATTTAGAACATATATATTTATAGTAGAGGTATAAGTTCAATATTAAGTTGACTTGCTTAAAAATAATAATTTGTTAACAATGCATTTTAGAATCTTTTCTCAAAAGGTCTGATTAATCAATTAAAAATTACATAATTATGAGAGAAGTTCATTGTCTCTTTTCTGCAACCATTTATCACAAAATCAGTTTTCAATAAAGTTCTCATATCTATGCCATGTAAAATTTCCATCAATATTCTTTGAATTTAAATATTAAGATAAAAAGTAAATTGGTCACCTAACGATATCTAGGACTGTTGAATAATATTTTTCACCTTTGAATATGTATTTTATTTAAAGGAGTTTTACTCCTTCAAATTAGTAATAGCATTGGGACGGTATTAGCCATTTGATAATTATATTATTTATATTATCATGTGAAAATGGTTTCCTATGATAGTAATAAAATGTAATGTGCATGTAGAAAATATCTCAACTTTTAAATATGTGAACATGTTAACATGCATGTTTATGACAAAATCCAGAAATTTTTTCATTATAAATATATTTCTTATTTCAAATTGATTTTACATAATTTGTTTTCCTTAAAAGTTTACAAAATTTTGGAGGCTGCCAGTAGATGGCATTCTGGTTTCTGTAAGAGACGTTTCTTTAGGGATGGGCTCTTCTCTTTGGGAAAAGGAAAAAGAAACTGACAATAGGATTGTGATTGAAAAGACTATTAGACCTTCTTGAAGGAACTGTAGCCATTCCAAAAGCAAATGTGTCTCAAACCATGTTTCCTTTATTAATTTACTTTAACAAGCTCAATTTGGTAACTGAGCTTGGTAAACTAAATTAATGATTTGGATGTTTTAATGTATAAAATATACATTTCATTATTCAATAATGTATAATTTTATTGAATAAAAATATAGTGCTTTTAAAAATATAATAATTTTAAAAGAAACTAGTGGAAGTAGTGCATTTAGCTTCATTCAAAGTAGTATAATCAATAATCAACTTATGCTAAGAAATATTTTATTACCTACCGGCACAAATTCATACATATCAGCATCATTTAGTCATGGATGACCACATTATCCAATTTTCCTACAGATTACTTTCTTCCAAAAAATGAACATAATGTAATATAACTTCCTGCATGTAATTGATGATCATTAGGTATTTGTTAAATGAATAAACGAATGAAAAAGTACATCTATAACTCACTAGGATATTATTTCTGGATTTATTTGAAAAATTACATAAATTGAAGATCCTCACCATACTTTTTATTAAAACATCAAATATCCAACTTGCAGAATAGGCCCCTACTATTTCCAAGAAGGCCTTTCCATAATTCTTAAATTACTTAAGAGGTAATTGAATTTATGATAAAAAGATAGCTTCTCTCTATATCAATATGTTTAGTAGTTACATGACTTATTTTAATCCTAGGGTAGGATTTTATTTTAATCCTAGGAGAATTAAAATATATGTTCACTAAAAAAACTGAAAAAACAAAAAAGAAAAATCACAATTATTACTCAAATGTTTAAAAATACCTAACAAACCAAACATATTTAAAGTCTTTAAGATAATTTTTTTATACATCACAATAAAAGAATAAGAAAAAAGATTTAAACAAATTAAAAGTGCAAACAAAATTAGAGTGGGTAATCATTAAAACAGCAACCAATTTCCAAATGCTATTTTTTTCATTGCTCTCAATGTACAAATAATTAATATAATAATTGTAAAATTTATATTTGCATTAAAGTAATACTCCTTAGGAATATGCAATAAAGTATTTTGATAGTTCATATATACCGAGCAATTAAAAATGAATTAGAGTATATATTTTTTAAAAATTTAGACTTTTTATTAATTGTGACCATCTTGTGTTTATTGGTCTAGCAGAACAAGCTTTTACTTTAATAAAGCACAAGCCATATTCCATGTGAGAAGGAACTAATTATTTTGGTTGATATCTTAGAATTTCTGATGCTGGCTATAGAGTTTCCAAAACTATTGATTTTTCAGAATCACTATTAAATTCTTCAACTACAGAAAGTTGAGAAGCATGAACATTTCCGGCTGTCTGCACAATTCAAAATGCCAAGTACCTTGCTATTGCAAGCTAGAATCTATTTAGAACATGATTATATTAATACACATAGTGTCAACAAGTTTATTAATTTTTAATGGCCTTGCTTAAAAGCCATCTCTCCCAAAAATCCCTCCCTGATATCCTCAATTACAAGTTATATTTCTCAGTTCTCAATTCTCAGATATTTTATACCAATTTTTTATGTAGTTCTATTTCTTAAAAATTCATGCATTATGTTCATGAATGTGGTTTTTATATTCTATTCAAAACATTCTTTGGAGGAATGTTCAATATTGTATCTCTCACAAGGAACACCATCCTGCCTTTTCTGTACCGGGCACTACTAAACAGTTATTTTCCAATTTACAATAACAACTAATTACTATAATAAGCAGAATAAATTTTTTTGAATTAAGAGTATGAAATCAATAAATGTTAGATTAAAAATGCATAAACAAATAATTATGATAGCTTACAATGGAACAAAAGGTTAAGCTTATTCCTTAGGGAATGGCAAATTATAAATGAAAACTCAGGCTAATGTTTTGTTTTTTTCAAAGTTCATTAATGTGATTTTCTCAGTGATTTTTGTCTCATTCTAGATCAGAGTTTCAACTGTGAATGGCCATTTAGAATAACTGGGAGATTTTAAAGGTAGTACTGATTCTAATTTTTTAACAGATTTTTAAGTGCACAATACTGTATTGCTAATAATTATAGGTACTATGTTGTAGAGGAATTCTCTACAACTTATTCATTTTGCATAACTGAAACTTTATACCCATTGAGCAACAACTCCTTCTCATATTAAGTGCTCTTAACACATACACACACACATACACACACACACACACACATCCCACTTACAACCAAGGAAACTTTCGGAGGAGATAGATATGTTTATTACTTTGATTATTGTTCTGATATTATGGGTGTATATGTATGTCCAAACTCATCAAATTGTATGCATTAAATATGTGCAATTTTTCTATGTCACTTACCTCAATAAAGCTCTTTTAAAAATTTGCACGTTTAATATATACAATTTGATGAGTGTGGTTATATGCATGCAATTACAAAACCATCTATTACCTTGACTGTGATAATGATTTCATTTTTTTTTCAAATTTTTTTATTTTGGTAAAATACATATAACCCAAAATTTGTCATCTTAATCATTTTTAAATGTATAGTTCGGTGGTATTAAATATATTCATGATGTTGTACAACCATCACCACCATCACTACCATCCATCTTCATAACTCTTTTCATCTTGTAAAACTGTAACTCTGTACTCATTAAACAATTCCTAATTCCTTATCCTGCTCTATGGCAACTGCCATTCTACTTCTGACTCTAAGAATTTTACTGTTCTATTTACCTAGTATCAGAGGAATCATACAGTATTTGTCTTTTTATAATTGGCTTATTTCACTTAGCATGATGTCGTCAAGGTTCATCCATGTTGTAGCATACTGTAGAATTTTCTTCCTTTTTAAGGCTGAGTAATATTCTATTGTATGCAGATAGCACATTTTGCTTACTCATTCATCTGTTGATGGGCACTTGGCTTGCTTCCAAGTTTTAGCTAAGGTGAACAATGCTGATATAAACATGGATGTATAAATATTTCCTTGAAAATATGATTTCAGTTCTTTTGAGTATATACTTGGCAGTAGAATTGCTGGATAATATATTAATCCTATTTTAAATTTTTTGATGAATCACCATACTGTTTTCCACAGTGGATGTACCATTTTATATTCCCACCAGCAATGTACAAGGATTTTAATTTCTTTACATTCTTGCCAACACTTGTTATTGTCTGACTTTTTGATAGTAGCCATTCTAATGGGTGTGAAGTGGTATCTTTTCTTAGTTTTAATTTGTGTTTCTCTAATAATTAAGGATGTTGTGAATCTTTTCATGTGATTTTTGGCCATGTTCTTTGAAGAAATGTCTATTTTAGCTCTTTGACCACTTTTTAATCAAGTTGTTAAGGTTTTTTGTTGTTGTTGAGTTTTAGGAGTTCCTTATAAATTTTGGATATTCATCCCTTATCAGATTATTTGAAAGTATTTTCTTTCAGTCTGTGGCTTGCTTTTTTACTCTGTTGATAGTACCTTTTTGATGTACAAATTTTTTAAATTTTCAGGAAGTCCATTTTGTTTATTTTTTTTCTTTTATTGTCTGTGCCTTTGGTGTTACATATCTAAGAAATCATTGTCAAATCTAATGTCATGAAGATTTTTACCTAGGTTTTCTTCTAAGAGTTGTATTGTTTTAGGTCTTACATTTAGGTATTTGATCCATTTTGAGTTAATTTTTGCATATGGTATTAAGTAAGGATCTAGCTCATTATTTTGCATGCAGATATACAGTGCTTCTAACACCAATTGTTGAAAATATCATCTTTTACAATGGTCTTGTCACCCCTGTCAAAAAATCATTTGACCAGATATGCCAGGGTTTATTTTTTAGCTTGTCATGGTCCTTTCATACTGCCATAACAAATTATTTGAAATTCAGTAATTTATAAACAATAGAAATTTATTTCTCACAGTTCTGGAGCCTGGAAGTTCAACATCATGACATAAGAAGGTCAAGTGTGAGAGGTGAGAGCCTGGTCTCTCTGCTTCCAAGATGGTGCCTTATTGCTGTGTCCTCATATCGTGGAAGAAAGAAGGGCAAGAAAGACAAACTCTCTCTGAGCCTCTTTTATAAGAGTATTAATCCAATCATGAGAACAGAGCCCTCATGACTTAATCACTTCCCCAAATGCCCTACCTCCTAATACCACCAAAATGGGGATTAAGTTTCAATATGACTTTTGGAAAGGACACATAATCAAACCATACCATTTCTTCCCTGGCCCCCAAAAGTCATATCCTTCTCCTATTAATCAGTACATTAATTAATATTAATTAATATATTTTATTTTTAAATATATATAATTTAGATATTTAAATATATTAATTCATTAATACATTAAAATATATTAATTCCATCAGTATATTAAAATATATTAATTCCATCCCCAAATTTTTAACTCCTCCTGCATCAACTGTAAAATCTAACTCCAAAGTCTCATCTAAATATAATCTACATAAGATGTGGGTGAGACTCAAGGTTAAAGTTATCCTGAGGCAAATTCTTCTCCAGCCATGAGCCTGTTAAATCAAACAAGTTATGTGCTTCAAAAATATCACAATGGGACAGAGATAAGGCAGACATTCCCATATCCCACCTTCTGGACACACTGGGGTGGGGGATGGACCCCTAAGGCTCTGGGTGACCCCACTCCTATAGCTCTTCCGGGCATTGCTCCAGTGAGGACTTTTTGGTGGTCCTAACCCTATAGCTCCACTAGGTGTTACCCTAGTAGGGACTTTTTGTGACAGCTCTACCCCTGTGGCAGTTCTCTGCCTAGCCTACAAGGCTTTCTAAGGTATCCTTTGAAATCTAGTTAGAGAAAGCCGTGCTTCCAAAGCTCTTGCATTCTGTGCACATATAGAGTTAGCGCCATATGAATACCTCCAAGGTTTATTGCTCATATCCTCTGGAGAAGCAGGCTGAGCTGCACCTGGGCATTCTTGATCCACAGCTGGGGTGGCCAAGAAACACTGCACTGGGCTGTGGGAAGCAAAGATTTGAGGTAGTACTGGGCAGCAAGCTCTAAGGTCCCACAGGCACCCTGGGCAACTCTCTTGAAATTTTTCTGTCCTCAGTTGGCTTGTGATGGGCATGGCAGTCTTGAAGATCTCCAAAATGCCATTCTACAGGGCATTCTCCCACTGTCTTGACGAATAGCATCTGGCTCCCTTCCATCCATACAGATCTCTTTATCACATGGTCACTTGGTTTTGTCTTCTAAATATACTTTTTTATTCTTACATGGCCAGGCTGAGAATTTTCTAAATTTTTATGGTCTGTTTGCTTTTGATTATAAATTCCATCTTTAACTCATTTCTCTCTTTTTGCATAATACTATAAGAAGTTAAGAGAAGCTATTCAGCACTCTGAACACTTTGGTTAGAGATTTCTCCTGCCAAATATTCTATTAATAGTTCATCACTCTTAATTTCTACCTTCCACAACATACTAAGATGTGACTACAATTCAGCTAAGTTCTTTGATGCTTTGTAACAAGGATAGCTTTACTCTAGTTTCCAATATGATATTCCTTATTTCTGTTTAAGACCTCATCAGAATGGTCTTTACTGTCCATATTTCTACCAATATTCTGTTCACAAGCATTTAGATAATATCTAAGACTGAGACAGCTCTCTTCTTCTTCTGAGATCTCACCAGAATCATCCTTAATGCTCCCTTTATGACAATACAGGTTTTTTTCTAGCACGCACTTCAAAACTTTACCTACTATCCAGTTCCAAAGCTGCTTTCACTTTTTCAGGTATTAGTTATTGCAATACCTCTGTGTTTTTTCTGGGCTTGTCTTAGTCTGTTTGTGCTATTATAAAAAAATACCTGTGACTAGGTAATTTATAAACAGTAAAAATTTCTTTATTACAGTTCAGGAACATAGAAGTCCAAAATCAAGGCAAAAGCGTGTTCATTATCTGGCAAGGGCCTGGTCTCGCTGCTTCCAAGATGGCACCTTGTTGCTATGTCCTGACATGACAGAAGGCAGAAGGGAAAGAGAGGGGAACTTGAGCTGGAGCCTCTTTTATGAGGGCATAAATTCACTTCAGAGGGCAAAGCCCTCGTAACCTAATCATGTCCAAAAAAAGACCTACATCTTCATACCACTACCACGAGGATTATGTTTCAACATGAATTTTGGAGAACACACACATTCAAATCACAGCAGGGCTCTTTATTCTATTGTATTGGTCAATATGTCTATTTTTATATTGGTACCATTCTGTTTGATTACTATAGCTTTGTAATAAGTTTTGAAATCAGGAAGTGTATGTTTACCATGTTTCTTCCTTTTATTTAATTGTTTTGGCTATTTAGCATCCCTTAAGATTCCATATAAATTTTAAGATGGATTTTTCTATTTCTGCAAAAATCATTGGAATTTTGAAGGAACTTGCATTGAATCTGTATATTGTTTTGGGTAGTATGAACATTTTGACAATATTAAGTCTTTCAATTCATGAAAATAAAATGAATTTTCATTTATTTATGGGTTCTTTTTCCTCAGTAATGTTTTGTAGTTTTCAGTGAACTCTTTTACTTCTTTGGATAGGTTAATTTCTCAGTATTTCTTCTCAATGCTATCATTGAAATTGAATTGTTTTCTTAATTTCCTTTTTAGATAGTTCTTTGTTAGTGTAGAAATAAATTTTTGTGTATTGACTTTGAATCCTGTTACTTTGCTGAATTCAATTGTTAATTCTAATAGGATTTTGGTGAAATTTTTAGGTTTTTCTACATACAAGATCTCATCATTTGTGAACAGAGATAATGTTACTTCTTCCTTTCCAACTTGGATGCTGCTTCAGGAAAATCCTGGGACAGTATAAAAAATCACTCTACAAACTGAGATGGTGGTGAGAAACCAAAGAATGACTCAGAATATCATCGAGTGCTACTCAGCTATAAGAAATAATGGTGATACAGCATCTCTTATATTTTCCTGGATAGAGCTGGAAGCCATTTTACTAAGTGAAGTATCCCAAGAATGGAAAAATAAGCACCAAATGTATGCACCATCAAATTGGTTTCACTGATCATCACCTAAGAGCACATTTAGAAATAACATTAATGGGGTGTCGGGCAGATGTGGGGGGTATGGGGATGGGTGTACACATACATAATGAGTGCAATGCACAGCATCTAGGGGATAGACACACTTGAAGCTCTGACTTGGGAAGGGGTGATGGGGCAAGGGCGATATACGTAACCTAAACTTTTGTACCCCCATAATATGCTGAAATAAAAAAAAAGAAAAAAAGAAAAGAAAAGAAAAGAAAACAAAACAAAACAAAAGTCTACCTTGGCAAGTAAATGAGTTTCTTAGAGGTTTACTCTTGGGAGGCACATGTCTTCTCCAGGAAGTAAAATCCATACTACTTGCCCATTGTGGCTCCTTAAATTTCTTTTTAGTGAATGATATGGAGTCTTTTCCAACGTCACTGTATGTATACAGACTAAACATATTGAACATGCACAATATATCCATTATGTATTTTTATGTGACCCATATTATGTTAATGATGTTATAATTTTCCCCTAGGTGGGGATTTTTGTAGTAAAATGAGCTAAAGGGTACTATAGGACAGCAAAAGCAGTTACAAGGAGTCTCAACCAGTTTACAAGGACGTGCTTACACGTACTCTTGAGGTCTTATAATTTTCTTGATATTTTCTGTGTTTCTCTTAAGCCATTGGTTTTCTATCACCCTTAAATATCAACTTTTCCCAGTGGGGAAACTCTTTCTTTTCCCTTAGATGACTTCTGTCTTTGTTACTTGTCTAATTGCTCTGGCTAGAACTTCCAGTACCGTATTGAACAGAAGTAAAACAGGGCATACTTGCCTTGTTCCTGATCTTAGAGGAGGAGCTTTCAGGTTTTTTCCATTGAGTATATAGATTGAGTATTTCTAACTCAAAAATTCAAAATCCCAAATGTTCCAAAATATAAAACTTTTTGAGCACTAACATGACACCCAGAGGAAAGATTTAAAATTTTTGGATTAGGGATAGTTAACTTAAGTATAATGCAAATATTCCAAAAATCAACAAATAAAATCCAGAATTGAAATACTTCTGGTCCCAAGCATTTTGGGTAAGGAATACTCAACCTGTATGTTTGCTGTGACTTTTTCACATATGGCTTTTATTATGTTGAATGAATATAAACTGAAATAAATAAACCTAACCATATTTCAAATGAACAAACCACAATATGATGGTGAGAAAAGAGTGATGCTCAGGAAGATCTGATCTAAGAAACTGTGGAACATAACATAATACTTTGACTATGTAACTGAAGAGTAAAAACAAAAAGAATTATAAACAAATAATGTACTCTAGTTAGTAGATGATTATCATAGTCACATGGGTTAGCAATTCTGAAACTACTTTCTGTGAGTTCTAAAACTGGGCAGTTAAGTAAATATATTATGAATAAGAAGTAGGTTTTTCTTTGTTGGGGAAGGAGTTATCAATAAGGAAAGGGAGAAGGTAAAAATGAACCCTGTGTTTTTGGAAGTATCAGTATAAACTCATGATTTTTAACCAATATACACACATATAGAAATAAATATTGAAACATACTTTAAGCCTTTACCCAAGTTGGGGTACCACAGGTAATTTTACAGTCCATAAGCACATTTCCAGTATTTGTGATAATGCTCTACTAGAATCTCATCATGCAGGAAAAAAACTAGTTTTATAAAATATAAGTAGTTAGTCTTAAGGAAAAAGAGACTTACTGGATTCAGAGTACCACATGAAGCCAGGGTTTCTCAGATGTGTTCCCTAATACTTTGCTACCTCAAGTGAAACACATGGATTTGCAATCATATTCTCACCTTCAGCTGGTTAGTAATATGCAATCATGAGCTCTATCCCAGGCCTCCTAGATCAAAATTTCTATTCTACCAAGATCCCCAGGTAGTTCACATGCACATTGCTCCAACAGCAATGAAGATAAAAGTCCATAGATATGTTAGTCTACTTTGTGTTGTTTTAAAGGAAATGCCTGTGACTGGGTAATTTATAAAGAAAAGAGGTTTATTTGGCTCATGGTCCTGCAGACCGCACAAGCATGGCGCCAGCACCTGCTTCTTGTGAGGGTTTCAGGGAGCTTCCAGTCAAGGCAGAAGGTGAAGGGGAAGCAGATGTGTCACATGGTGAGAGAAGGAAGAAGAAGCGGGGGGAGGTGCCAGGCTCTTTTACACAACCAGCTCTCCTGTGAACTGATAGAAAGAAAACTCACTCATTACCCCTGGGAAGGCCCCAAGCTATTTATAAGGGATCTGCCTCCATGACCAAATTTTTAACATGAGATTTGGAGGGGTGAAACCTCCAAACCATATCAACGGAAATGCTTCTTTGTAAATTTAAAGATTATTAATCATCTTTTCTTATTAAACAGAAGTAATGATGTGAAAGTGATTTTATATATGCATGTTACATATATTGCCTTTGCATCACCTGAGTCAGAGCTACAAGCATGCTCAACCTCCAGACATTGTGCACCTGCACCCAATAAGTTCAAATATACCCATCCCCTCCCCCCCACCCTCCTGACACCCAATGAATGATACTTTCATATGTGCACATAAGTGTTGATGAATTAGTATCAATTAAAAATAAATGTATATATAAGAGAAATTATATTATATATGTATGTGCATGTTTGTGTATATATATGAGAGAGAGAGAGAGCGATCTTACATGTTTAGTCATACGTAGACATCCTGAAAGCAATATGAATCATCACATGTTAGCAAATCAACAGCATTTTAATAGCAGCCATAGGAATATTCTAAAATAGTAATACTGCTAATGAACCAAACTAAAACTGAGTTTGCTTCCTAAAGATCAGCAAATACACAAGGTCACTGTTCTCTATTCTCCTGTCTACATGAACTAGCTAAATTGTGAATTTGAATTTTGCAACTATGGTAAAATATATTAAAAATAACTTATGAGTCTCCTATGAAAAAAATAATTTTTTAATATTCATATGATCTTTGTTTTTTGTTTTGTTTGCTAACAAGAAATACATATGTTTGGGCAAACTGTACAAACCAATTTATGGAATTTGACAGAAAATAGAGAACTCCTAAAGTCTACTGACACTGCTGGTAAAGGTTAGGTGGGAGTGTAGCTGCTGATTTCTAACTAAAACATCATTCTTCTCATTATCTCTGTGAAGGTATGGTTCCATATTGACCAGCTGGTGATGGACCTAAGCAGGTTGAAATCTGTTACTTCATATAATAACCTATGGTAAAAGTGTCTGCTATCACCTATTTTTCTTATTGCTATCTCATTAGAGCAAAAATCCAATTAGCTGAAATTGTAGAGAGAGCCATAGCTTACTTTTTAAAATATGAATTGGTGAGCCAAAGCCCATCACATATTTGAAGAGTTAGCATTTCAGTTAATTATTATAGAAATGATTAAATTTCCCCACAAGAAAAATATTATTATAAAAAAGTGTTACTACTTTTGCATTCATATACATATTTCTGATTCTGATTATTTGGTAAGATTTACAACAGGAATGTAATATTTAAAGGAACCAAAAGAGGATATTTGCTGCCTGCTCTCTGTTTTTTCTAATCCCATTTCTAAAGCCATAACTGTCACTGGGTAGTTTTTCTAATTCAAGATTATATAACCTTTCTAATACCTTAATTTCTGCTTTAAAATAGATGTCCTGGACTTTTAAATCTAGGACTCATTTTGTGTTTTTGAATCTCCAGGCATATATTCTCTAGCCCTCTGAAAGTTCTGTCACTCGACTTTCATAGGTTTATACAGGCATATCTAGTTGTGGGGGAGGTTATCAAGGCCACCTCTACCAATTGCTGTTTGTGGTAACCTATGCAAAATTCCATTAGAGCCTTGGAAAGTGGAAAAAAATAATTTCCAAAGCAATATTTTTAAAGATATTCCAGGGCTTAAGGAAAAGGAAGTTAGTATAAGTCTACTTCTTTTCCCAAATATTTTAAACACTAAATTTTTCAAGTCAATAACAATTGTTTTGTGGCCCAAAAGGATTAAAATGTTTATTAGGTTTTCATTATACACTAAATTCCAGTAGTGTTGTATTTCTTTTTTCGTCCAGTTATTTATTTCCTGGACCTACCTAAGGTAAGAAAAATCACTGTGACCAACAGTAGATGATAAACACGTTTCCTGGTGTGTGAGGGCCCTGAATTTTTTGTTTCACACCACAGGATCTTTTAGGTACTTATCATATATTACATTTATGGACTATTGTGCTGTCACCTAGGAGTTCTTTCTAATGAGAATAAGGAGCCATGCAATATAGACACAGATGTATATACAGATATAAATAGACCAGAGGAAATAAGCATTCCTAATTTCAAAGACTAAAAGGAAGGTATACTTTTTTATAACAACAGAAGCAAGGGATATAGAAGACAAAGAAAGGTCTTTTGATTCAACCAGTTCTGCATTTAAAGACTGGCCTTAGAATTTCTATGCTGTACAATTTTGGATGCATTCTTCCTCTGATCCTCAGACTCATTGTCAATCCAATTTTCAGATGCAATATTCAAAATTTTAACTATCAGTTTTTAACAATTTGAACAGATAGATGTCGAAGGCTTTGGCTCCCTAAGTCATTCCTTGACCCTGGGCTAGGCCAAATGTTAATCCTTTAGTTGCAGTATCAAAAGGAGGTGTGTATCCTGGGACGGTATCAGGGTATCAAAAGCAATGGGGAGTGGATTAGGGAGGAAAGTTTTGAACAACAGGTATTTACTAACCAATAAGAAATTTTAAAAAATATTTAAATTGATGCATAAGAGTTAATGCCACTTCTGTTTGTTATGATGATTACATGGGGATAGTACATACATAAAATCATTCACTGTGGTCAATAAATTTGGTTTTTATTATTAAGAACGAAAAGTCAAATGAAATGGAAAGCAGGGGAAAAATGAAGAAAGGTCCATATTTAATAGTTAATGCCAGAATAAATCACTGAAGACAAATCGTCTAGATAAAATAGAGTTTATTTAATCTACTCCTAAGTGAAAACAAATCAGTGTTAATATTTATTCATTTATTTATTTATTTTTTATTTTTTTGAAGACAGAGTCTCTCTTTGTTGCCCGGGCTAGAGTGAGTGCCGTGGTGTCAGCCTAGCTCACAGCAACCTCAAACTCCTGGGTTTAAGCGATCCTACTGCCTCAGCCTCCCGAGTAGCTGGGACTACAGGCATGTGCCACCATGCCCGGCTAATTTTTTCTATATATATTTTAGTTGGCCAGATAATTTCTTTCCATTTTTAGTAGAGACCGGGTCTTGCTCTTGCTCAGGCTGGTCTCGAACTCCTGAGTTCAAACGATCCGCCCGCCTCAGCCTCCCAGAGTGCTAGGGTTACAGGCGTGAGCCACCACGCCCGGCCTAGTGTTAATATTTAAATATAAAGATTGTCAAGAACTGTGAAGGGTTTGAGATTTTATTCCACTTGAAAACTAATAATGTAACCTGTTGCAGTTTCAGGGAGACTGACAGAAGACATGAGATTCTGGGTCAGAGAAAAAAGATACTATTTCTCATGATCCAGCAAGCAGAATGTGCATCAATGTATCTGTGTCAATTTCTCTTGTCTTAAAGTCACATGGGGCAGCATTGATGGGTCTGGATTAAAGCTAATAGGTGCAGGAGGTTACATCACAAAAGTAGAATCATAAGTTTAGTTCAAACAAATCTTTTAAAAAGGGCAGTAAGATTCCCTGAACTTTCTTTGAGAAGTGAGACCCTATTTCTATCTTCAAATACTCCTCACTATACAAATATACTTGGAAAGATAATCTGGAATAAAGGGCAATCATATCCCCTGTTCACAAGATATATAGAAGTAAAGACTCATAAAGAAGTGACTCCCCCTAAGATTTTTCTTAACAAATATTTGTCTGGACTACTTATTTTTTCCAGTTTTATTAAGGTATAATTGACAACAATTATATATATTTATGGTGTACAACATAATGTCCTGATATATGTTATACATTGTGAAGTGACTAAATCAAGCTAATTAACATATTCATTACTTCA
The DNA here is from genome assembly GCF_020740605.2 of Lemur catta. NCBI lineage: Eukaryota > Metazoa > Chordata > Mammalia > Primates > Lemuridae > Lemur > Lemur catta. Next base: position 77,540,285 of record NC_059136.1, on the reverse strand, counting down.
CCTGTTTTTTTGTGTGTGGTGAAAACATTAAGATCTACTGTCCCAGTAATTTCCAAGTATACAGTATTATTAACTATACATGCTGTACAATAACTCTCCAGAATTTACTCATTCTGTCTAACTGAAACTTTGTACCCTTTGACCAATATCTCCCCATTTCCCCCACCACTTTCTCCCCTCGGCCCCTGGCAAACACTATTCTGCTCTGCTTCTGTGAACAGACTATTCTATGAGTCGATTATGTCTGGTCTATTTTAGATAGATTATAAAGAGATAACCGTTACTACAATAATTCAAGGAAGGTATGAAATCAAGCATATTTTAAAAATCAACTATTTTACAAGCACTTTAGATTTACAGAAAGATTATGAAGGTAAGATCAGGATTTTTCCATATTCTTCATACCTGGTTTCCCTTATTGTTGCCATCTAACATGATTATGATACATGTGTTACAATTAATGAACCAGTATAGACACATTGTTGTTAACTAAAGCCCATACTTAATTAAAATTTCCTGGATTTTTACCTGAATTCTTTTCTGTCCTAGGATCCCATTTAGAACACCACATTGCATTTTGATACCATGTCTCCTTAAGCAACTATTGCCTCTGACAGTTTCCCAGATTTTCCTTGTTCTCTATGACTTGGACAGTTTTGAGGATTATCAGTGAGATATTTTGTTTAATATTCTTGCACTGGGATTTGTCTGATATTTTTCTCATGATTATACGAAGCTTATATGTTCTTGGAAGGAAGACCACAGAAGTAAAGTGTCATTTTAGTCACTTCAATGTACCTACTATCATCATATCAATCTACATGGTATCAACATAGTTTATCAGTCTCATTGAGGATGTTAAGCTTGATCACCTGGCTGAGGTAGTATTTGTCAGGTTTCTTCATCAAAAAGTTACTGTTTTTTACATCCTTCTATACTGTTCTCTTTGGAAGAAAGTCACTATGCCCAATCTACTTTTATAAAATGTGGAATTGTGCCTCATCTTCTTTACAGAAGAGTATGTAAATAAATTATTTAAAGTTCTTCTACATGTAAGATTTCTATTTCTATTTCTTCTCATTTATTTATTTATTTAATCTATTTATATAAATGTGGACTCAAAGATATTCATATTATACTTAGGATTATAATCCTTTTTTAAATATTGTTGCTCAAATTGCCCCAGTTTTAGCTATTGATAAAGTTTGTTCCTGTATCCTTTTGATATATTTCCATCGCTGTCTGTGTGTATGTATGTATAATCAATTCCTCATTTTATGGCACTACAAGATGCTCCAAGCTCATCTTATCTATTGCCTGTTCAAGAACCAGACATTTCTCAAAGAAAGCTTGCTTTCTTTCATTGGAGAATACTTTACTAGAAAACAATATCTGGGCATTAGGTGTGTTCATTACTGGATGTGCTATTAGTATCCAGAGCAGTTGCTACTAGGCAGTCTCAGTTCACAGTGCAAGAAACTATATGTGTGTAAACCAATCTAGGTATATCTGCATATCAATAAATATTTCTATATATAGCCATCTATATCTATATTAAGCAAAATGTAAGTACATAGTAATGGCTGTGATACTAATCCTTCAAAACATTATTCTAGCCTCCAGCATTTGCTTGTATGTAACCTCCCAAGCCAACAGTAAATAATCTCATTCCCATAATTAATATACATTTACATGTCCATTATGGCATCTATATCTATATCTAAATATATATTGTATATATAAGTAATATATATAAAATAAATTTTGTATATATAAGTAACATACGTTAGTATCAGAATATATATTAGTACCAGAATAGTTAGCATATATTCCTCTGGGAAATAACTTTATCAATGAAAGTACAGTGCTTAGTACAGTTACTTTAATCTTATAGCCTCTATTGATTTCTAGATTACTTTTTGTCAGCGTCTTCCCCTCCACACACTTTAGTGAGAATTTTTTTTTCATATATTTGTAGTATAGTTATATTGTTTTGTCAGATTCTCATTATATCCTGGTAATTCCTCACATCCTAAGTGATTTTTCAAAATTTACATACATTAAGCTTCACTATTTGTGCTGGAAATTTCTATGGGTTTTGATAAATGTGTGGTGTCAGGTATTCACCATTACAATATCATAAAAAGTGGTTTCCTTACCCTAAAATATCACTTGTGCCTCATCTATTTAGCCCTTTCTCCCTCCTCTGAAGTCTTAGTAATCATCTATATAGTTTTGATCTTTTTACCATCTACATAGTTTTGTCATTTGTAGATATAATACAATATTTAGACTTTTTAGATTGGCTTCTTTGACTTTTACAATGTGTTCTTAAGGTTTATCCATACTTTGTAATGGGTTGATAGGTCACTACATTTTAGCACTGACATACTTCTAAACTATCTTCCAAAGTGACATATTATATCATTTCTTATTCCCGCTAGCAATGAATAAGAATTCTGTTTCCACATTTTCATAGCAATTGGTCTTTTCAATTTTTGTGAATTTTAGCAATTCTAATTCTAGTAGGAGTTTGTTATGGAATTGCTTATTATTCTTTTAATGCTTATTGTAACAGTCGTGATAAACCCTCTTTCTTTTCTGATATTGGTAATCTGTATCTTCTCTTTTTTTGCTGAGTCTGAGTAGAAGTTTACCAATTTTACTGATCTTTTTAAAGAACCAGGTCTTGATTTTGTTAGATTTCCCTATTTGTTTCTGTTTCAATATCATTCATTTCTACTCTAATTTGTATTATTATTTTTTTCTTGCTTTAAGTTAAACTTGCTCTTTCTTTATGTTTTTAATGTGAAAACTCAGGTTATTGATTTTTAGATTTTTCTTCTCTTCTAATATATGCACTTAATAGTATAAATTCCCATCAAAGCACTGCTTCTGCTAAATCTCACATTTTGACATCCTGTATTTTCATTTTCAATTAGGTAGAAATATTTTTAAATTTCTCTTGAAACTTGTTCCTTGACCCATGTGTTATTTAGATATGTGTCATTTAATCTCCAAATATTTGGGGATTTTCCAGCTATTTTTCTAGTATTGATTTCTGGTTTAATTTAATTATAATCTGAGAACATATTTATATAATTTATCCTTTTTTAAATTTAAGTGTATTTTGTGAGCCAGAATATGATCTATTGGGGGGGAATATTTAATGTGATCTTGAAAGGAATGTGCATTCTTCTGCTGCAGAATGATATAATATATAAACTTCTCTTCCTCTATTTATGTAGATCTGAATTTTTAACTATATCATTTTACTTCTGTCTGAAGACTTCTTTTAACATTTTTGAAAAGATACTTCAGTGTTGGTGAATTTCTTCAGTTTTTGATTATCAGAAAATGCCTTTATTTTTTTCTTTACCTTTGTAGAATGGTTTTCCTGGGTATAGAATTCTAAGTTGGTGGGTTTTTTTTTCTTTTAACAATTTAAATATTTAAATCCAATGTCTTGCCTACATGGTTTCAGGCTAGAGCTTACTGTAATTATTATCCTTTCTTCTCTATAGTTTTGGTGCTTTTATTTTCTTTGTCTTCATTCGAGATTTTCTTTCTCTTTGTTTTTCTACAGCTTGAATGTAACATGTCTTAGTGAATTTTTTTTATATTTATACTGATAGGTGGTTTCTGAGCTTCATAGTTTGTCCTTGTGTATCTGCCATTAATTTTGGTAAGTTCTCTGCCATTGTTACTTCAAAAATTTCTTCTGTTCTATTCCAATTTCTTCTTCAGGTTACATGTGTGTTACACGACTTAAAATTGTTCTGCAGTTCTTGGATATTCTGTTCTGCTTTAGTCATTTTTTTTTTGCTCATTATATTTTAATTTGTGAAATTTCTGACTCATATTTAAGTTCACTGATTTTTCTTAGTCTGTGTCATCTACAAATGATTCCACCAAAAGTATCATTTCTTATTGATTCTGTCCTTGAATTTACATCTCTCTTTTTTCATTACCGATATGTTCTTAAGTGTTGTCTATCATTTCCCTTAGAGACTTTAATAGTTATTTTAAACTCTCTTTTTGACAATTCTATCATCTGTTTTACATCTGAGTCTGCTTGTAATGTTGTTTTGTCCCTTGTACATCTTTTTCTTGTTTTATTTATTTATTTTCTTGCATGCTGTGAAATTTTTGTTGTAATCTGTACATCTGTATTAGATATGAGAAACTGATTTAAGTAGGCCATTAGTGTGAGGATTTATTTCAATCTGATTAGAAGATGAGCTGTATTTAATGTTTACTATAGCTGTAGGTTCCAAAGGCTTCAATTCCTTTAGTGACTTTTTGTCTCTCTTCTTGACTTCTCCAAATAGTCCTCTTCAGGGTTTTCATTTTGCAATTCTTTTAGTTGTAATCCACCATTATATTGGTGCGCTGCTAATGTCATTCTCATACATGGAGGAGTGGAGGTGTTCTATAATCTTCTGATTAAATCTCAGTCATTTAGTCATCTTGTATTTCTGAACTGTTTCCTATACAAATGGTTCTCCATTATTATAGCTTCTTTTTTGTTAAATCTCCCTTAGATTAGACAGAAAACAAGAAAGATCTGGAGTTGAAGGAATTATGTTCCTTCAAGTGTGACAAGTCTCTTGGAAAAGCTCTTATTCTAGATGTAGGCATTTATCATGGAGAATGTGCTGGGCATATTTTGCAATGATTATTCTTCACCTCTTTGATATAGCCATAGTGGATCTCTCATGGATCAACAAAATGATACATTTATTCCAAAATGGTACTGTTCCCAAATAGTAAAATCCCTCAAAGTATGTGGTTCCCCAAGGCTGCATCTGCAAGGAGTTTTTAATTCTCATGCTAGTCTACATTCAGCCCCAGCAATCCATCAAAATTACCACTTAAAGTTTACCACTTAAAATTACCACTAGCAGTTTACATTCCAGTGGGTGGCTTCTAGAAAAGTATACCTTGGCTTTAACTCAGAATTTACCTGTCTCTCCAGATTAAGTGCCAATTTGCCCTGTAACCACTGTTCTCTGATGGATGCTAGAATACTTGTTGATTTTCAGTAAGGTCAGTCTTTTTCTTCTTGTAAGGACAGAGTGAAAATTTCTAAGCTATTTACATGTCAGAATTAAAACCAGAAATAAAGCATTTTATTTTTCAATTATTAGTGAAACATTAGGACATAGTGTGCCAATTGTGATAGTGTATGATGTATTGAAGCAAGAAAGTGAGGATCATCATCATCATAGTCATTATCATTATTATCATCAAAACTTTGCAAAAGAAGGAAACCATAATATGACTCTTTTATAAATTGTCATGGAATGATGAGATGGGGAAAATAACTTGGAATAATAGCTCTATTTGTATCATATCATCTTTCCTTAAATAAGAAATTTTCACCTCCTATAAGGGAAGGCTGATAAAAAGAAATGTCAATCAAGGCCTGCATAAAAGCAGTTCTTTCAGCTAAGGGGATTTTATAAAATAAAAAGCACATGTGTATTTTCTATGAATAATAAAAATAATTCTCTTTCTCAAATGTATACTTTTGTAGAAGAAAAAAGTGAGAGGAAGTACTGAGTCTCAAGAGAGAAATTGTGGACTTGGCATGTTGGTTTTAATTATTGAGGAGGGATAAGATATTCCAGTCCGGTCTGATGTACTTTTTCCCAAAACTTGACACATTTTTATGATCATCTCACCAGTAGGTCTTTCTTTCTCTTCCTCTGAATTTTTGGCTCTAATAATTTTTCCATTGCTACAATCTCTAAACACCTTTTATCAATACTTCTCATATATGTAATCTTTCTGCTATTATTCCTGGTGTTCAGGTATTTATGTAAAAGCAGCCTGTCTTAGTCTTTTATGTGTTGCTATAAAAGAATAACTGAGACTGGGTAATTTACAAAGAAAAAAATTTTATTTAGCTCACAGTTCTATAGGCTCAGAAGTTCAAGTGCAGGATTTTGGCTTGTGGCACAGCCTTTAGTGCTGTGTCACAACATGGTGGGGAAGGTCAAAGGAGAAAGAGACACAGGCAAAGAGGGGAAAAACCTGAGAGGTGTTTTGATTTGATTACAATCCACTCTCATAGGAACTAATTCATTTTCAAGAGAACCAATTCAATACTGTGAGGGCAAGAACTCACTCACTTACCTCAAGAAAAGCACCAAGTAATTTATGAGAGCTCTGCCCCTCCATACCCCAAACACTATGGATTAGACTCTACCTCCCAAGACAGCCACATTGGAAATAAAATTTCAACATGAGTTTTGGTGGGAAGAAACAAACCATATTCAAACCATAACATTATTCATTTTTCTTTTTAAACTCTTAAAAGAGTAGCAACTCAGTATGTCACTTGACATACTTTGTAAACTAAAGATAGAAGACACTATTGGATCTCAGCCATCTTTTGTCTCTTATTATTGAATATCCAATGAAAAAGTAAGGCCAAAATCCAAAAATGTATAAAAAGATTTCTATGTAATGAGTAAGGGAGATTTGTTCCAAGTATGCAAGGCTGGTTCAATAGCCAACAATCAATCGGTGTAAACCTATACATCAAAAAGCTAAAGAAGAAAAATTATATAATTACATCAACTAAGACAGACAAAACATTACACAATGGAACACACATCCATAAAAAAATCCTCAGCAATCTAGGAATAAAGGGAATTTCTTTAATTTGATAAAGAACATCTACAAAAAAATGAGAGTTAACATAATTAGTGGTGAAAAATTGGACACTTCCACTAAATCAGAAAAAAGGCATGGAAGCCCTCTCTCACCGCTGAATTATACTGAAAATCCTAAGTAGTGAAATAATATAAGAAAATGAATAAAAGTATTTATATTATAAAAAAAATTCACAGATGACATAATTGTCTATGTAGAAAAATCACAATCAATCAAAAAAACTCCGGAACTAATTAACAAGTATGTCAGGGTTGCAGGACACTAGGTTAATCTACAAAGGCCAATTACTTTCCATCCTACAATCATTGAACCATTGGAGTTGCATTTATTTTAAATATCATTTATGATAACACCAAAAAATGAAATAATTAGGTATATATCTAATAAAATGTGTGTAGTATCTACATGTCAAATCTGAGGAAATAAAGAGTATCTGAATAAAGGGGATGATATTTTATGCTCACAGATTAGAAGACTCAATAATGTTAATATATCAGTTCTTCAAAATTTACTGTATAGATTCAAAACAATCCCATGTTCATTGATCAGAAGAATTTATATCTTTAAAATGACCATACTACTAAAAGCAATCTACAGATTCAATGCAAATCCTGTCAAAATACCAATGTCATTTTTCACAGAATTAGAAAAAACAATCCTAAAATTCATAAATAACCATGAAAGAGCCTGAATAGCCAAAGCAATCCTGAGTAAAAAGTAGTAAGCTAGAGCTATAGCATTATCTGACTTCAAAATATAACACAAGGATATAGTAGCCAAAACAGAATGGTATCAGCATAAAAATAGATTCATAGATCAATGGAAAAGAATAAAGAAACCAGAAATAAAGCCACATATTTATAGCCAACTGATTTTTGACAAAGCAAATAAGAACTTATATTGGGGAAAGGATATCCTCTTTAATAAATTGTACTGAGAAAGTTGGATAGCCACATGCAGAAAAGTGAAACTGGACTTCCATCTCTCGCCATATACAAAAATCAACTCAAAATGAATTAAAGATTGAAATATAAGACATGTAAAAATACTATAAGAAAACCTAGGAAAACCTCCTGGACATTGTTCTAGGTAAAGAATTCATGACTAAAACCTCAAAAGCACAGGCAACAAAAAGACAAAAATTAACAAATGGGATTTAATCAAACTAAAAAGCTTCTGCATGGTGAAAGAAATAATCAATAGAGTGAAAAGACAGCCTGTGGAATGTGAGAAAATATTTGAAAACTATTAATCTGACAGCGGACTGATATTCATGATGTACAAGATATTCAAACAATTCAACAGGAAAAAATACCCAAACAATCACATTAAAAAGTGGATGAAGGACCTGAATAGACATTTCTCAAAATAAGACAAACAAACAGCCACAGGGTATACTAAAAAATACTCAACATCACTAATCATGAAAGAAATGCATATCAAAACCAAAATGAGATATCATCTTGCCCCAATCAGAATGGTTATTATTAAAGAGGCCAAAAATAACAGATGTTAGTGAGGATGTAGATAAAAGAGAACCCCTACACACTGTTGCTGGAAATATAAACTAGTACAGTCAGTATGGAAAAAAGTATGGATATTTCTCAAAAAACTAAAAATTAAACTAATATATGCTCAGATGGTACCTACCCAAAGGAAAAAAGGAGTATATCAAAGTGATGCCTGCACTTACATGTTGAATGCGGCACTATTAATAATAGCACAGATAGGAATCAACCTAAGTATTCATCAGCGAATAATTGGATAAAGAAAATGTGATATACATACACACAATGGAATATTATTTGGCAATGAAAAGAATAAAATAGCATCATTTACAGCAACATGGACAGAACTGGAAGTCATTATCTTAAGCCAGGCTCAAAAAGATAAATATAGTTTATTCTCACTTATATGTGGAAGTTAAAATATTTGAACACATGCAGGGGAAGATTGGAAAAATAGATAACAGAGACTGGGAAGTGTGAGTAAGGGGAAAGGGGAGAATGAAAAGAAGTGGAACAAAGGATATAAACACACAGCAAAATAGAAGGAATCAATTTAATGTTTGCTAGCAAAGTAGGATGACTATACTTAAGAAAAAGGTAATGTCCTCGGGTGATGGACACCCTGAATACCATGACTTGATCATTACACATTATATACATGTAACAAAATTTCTCATGCACTCCATTAATTGGCACAAATAAAAAATAATCCTGGCAAGCAATTCTGTGGATAGAAACAAATGCAGTTTATATGGAAAGGCAAATGATGTAGAATAGCTAATACCTTACTGATAAGAAAAAGACGTTACCCAATTTAAAGACTTATTAATATAATAAGCTATAGTATTCAAGATAATATGCTATTGACAAATGAATAAAACAGAGAGATCAATGGAACAAAATAGAGAGCCCAGAAATAGATCCACACAAATAATGCCAACTGATCTTTGAGAAAGGAGCAAAAGTAATTGAATAGACAAAAGATAATCTTCTCATTTTGCTTTTAAAATGAAGATAGTCTTTTAAAACAACTGGTGCTAGAACAATTAGATATCTACATGAGGACAACAAAACGCTAGACAAGACAAGGATCCTATACCTTTCATAAAAAATTAAATCGAAAGGAATCATAGACCAGATTGTAGTAAACATAACAAGAGAACTTATTGCAGAAAACATGGGAAAACACCTAGGTGACATTAGGCTTATTGAATTTTTATATATTACAGAACACCAAAAGCATGATCCATGAAAGAAAAAAAATTAAATTGGGCTCTAATAAAATTAAAAGCTACTACTCTGTGAAAGACTCTAAGCAAGGAAAAAAAAAAAAAAAAAGGGATGAGCCACAGACTGGGACAAAATATTTGCAAATCACAAGTCTAATAGATGACTTGTATTCGATAGACAAAAACAGTTAAAACTCAACAATAATAAAAAAGCCTCACTTTAAAAATGCGAGAAAGGTCTGGAAAGACACCTCAACAAAGAATACATGCAAATGGAAAATAGGTATACACGAAGATGCTCAACATAATTTTTCTTTAGAGTGTTGAGAGTTATAACAACGAATTACCATTGCATACTTTTAGATGACTGAAGTCCAAAAAACTGACAATATCAATTGCTGGAGAGAATACAAAACAACAGGAACTTTCATTCATAGCTAGTAGGAATGAAAAATGGTACAGCCACATTGAAATGCATTTTGGCAGTTTGTTACAAACCTAAACATAATCTTATCATAGGATGTGGCAATCACACAGCTAGGTATTTACCCAACTGATCTGAAAAATTATGCACAAACAAAGTTATTCATGCAAATGTTTATGGCAGCTTTATTCATAATTTTCAAAAACTGGAAGCAAATAAGATGCTCTTTAATATAGTGAATCAATAACCAAAGTGTGGTATACACATACAATAATGTATTATTTAGCAATAAAAAGAAATGAGCTATTAAGCTATGAAAAGATAAGAATGAATATTAAATACACATTGCTAAGTGAAAGAAGCCTGTCTGAAATACTGCAATATACAATGATTTCAATTTCTCCACATCCTTGGAACACTTATTTTTTCTATTAAAAATTATTATTATAACCATCCTATCATCCTAGTGGGTTTAAAGAATTATCTCACTGGGGTTTGAATTTGCATTTTTAATGACTAAGGATGTTGAGCATCTTTTCATGGGATCATTGACCATTTGTGTATCTTTTTTGGAAAAATGTCAATTCAACTGTGTCCATTTTTTAAATTGAGTTGTTGAGGTTTTTGTCATTGTAGCTGAGTTGTGAAAATTCTCTATATATTTGGATACTAGAATTTTGACAAATATATGATTTACAAATATTCTCTGCTATTCTATAGGTTGTCTTTCTCACTTTCTTGGTAATGCTCTTTGATTCATAAAAGTTTTTAAATTTGATGAAGTCCAATTTTCTTTCTTTTGTTGTTTGTTCTTTTGGTTTCATATCTAAGAATCCTTTGCCAAATCCAAAGTAATTAAGACTTACTCTTATGTTTTCTTCTAAGAGTTTTATCATTTTAGCTTTTATGTTTAGTTCATCAACCCATTTTGAATTAATTTGTATATATGTTGTAAAGTAGGGGGTCCAACTTTATCTTTATAAGTGAATATCTTGTTGTTCTAGTATTATTTTTTAGGAAGACTATTCTTTTCCCCATATAAAAATCTTGGTGCCCTTGTTGAAAATCAATTGGCCTTAGATGTAGGGCTAATTATTTCTGCACTCTCAAGTCTATTACATTGACCTATATTTTCATCCACATTGGTTTGAGTACTGTAGTTTTTTAGTAAATTTTGAAATTGAGGAGAATGAGTTCTTTAAATTTGTCCTCTTTTTTCTATATTGTTTCAGCTATTGGGACTCCATGGCAATTCTAAATGAATTTGAAGAACAGCTTTTCCATTTCTACAGAAAAAGGTCACTGGAATTTTGAAACAGATTACGTTGAATTTGTAGATTGCTTTAGGTAGTATTGCCATCTTAACAATATTAAGTATTCTAATCCATGAACGCAGGTGAATTAGCCAATTTGCATTGCTCTGAAGTAAATACCTGAGGCTGGGTAATTTACAAAGAAAAGAATATTATTTAGCTTACAGTTCTACAGATTGTACAAGAAGCATTATTGTAGCATCTGCTTCTGGGAAGAGTTTAAGGAAGGTTCCAATCAAGGTAGAACGTGAAGCAGGAGCATGTGTGTCACATGGCAAGAGACAGGTTGGGGTGGGAGTGGAGAGACAGAAAGAGAGGAGGTAGTGCCAGGCTCTTTTACACAACCAGCTCTCTCCTGTGAACTAACAAAGCAAGAACTCACTCATTATTGCGGGGAGGGCACCAAACCATTCATGAGGATCCGCCCCCATGATCCAAACTTCTCATCAGGCCCCACATTCAACATTGGCAATCAAATTTCAACATGAGATTTGGAGGGGCCAAACATCCAAGCCATATGAATAGGATATGTTTACATTTACTTAGGATTGCTACTTGTTTTTTATTTGTCCTATGTGTTCTTTGTTCTTCTTTTCCTCTAATTATACTTCTTTGAAGTAATAACTTTTGTTTACTATTTCCATCTAATCATTGCTTTTAGATTATTAGCTATAACTCTTTGTTTATTCTATTTGTGGTTTGCCCAGTGGATTACAGTAAACATCTTTAATTCATCAGAGTTGAGATTCAAATAATATTGTACCACTTCATGTATAATGTAGTAATATAACAATAGTTTCTTTCTATCCCCCTTCGTTTCTTTTCTCATGCTCCTTTTCACTCCGTTAATCATTTTTGATGTTCATAAATCATTTTGTAGATCCTACTCTATATCTCGTATTATTTTTTCCCTCAACCTGAACTTCCTTAAACATTTATTGTAGTGCACATATGGTGACAATAAATTTTGTCAGCTTTATTTTTAGAATAATCCTTCAATTTATCATCTTTTTTAATAGATATTTTTTGCTAGCTATAGAATTCTAAATGACCAGATTTTCTTTCAGCTCTTCAGAGATAATGTTTCATTGTTTTCTGGTTTACATAGTTTCTGAAAACAGCCCTGGAACTTATGATTTTAGTTTTTATGAATATACCTTCTTTTTCTGGATATTTTAAAGATTCCTTTTTTACTTGTTTTCAACAAGTGCTTTTCTTTAAGTTTATTTACTTGAGCTTCCTTGAACTTCTTGGGTCTGCAGATGTGTAGTTTTGGTCAAATTTAGAAAACTTTTCATCATTAATTCTTTAGATTTGTAAAATTTCTTTCCCTAATCTTTTCTGGAGCTCTAATTAAACCTACATTAGAACTTTGCTGTTAATTTTGAGTCTCTGTTTTCTCTGTTCTATATTTAAGAAATTTAATTCCTTTTGTGATGTCTTCAAGTTTACTAGTCTTTTCTTTGGTAGTGTTTTATAAACTGTTGATTCCAGAAAGTAAAATTTTTATTTTAGGTGCTATATTTTTATCTCCAGAATTCAATTTGGTTCTATTTTATATCTTAGATCTCTCTTTTTATTATATCCATGTTTGTCTTTAAATTTTAGAACATATCTATAACAGCTGTTTTAAAGTTTCTATCTGATAATTCCATCATCTCTGTTATTTTGTGTCTACTTCTAATGACATTCATTCTGGACATGAATTACATTTTTCTATTTTATCCTATGTTTAGTAAATTTTAATTAAGCTAGATATTTTGAATTATATAATGTTTAATACTGGATTATGTTTTATTTAATATTTTTAAATTATTTATTATTTATTTAGAGACAGGGTCTCTCTCTGTCACCCAGACTAGGATACAGTGGCCCCATCATAGCTCACTGCAACCTCAAACTCCTGGGCTCAAGTGATCCTTCTACCTCAGCCTCTTGAGTAGCTAGGACTATAGGCATGCACCAACATGTCTGGCTATTTTTATTTATTTATTTATTTATTTAGAGACAAATTCTCAATATGTTGCCTCAAGTGATCTTCCCACCTCGCTCTCCCAGATTGCTAGCATTACACGTATGAATCACCATGCCCGACCCATTGTATTTCATTAAACAATATCCTTCTTCATTCTGGCAAGCAGTTAAACTCCTTGCACAATAACGTGAGTTTCTTCAGGTTCATTTTAAACTTTTATAAAGTGAGTCTACATAGTCTTTAGTCTGGAGCTAGTTTTATTCCACCTCTAAAGCCTAACCTGTTTGAGTCTCTATTGAAAGCCATGTACACACGCACACACACATACACACACACCTCACAATAAGTTCTCTTCAATTTGGCTGGTGGGAACTTGAATTATTCCCAGATCTCCCTGAGCTCTGGAGTTGTTATGTTCTAGATCCCCACTAATTAGTTATTTCCTGTAGTTGTTCTTTGCCAGTCTCATGAAGTTTTACCCTGTGCATACAGATTGGTATTTAGACAAAGATATAATGACACTCTTTCTCTGTTTTGCTCCCTATTCTTTGGAATTCCACCCTGTAAATTCTAGAAACATCTGTTTCTCAAAACTTTAAGCTTTGCTTCCTCAACTCAGCCTTCAAACTCTGCTATGTTCGACCCTCCCTGCCTATGGTTGGAAAATCATCTCCAGTTAGAAAATGAGAGTTAATATAAGGTTTACCTCATTTTTTTCTTTCCTCATTAGCCTAAAGAGAGCAAATTATAGAGCAGTTTTTCTTCATGAGTGGAAACAGATTTTTCGTACCAAAATTTACAAATTATCTTCCATTTTTTAGTTGTAAAACAAATGATCTCAAAGAAAAGTTTTTCTAAGTTTTTCAAAAGTTTAAAAGTTTAGAATTAACACGGTATTTTCTTTACAGATAAGATGAAATCAATTTTAATCATAATAGTATGAAAAATCTCAATTCTGTAATTTGAAAATTTTTTAATCTCATAATCTCATTATTAATAGCAACAATAATATGTTTCTTTTAAAGACCTTGAGGGACATGGATTATGTTATTTACTACATTTTGATGGTAAAAAATTTATAATGCATAAGATTAAAATAAATTATTTCTAAGTACTGTACAAATTAGCCAAAGAATAGATCTCAAATTTCTCTAGAACCCTCATTAATTCATTCACTTATCCGCCTAGCAAATATTTGTCATGCATGTTCTGTGGGTCAAACTTTTTCATTAATAATATCTAGTGTCATTTCTTAGACTTAGGTTAGCTTCCTATGTACTTCTGCTTTTTGCTTTTATCAGTCTCCCACGAAATTGGCTTGATTTGTTGCTTTTACCTACTCTGCAAAAACTCCCAGTGCTGTGTGATTATTACCTGTAAGAAATACTGTTAAATGGGCCGCAATATCCCCACTTCTGTCCTCCATTATTTTCCTGAAGGCAAACACAAATACTCTTTTCGCTTTACTATTAAGGAACTCTACAGGGAATTAGTTTTCAATGAAATAGTTGTACAGTTTAACCATTTTATAGACTAATATAAGTAGACTTGAATTAGTTATCTGGAAAAAAAGTCATATTTCCTTTCTCATTGATTCTCTCTGTTATGAAAGCCAGAAAGTAAATATACTTATTTTATCAGACTCCCTTACTATATCGCTATATATTGTCTTATAGTTAGATACAGAGAATGAAATGTAAACAAGAGTTATAGAGTGGCTCTTATGGGAAAATTTATAAAAACAAAATATGCCTTTGGGACTTTCAAGCTTTGCTTTACTGATTTTTTTGGTTTGTTTCCTTTGTGCTTGGATATGGACTTCATGCCTGGAGGGTGACAGCCATTTTACAACCATGAGGTAACAAGCATTAAGATGATGTCTACATGCCACCAGTGATGGTGCAGACAGATAACGCAGCCAGGGTCCTTGACAAGAGTCCTTGAACAGCTGCACTTTGTGTGGCTGCCCTTATTTGAGCTTCTTCTAAAGTAAAATAAATAAATAATTATTTCGGTCACCATCAGTGGCATTTCCTTTTGCTTTCAGTAATATGAATTTGTATCTGATTCAAATCAATTCTCTACTTCACAATTTCTAATTGCCTTATATGTTATAACAGACAACCCTATTGGAACATTTACTCTGAAAATAGAAATTTGCCCAAACTCCCACTCCAAAGAAAGGGTAAGTTTTTTAGTTCCTTTAAGTAGGAGGCATTCAGGACAAAAGAATAGATGGGTAACTCCATTTTCACTGAGCCTTTAACAAGCCCCCAAGAATAATAATATTGGAGCATTCCTAGTAAAGTACACCTTTTAGACCACCATTAAATAATGTCTATAGTAAATGATTTTTTCTAACTTTTAGTTGAATAGTTGCTGCCTATCTTCTTAGTGTTTTAAATACCTGAAATGGATCTGGTACTATATTGCTCTGTTAATTACCTACCTTCTTAACTTCTTTAAATTTAACTTAATAAAATTAGGAAGGGGAGGATTTTTTAAAAATTGTGTTCAATATGAAGAACTGTAAAAGGAATTGTGAGCCATTATCTGTATTTCATTACTAAGAGACTGTATTTGAAAGACTGACTCCCAGATGGTACCATCCTGGATATGAATTGAAGCTCTGATATTTACTACCTATGCCATGTAGGCAAGTGGCCAAATTTCACAGAGGTTCAATTTATTTTTCCTTAAAATGTAGATAAAATACAAGATTATGAGAATTAAATGAAGCAGTATGTGTTTATGTTCAGTGTCTGAAACATATTACATCTTAATACATAATCACTGTCATTACTTTTAGAGTTAATTATTATTCAGCAACTCAGATTGTGACATACTCTGTTAGTTCAAATTACTTTCATAATGTATATTAGTTACAAAAGACATCTTGGACAAAATTACCCACAAAAACCCTGTCATTACATATATGCAGAAATTTGTTTAGCACAATATGAAGTGAATAGAGTCATGCACTGCTTAACAATGGGGACACATTTTGATTACATTGTTAAGCAATTTCATCATTGTGTGAACCTCATAGAGTATACTTACACAAATTTGGATGGCATAGCCTACTGCACATTTAGGCCATATGGTAGATCTTATTGTGCCTAGGCTACAATCCTGTGCAGCATGTTACTGTACTAAACACTATAGGCAATTGTAACACAATGGTAAGTATTTGTGTATCTAGGCATATCTAAATATAGAAAAGGTACAGTAAAAATATGGTATAAAAGTTAAAAACTAGTACAGCACACTTCTATAGGACACTTACTATGAATGGAGCTTGTAGGACTAGAAGTTGCTCTGGGTGAGTCAGTGAGTGAGTGGTGAGTGAACGTGAAGGTCTAGGACATTATTGTGTATTACTGCAGTCTTTATAAACACTGTAAACTTAGGCTACACTAAATTTATAAAATATATTTTTCTTTCTTCTGTAATAATTAACCTTAGCTTACTGTAACTTACTTACTTTATAAACTTTGAAAAGTTTTAAGCTTTTTGACTTATAATAACATTTAGCTTAAAACACAAACACATTGTTTAGCTGTACAAAAATATTTTCTTACTTTATATCTTTATTCTATAACCTTTTTCCTATTTTTAAATTTTTTGATTTAATTTTTGCTTTTAGAAATTCTTTTTAAAAAACTAAGACACAAACACACACATTAGCCTAGGCCTACACAGGGTCAGGATCATCAGTATCGCTGTCTTCCACTCCCACATCTTATTCCATAGGAAGGTCTTCCACAGGTAATAACACATGCGGAGCTGTCATCTCCTGTGATCACAATGCCTTCCTCTGGAATACCTCCAGAAAGCCCTTCCTGAGGCTGTTTTATGGTTACTTTTTAAAAAAAAATAAATGGAGGAGTACACTCTACAATAACAATATAATGTATAGTGTAATAAATACATAAACCATTAACATAGCTGTTTATTATCATTATCAAGTGTTAGGTACTGTACATAAAGGTATGTGCTATAATTTTATAAAAATGGCAGCACAGTAGGTTTGGTTATGTACACATCATCCCAAACACATGGGTAATGCACTTTGGTGTGACACTGCACAGCTACAACATCACTAGGCGATAGGAAATTTCAGCTCCATTATAATTTTCTGGGACCACCATTGTATATGTGGTCTGTCATTGACTGAAATGTCATTGTTGTGGCACATGTCTATATTTACTAATAACGAATTAATCACATTATTGTAAATGACAGTCAAAATTGCATGTAATCAATGAATACTGATATATCCATAGGATTTGGACCATAGAGACAGTCTTCACTGATCTGACTCTGATTGTGCGTACATCGTTCCATAATTTGCAAGAATTTAGTTTTCATAAACTGAGAGGTGGAATTTAGAATCAGGCCATGTGAAGAGTTTAATAAGAGTTTAATCTTACTGTCACTCCATTATTAAAAAATTCAGAAGTATATGCATCAACGTTAAAAAGAGGCTCGAACCTTACATCTTTAAAGGTTTTGGGTCGTTGTGTGGTATATTAGGGCTGCCGTAACAAGGTTTCACAAACTTGGTGGCTTAAACAACAGAAATTTATTTTCTCATAATTCTGGAGGCTGGAAGTGTGAGATCGAGATGTCAACAGGGCTGGTTTCTTCTCAGGCCTCGCTCCTTGGCTTGTAGATGGCTATCTCCTCCCTGTGTCTTCAGATGGTCTTCCCTCTGTGCATTCTATGTCGTAATCTCCTTTACTTATAAGGACACCAGTCATATTGGATTAGGGCCCACCCCAATGACCTCATTTTAACTTAACTACCTCTTTAAAAGATCCTATTTCCAAATACAGTCACGCTGTGAAGCACTGGGTATTAGGACACCAACATAAGAATTTTGACAGGGTGCAATTCAGCCCATAAATGTGGATAGATTGGATTATGAGGTAGTGGACATGGAATGGAGCATTCCCTAAGTTTCTATATTCAGAACTTTGATTCATGATGTAATTTAAAAATCATAAACTAATTCAAATGTCTTTCTCATTGTAAAAAATTAAGGCAGTGGCTCTATAATAATTGATGGATTTCCTTTGAAAGTATCTAATAGCTTATTTAAAAATCATTTTCATAGTCTGATTTTCAAATGAATGCTTTAAAGCTTTGAGAATATCCTATGCTTTCTGCATAGTCAGCAAACTAAATTACGGCTTAGGTGGTTCGAAGCACCTATTTGAAACTTACACAAAGCAGAAATATTTGGATATAGCCAAATGTATTAATAGAATCTAATAGATTTATTATTTAGTCTCTTGGAAATTAAAGGTTAACTTTTTAAAAACTAAATCCCTAATCATAAGCTTGCTGCTGTTACATATTTTGCTTAATTATTTTTTATCACATCTTTGAAAATGTGATTTTGGTAAATTCCTATTTGTCATAATTATTATCATCTGAGTACTAGTAGAATTATTTTTTAGCTGATAATAATATTTATAATAATTGATTGCATGCTAGTTCATGTACATACAGCATATAAGAAAACCATTGAAAGCACAATATTTATTTTCCTTGTTTAATGTGCCATGGTGTTTCAACAATTGTAATGCTGGAAGAAAAAAAAAAAGAGTAATGTTTGATGGGGCACAGGGAACTGTTCCCCAGAGGCTCAGGAAGAATAGCATGTGATAACTTCCAGGGAAGCATTTGAATAATAGTGAGATTTTCTTTGATGTCTGCACAGTTGTAATACAAATTAGGTAAAAATAAAAAGTAGTATAGAAGTATTCCAGAGTCATTGTATCTATTTTCCCTAGTATGTATTTTTCCTGAAAGACACTTCCTTCTAGTGGATATTTATTATGCACAATTATGAATATCCATTTATTGCATAAGTATGTTTGTCGTTACAAGTTTTCATATTAGCTGGTTATAGAACAAGGCAGGCAATTTTGTCCCTTCCTTTTTTTTTTTTTATTTTTCGATTTCCAGTGGTTTATATTTTCAATAGATGAATTAGAAAATCTCAGAAAATTGGTTACTGGAAATTGAAATGGGAATGGTAGAATCTATTCTGAAGCCTGCCTTTTGGTGTTTACCTCAAAGTGTGCTTCTGTGTGTTTGCTTGATTTACATTTAGCAATATCTAAGTGCAAATAGTAATCATACACCAAAGTAAACGGGACTATATGCAATTGCTTCCTCCGTTTCTTCAATTGCAGTTGCAATCCCATAGATTCCAATCTTGACAGGTAGCATAATTAGAAAATTCTCTTTGTCTTATTAAATGTGACTCTTCTCAATAGAATTCACTTCATTGCCAGCAAAGAACAGAAAATATACTTCAAATCTAAAATGGGAAATCAAGGGGGACTGTTTTATTTTTATCTGTCTTTGTGCAAGCGACATTATTATCAAAGGATATTGTAATGCTGAAAATGTACTTTGGGGATTTAAATCACGCATTGGCCTGGAAAGCAAAAAGTGCTGTAGGGCCCATGCAATATATTTTCTCATTAATCTGATTGAAAGATTATCCTTCCTATAGCTATGAAAAGTCTAATACTCGTATATCCATCTTCTCTGCTAGTAAAATTCAGCTTTGTGCAAAGTCATTGTCTCTTGTGTCAGGGGTCCAACACTTCTTTTTTCTCTCAGCATAAGCCCATCTGTATTAAAATAAATTCAGAGCAGGCCGCCATTTCATGCACACATTTTGATTATTTCATAAGCTGCTGTGGAAAATGGAAGTATCAGCAAGTCATGCAGTTTCCTGGTAATGTAATGCTGTCATTACCTCAGCGGTCATGTGAAAAAGTTTAGCTATACCGTCTTTGACAAATGTTCAGTGAGTCAAAACAGTGCATTTAAATGAAATGCAGATGTGAATGTGCCATTATTGCAATCACAACTCCAGCTTCTAAATTATCTTATGTGAATATATACACTTCCCGTGTAACCTGACATTTATAATGCATAACTAGCTCTGCATTTCCTCTTGCTCCACCCACCCTGCCCCTTTTTTTCTGCATCATCCCTCCAGACTTAGAATGAAGGAAGGTATTGTGATCAGAGGCTGCATGCAGTAATTGAAGACACTCCTGATGATTTCGTGCAATCAGAGTGGCACATTATTTGTGATGAAAATTAAGTAAAGAAACAGCAGATGTATGGGTTGCCTTGCTGTGGTCAATGCCTTTACAAAAGATTAGCAAATCTATGTGAATAAGCTCCATCAGAAGAAACCCCAACCACCTATATGCTTTGCCACATAAGAGACTCACTGAAAATTTTGTGTAACCTTAGTAGTAACTTGCAGCACTTTGTGATTTTAATGAAACTATGGAAAATATGTTAAACTGAATGATTCCTATTCAGAGTACTTTGAGTGCTGATACCAAGAACAGTATAGACGGCTCCAGCCATAACTGTCACACAGATAATATTCTTTTATGCCTCAAGGCACTAAGATGGTGCTGTAGATAACCAAAAGAAATAAGCTGCCACCATCACTAATCTGCAGCTTTGAAACACTATAGCTTTTGCATGGTTAAGAGAAGGTAAAATCACCTACCAGTGTAATAGAGAAGACATTTTAGAAGTGAAAAGGAGCTGGAAGAATTAATGCTTTCATATTTATTTGTAATCCATATGCACCATGGATCAAATCGTCCATATCCTATTTTATGTGTTTATGTATGACAATTGGAAATGCAAAATGAGCTGAGGCCTTTACATTCCCCCAGGACATTTTTGCTAATGTAGGGAAATGAAAATCTAAGGAGTATTTGGCTTTAGTGTTCCCTTCAGAGGTTAACTTTGGAGATCTTAAGCGTGTTCTTAAGGCTGGATTTGTAACGTATGTAGCAGATTAGAGTGTATTATGATATTCAGATGCAACACCCGAGCAGTATAAAAAAATTGCTGTCTGTATTTTTCTCACCCAGCAAATATTGCTTGAGGGCTTTTTACATGGATAAAAGTGAATTTTACATTTCCATTGCATAATGTGACTTATCAACTACTTTCTGTATGTGTGAGCCTGGGGTTTGGTGAGCACAAATCATAACCAAAGTTTGATGAACATCTTCTATAAAGCTCAGATACTAGATCCATTAAAAGGACACAATTAGTTTTATGTCTAGAACTACATTTTTGGGTGAAATACGTCACTTCCTATTGCAATGGAATGCATCTTTACTGGTAAGAAAAATAATAACCCTTGCTACTGTTCATAAGAAAATAAAATAAGACCCAAACAAATTTTGAAATACCAAAGTTATTTATCTTAATTTAAATAGTTGTTTTTCACATTCAGTTTGGAAATCTCTGTTTATAAATGCTTTCATTTGAGAACACAACCTAACATTCAAGACTCAGGGAAATACAGAGAAAAAATAATGATAAACCAAATATAATGAGAATTAAACTTTATAATGAAATCATTTTCAAAATATTTTTGTAAGGGTGTGATAGCTTTCCAGAAAAAAAGAGAAGTTTTACTTGAGAATGTAGAGCAAGATACATAATTTTTTTAATCGAACACAAGAACTATCAATACTAATCTGCTAATTTGTGCCCCAAAATACAATCACATTGTTGGGACAAAAACACAATGCATTCAGGAAGCTATTAAATGCACAGCAGTATTTGAAATCGAACCACAGTGACTTGTTGTTATGGCATGCTGACATTATTGGTTCTTGTATATAGTTACATAATGATCTCAGAAGCCAGCTTTAAAAACTGTTCTATAAAACCAGTTAACAGATGTCAAAATCTGACTACAGAGTCAACTTTCTAAAACCCTTACATTAAAAATATATCTGAGACCTTTTTCTCCAATTAAAAAAATAAAATGTTGTAATGTTTTCCCTCTCTAAAGGAGCTCTTTGGCATGGTAAAATCTTTTGTCTTTTATTTCTAATTTATTATAGACGCCATCATCTTATGATCTCTGACCTAAAAAACATGCATGACTAAAATTGTCAATGCTTGAGGAAAAACCTTAGTTTTTGTTATAATTTTTTCTATAAGCATTACTGATAAAACATACACTTTGTTTTCTGTGTAAAAATTCATATTTTGTTAGAGAAAGTCTGCATTATATAATCTGCACAATATAATCAGAATGCATTATATAATCTACATTATAAAATCTGTACAATACAATCAGAAATAATTTTGTCATAACATTTCTCTACTTTTTATGGTTATGTGTTTTAATATAATAAAACTTGTGACTTTATCTTGTAATATAAAAGAACACAACAGTGATGACATCCAGTAGTATTGTGGGTAATTATTTTGGATAATTATTTTCTTTCCCAAAATAAATAGTTTGGCCACAAATTACACTGTTTTGAAAGTAAAGATAAGTGAAATTATATTGAAAATAATTAAAGATTCATTTCTCTTTTCAGGGTTCTCTACAAAACAACTCAAAAATAGTGTACAAAAAGAAGATCATTTTCAATGTTTCTGTATATTTTTCACATGAAGAAGATGGCATCTAGAAAATGGAATTGCATAGCAAAACCGGCTTTTTGTTCTGTGAAAGCCCTTGCTTTTGTAATTGTAAATGAAGCTGTTTCATCTGGTTTATATGCTGCTGTTCCCACTGTTGCAGCTTAGGGCAATACAAATGATTAGTTGCCTGATTCCAGATTCATATAGGCTCAACTATGAGAACTGGACTCAGGCATTTAAATGACTGAACTGATGTGAGATCATGAACCATTCCACACCATTTATACAAATGGAATCGGCCTGGCATTTTATCAAATCTCCTATTACAGGGAATAGTCTTGTATTAGCTCCATGTGATTTTTTTAACTCTTCTCAAATATTGGGGTACCTTTATGTTAAATTTTATTTTTCGAAAGCTTTGACACCAGTACTTCCCCAAAAAAATATTTTCAGATCACAATCTGAAGTGGTCAAAACTCCATGTTTCATTCAGTCACACTTCAGTGAAGAGGTCTCTAAAAGAAATGTTTCCCTCAAAGGAAATTGTCATTTCCTATAAGTTAAGTTTCTGAGGAGTTATCCTGGAATACAAAAGTGTGGCTTTCTGCCAAGTTCAAAATATAGAATTTGCATATAAAATCAATCATTTGTATTTTAAGTTGAATAGCAAAATGACATGCCTGAATGGTTCAACATATGCAAATCAGTCAATGTGATACACATATCAACAGAACAAAGGACAAAAACCATATATGATCATTTCAATTGATGCTGAAAAAAGCCTTTGATAAAATTCAGCATCACTTCATGATAAAAATTCCCAAAAAACTGGGTGTAGAAGGAACTTACCTCAATATGCTAAAAGCCATATATGACAGACCCACAGCTAGTATCATACTGAATGGGGAAAAATTGAAAGCCTTTCCTCTAAGCTCTGGAACAAGAAAAGGATGCCCACTCTCACCACTATTATTCAACATAGTACTGAAAGTTCTATCGAGAGCAATCAGACAAGAGAAAGAAATAGAGGGCATCCAAATTGGAAAGGAAAAGTCAAATTATTCTTGTTTGAGATGATATGGTTTTATAACTACAGAAACTTATAAACTATTAGAACTGATAAACATATTTAGTAAAGTAGCAGGATACAAAATTAACATACAAAAATGAATAGCATCTCTATATGCCAAAAGTAAACAATCTCAAAAAGAAACTAAGAAAGTAATCTCATTTACAATAGCTACAAATAAAATAAAATACTTAAGAATAAACTTAATCAGAGAAATGAAAGATCTCTATAATGAAAACTATAAAACATTGATGAAAGAAATTGAAAAAAACACAAGAAAATGGAAAGATATTCCATGCTCATAGATTGGAAGAATTAATATTATTAAAATATCCGTACTACCCAAAGCAATCTGCAGATTCAATGTAATCCCCATCAAAATACCAATGCCATTCTTCACAGAAATAGAAAAAATAATCTTACAATTTATATGGAACCACAGAAAACCCAGAATAGCCAAAGCCATTCTGATCAAAAAGAACAAAGCTGGAGAAATCACATTATTAGACTTCAAATTATACTACAGAGCTATAGTAACCCAAAGAGCATGATACTGGCTTAAAAACAGACACAGACCAATGGAACAGAAGAGAGAACCTGGAAATAAATCCACACATCTGTAGCAAACTTATCTTTGACAATGTACCAGAAACATACAATGAAGAAAGTACAGTGTCTTCAATAAATGGTGCTGGAAAAACTGGATATATATAGGCAGAAAAATTAAACTAGACCCTTATCTCTTGCCATATAAAAAAATCAAATCAAAATGGATTAAAGAATTAAATCTAAGACCTGAAACTATGAAACTGCTAAAATAAAACTTTGGGGAAATGCTTCAAGACATTGGTCTGGGCAAGGACTTCTTGAGTAATACTCCCAAAGCACAGGCAACCAAAGCAAAAAACTTCTGTACAGAAAAGGAAGCAATCAACAACATGAAGATACAATCCACAGAATGGGGGAAAAAATATTTGCAAACTACCCATCTGGCAAGGGATTAAAAAAGGAACATAAAAGGAGCTACAACATCTCAATAGAAAAAAAATCAAATAATGTGATTTAAAAATGGGCAAAGGATCTGAATAGACATTTCTCAAAAGAAGACATACAAATGGCCAACATGTATATGAAAAAATTTTCAACATCATTAGTCATCAAAGAAATGCAAATCTGAGCTACAATGAGATATAATCTCACCCCAGTTAAAATGGCTTTTATCAAAAAGACAGGTAATAACTAATGCTGGCAAGGATATGGAGAAAGGGGAACCCTTGTACACTGTTGGTGGAAATGTAAATTAGTGCAACCATTATGAAGAATGGTATAGAAGCTCCTCAAAAATCTGAAAATATAACTACCATATGACCCAGGAATTCCCCTTCTGGGTATATATCCAAAGGAACATAAATCAGTATATCAAAAAAATATCCGCACTCCCATGTTTATTGCAGCACTATTCACAATAGCCAAGATGTGGAATCAACCTAAGCGTTCACCAATGAATTAATGGATAAAGAAATTGTGGTACACATACACAATGGAATATTATGTAGCCACAAAAAGGAATTGAATACTGCCATTTGCAGTAACATGGATGGAATTGGATAACATTATGGTAAATGAAATAAGCCAAGCACAGAAAGACAAATCTCATATGTTCTCATTCACACATGGGAGCCAAATATTAATAACAATTGATCTCATAGAGACAGAGAGTAGAATGACGGTTACCAGAGGCTGGGAAGGGTACCAAGGAGTAGGGGATACAATGGGAATGGTTCATGGGTGCAAAAATACAGTTAGATAGTTAGAATGAACAATATTTAATAGCACAACAAAGTGACTATAATCAATAATAAGTTAGGGGATACATTAAAATAACTAAAAGAGTGGAATTAGAATGTTCCTAACACAAAGAAATGTTAACATGTTAAATGTCAACACGTCATGCCTGAGGGGACAGATACCCCAATTACCCGATTTAATTAATTTACATTGTATGCCTGTATCAAAACATCACATGTGCCCTATAAAGATATACAACTATTATGTATTCATAATAATTAAAAATAAAATAAAATATTATGTGTTTGAGCTTTCATATTTATAATTTTATATTCTTAAAGAGTTTGAAATGTCAGTGAATACTCGGCAAAATCTCATTTCTACCTTTCACCAAAAGTCCTAAGATGTCACTTTGAAAACTTACAGGAACTGTATGATGTTTTACCAATAAAAAAAAAATTCCATAAAGTAAGCAACCTACTAAATTATCACAATTGCAGTTTAGACTTAAATACCATGGTTTATGAGCCTGAGCTTTTGCCTCTCTGTGTTTAGTGGAATAGTAACTGAGCAATAATAAATATGAAAAAAGACTATAAAGAAAGAACACTGAATTGTGTAAGCCACCCAGGTAGATCAGTCATTTTACTTGTAATAACAATAAATACTATTGAAAACATGAATAACAATGAACAATCAAACAACAATAATGACACACTGAAAGAACCACTTTTATGAATGTTTGTAACAAAAATTAAGAATGAGTTAATACTGAGATGGTAAGCAGTTCCATTTTTATATCAAAATCTCCCAGATAATTATAATAATCATTAAACTTTCACAGTGAAGATTAGGCCTAACAATATTATGCTGCATCAAAATTTCAAGTTTTTTGTGACAAAACTTTAGGACTTGAACAAAGTAGACCAATATCTTTTGCATCACCAAAGCCTGATAGTAAGTGAAATCCTTATAGTCTTCCCTCTTTACTTTCTCAAGAAAAAGGATGCAATTTGTTTTTCAATTCCACATTTTTAATTGTGCTTCTTATCTTTGATACTGTTTCCATGGCATAATTTCTTGCATTGGTATTAACTCATTCTTATCCCTTGAAAATAACTTGTCGCAGACATTTTGCAAGGTAGATGGTATGTAGTCATGGTTGTCAAGTAGTTTAAAGTCTAGTAGAAGAGAGGGACTTATAGACCAACACAGTTTGGAAAAATAAGTTAAAGTTTTCTAAGCAAATGATGGCATCAAGTGAATGCTATAGGGAACAAACAGCATGCACATCATGAAGAAGGGATAAGGAGTTGGTATTAGAAACATACAGAACAGGGAGATATAGATTAAGTGAAACTCAAGATAAGCAAAGATTAGGTCATAAAAAGATGTTACTCCATAGTATAGATCTTTTCTTTTTATTATTTAGGCAACTTAAGATGGAGGGTTGTCAAAGAAGGTGTCCAACATGGGATATGGATGATAGCTTTGAGAATATATGGTGTAGAGTCAGGTATGGAATATAGATGAGGGGGTTGGGTGTGTTGAGGAAAGGGCACCAATGGATTGTGAAGCTAGAATAAGGAAAAACAGAAAGCTACTCCTTGAAACTCTTCTAGGCACTCCAACAGAAGTTAGATACTTCTCCTTAGTGCCTCCACTGCACCAGCTACTTACTGCTACAGTAGAAATCATCACATTTTGGTATTGGTGAACTTGTCTGTGCCATAATTTACCATCCTCCCAAGCCTCAACCCATTCCCTAGACAGCAAACTCATTGAACACAAAGTTCATGTTCTTCCTTTCCATAATAGAAACAATAAACACTGTGGTTTCTATAGAAGTTTGAATAAATTTATAGAAATTTGAATAAATTTATAGAAATTTTATTGAAAATTTAAAAATCCACTGCATAACATTATGCCTGTGTGTTTCTGGCTATTGTTACAACCTGAAGTCAGCAGCATTTTAATTAATACTTTAGATACCTAGTAAATTTGTG
This sequence comes from Lemur catta, assembly GCF_020740605.2. Classification (NCBI taxonomy): domain Eukaryota; kingdom Metazoa; phylum Chordata; class Mammalia; order Primates; family Lemuridae; genus Lemur; species Lemur catta. Next base: position 77,512,836 of record NC_059136.1, on the reverse strand, counting down.
AAAATTAACAGAGTAATATAATTTTTATGTTTAATTTTCAAGTGATATGTTTTATATAAAAGTATATAAACTTTATCTTTCACATTTCACATAAAGAATATCTAAAAGTTGAGTTATAAAAGAGGAAGGCAACTAAAGTTAATTGAGTACTCTTTCATTTTCTTTTTTCAGAGAAAATAAAACATAGGGTCTCACTATGTTGCCCGGGCTGGAACAGAGTAGCTATTCAAAGGTGCAATCACAGTGCACTACAGCCTTGAATTCCTGGCCTCAAATGACCCTCCTGCCTCAGCCTTCCAAGTGGCTGAGACTACAGGGATACACCACTGCAGCCAGCTAAAAGTTGATTGAATACTCTTTAATCCACAAAACACTGCCAAGCATGTATTAGAGTTTATGGGAGTTATTTTGGAGTTATTATTACAAGGTTATGACTAAAAGTCCAGGAATATTTGAATCACCTCCACTTCCAATGGAGTTCCTAGTGGAGTAGTATGAAATTTAAAAATAATTTTAAAAAATTGCAAACTAGGAATGAAAGAATGACTAGTGGAAAAATCACACACATTTCTGATAATGTAAGCAGAGCTTGAATAACAGCCAAGCTGACGCATGTAGCCTAGGCTCAAGTCTTAACTGGAGCTCCATACCTCTACCTAAATATAAACCCTGGAATTCATTGTGTGCCTACAATGAGAAGGAGCTGACCAGATCCCAAGTAAGTTCCAAGTCCACTTAAACATCCAGCCACACAGGGAACCAGCAGACAGAAAGATTCCTTTGGAGCCCTATCTTCACTAATTAATTCTACCACTGCATTTGGAGTAGAAGAGATCTAACCAGGGGTCTAAGGTAAGAATATGTAAAAGGAGGCATGAGAGTTTTTCTTTTACTACAACATCTCTAACCAGAGGTATCTTTGGCTCAGTCTGCTTGACCATCTGGCTAAACTAAGCCATAAAATTCTTTCCTTACAGAGTAGATATTATTACCATTATTTTATGAATGATTAAGATGATGTGTAAAGAAATTAAATGGCTTACTCAAAGGTACAAAGGTAGGGAATGTGGGATTTCTGCTAGGTTTCCCAGATTTTTAAAGTGTACTCAGGCTTATATCTTAGGGAAGATCCCCGATTGATGCTTGATGGTGCACAAGATCCATCCAGTTGAATCCTGCTGAAACACTTAACATCCTAGAATTGTCAGAAAACAGAATACCTGCTGTTTAAACTACTAAATTTTGGGTAATTTTATATGCAGTCATAGATATCTGAGGTATAGGCATTCTCTGAGTGTATTTTTAATATTGTATAATTTAATAAAACATGCATGTCCCTACTGTTTAGGAGGTTAGAAGTCAGGGAGCCCCACTTAGCTTATTGTTAAAATTCATTCTAGACCCACAGTTCATCTGAGATAACTTGAAGTGGCCTGGCAACCATCCCAGATAATCAAAGGCTGTGTAACCAAAGTTACAGTGAATCAAGATCATTTTCTTACAGTGAATCAAGATCATACACAGACTTTGCCAGAGAAGGAAGGCTTGGCAAACATTGAAGAATACTCTACTGACCCAACTTTCAGCAAACATATAAGCTAATAATACTGTATCATTTATTTTTAAAAATCAGTGTTTCCAAATTAGGATCCCATCAAAAATAGAAAAAATAATATTCCTGAATATTTTTGTTCTCAAAATGTAAACAAAGATATGATAGTTTGTCTTCTCCACATTCTGCCAATGGATCCCCTGTCTTTTACTTAGGTACATTTAAAATAATTTATTTGAACTCAAACATGTAGATTCCATATGAATTTGGCTATTTCCACAATGCTATTAGAAAAATGACAATTAGTAGCAAATACAAGTGTTGTGGTTTGTCTGGGTGATTATTAATTGTCATCAGCATGTCCTTGCTTATTATAAGATTTTTAGCCTAATTATTGAGAAAGACTATACAAAATAGTCCTTTTTTTCATATAAATGATTGAAATAAAGAAGATTACAGTGTCTTAATTAATCAAACATTTACACATTGGTCAATGGAAGCCATACCTGTGAATGTTAATATTACTAAAAGGGAGCAAGAACCATACTGATTAATAATTCATTAGCATTCTTTCACCTTCCTTTAAAACAAGCTATTACCTGCATTGTGGGAAAGCAGGTAATAGATTATAATTGATCACTTTTTCATGAACTAGAAATGGTCCTGTATTTTAAATTCTTGTTTTAATTATCTAGCCTGATATTTTGATAACCAATATTATAACAGAAAGAGGTTCAAAAGATATTGTGAGAGGGACATTTTGATATATTTAGTCTACATTTCTTGATTTTATAGTAAGATTGTAATGAGGAATTCTCAGTTACTCTTGAGCTCAGCATTTAGATAATTGAATAATAAACCACAATCAATGAGGACCTTCAAAGATTGTCACCCTATGTTCAGATTAAACTTTTAAAAAACTCTGTAACTTGCAACCATTTTTGGCTCAACCCCATTTGGTATTCAGAATGTAAATGCGATTTGTTATCAGGCAGGAAACCAGAAACTGATTTAACCTAGATATTAATCTTCATATTAAGGACATATTTACATTTCTTGCATAGCACAGTAGGTTAGCACAAAGAAGGATCTGCATTTAATTTTTTAAAAATGGCTAAGCCCAATTGATATACAGTACATATTTCACATTTTAACTATTTTGTTTATTTCATAGATTCTTTTATTTTCTCATGGTCGTGTTAAGGCTTGCTGGATAGAAAATATGCTGCAAATAGAAGCCAAACCACAGTAAAATGACTCTGCCTAACCCTAAGAGTTCCAGCCATTTCCTTTTATAGTTTATAATAAGATATGACAACTCAATTTAAAGAAAATACACAATAGTTGCTGACTACAGTGAAAAGTTTATATTAAAATAATATGTTGCTGTGGGGAGGTGGATAATTGAGCATACAGTAGGTAATTTCTGGCAGGGCTCCTGAAATAAGCAAAAGTTATATCTGCTAACAAAGGATAAATGCAGATAATGTTACTCTACTTAGTAATTAGAATTTTACAGACCCCTGTTTAAATGCTGATGCAAAAGAAAATTAAAAAGGCAGCTGCATTTAGTCTCTAAAGTTGAGCTGATCCAAAATCTCCGATTATGACCTGATCTTTGATTGGGCCCACTTCCTACTAATATGTGTCTCTGCCATTTTTCTATGAATTTTAATGAAGATTGAGTAAACTTGAGAACTCCAAACAAAATCTAACTGAAACTGCTAATTTCAAGAAGTAATTGCATGTATGCACTGTCTGGAGAATGGACACGCTCGAGGCTTTGACTCAGGGGGATGGGCGGGACATGGACAATGTATATAACCTGAGCTTTTATACCCCCATGATGAGCTGAAATAAAAAAAAAAAAAGAAGTAATTGCAGGGAGGTGGTGGAGGCGGGGCAATGGAGGATAGGGGAATGGGGGAGTAGGAGATTTAAAACCAGAAAGCCCTAGAAAATTTTTCCTGTCTTGAAACAAAATCTTTGCCAATTTTGTCTTCCTCAACCTCTTACCTAATTCCAGGAGATAAATCTTTAGCTCTTTGGCACTGTCATTGAAGTGACCAAGTATCAACTTTCTCAAGCATACAGTTCTTAGAAAATTCCAATTGACTAGTCTTTTCTTTCCTTCAAGAGAATTTATAAAATCAATGCAGGCATAATCTTCCTGAGCTACTCTGTTCACCAAAACATAAGTAACATGAATGATCCAAGTTAGCCTTAGGAATAAGAAAGCAGGTATTCTTCCTCTAGCAATACTACAAAGTGATAGTATTTGTCCACTGAATATTGACTTACAAACAAAAATCTAAAAGCCAAACTTAGTTCCCAAACTCCCCACTTCTTTCCATTCTGTTTCTGGAAGTGATTGGGAGCCCTAACAATGGTCAGTCTTCATCCATTACCGTTTGGGGGTTTGGGAATAATTACAGGCATCTAGACATGATTAACATGAGTTACCATACTCCCTTACAAATGAAAAGAATTGTGTATGGGGACTTTGGGTTTATCGTTACTTACTGTGTTCTGAATAATTTTTCCTACAATGCATCTTTGCTACTCTGCCCAGTGAGGAGGTTTTTGCAAGCATAAGTAGGATGGATTAAGGCAGGAAAGAATAGAGTTAAGAAAGAAAGCAATTAGTAAGGTATTTCAAAAGTTACCGAGGTGAAAGTCTCTATTATCATTTATCAGTATTTCTCTAGTTGGGACCTAGAGACAAGCCTCTAATCAAGCATTATTGTCAATGACAGACACTTGAATCTCTATAATCATCATCTTCTCCATAGGCTTGGCAACTGCTCATTCCATGCCCACTAAATAAATCCCTTTTATCCACTTGATCAAGTGTCCTGTCAACTCTTGCTCTGTTTCCTTAGGTCATCTAGGATGAGTATTGACTGCTTTCTTCCACTGTTGGTCTATACTTACTTATGGTTACTACCTTCAGAATTTTTCTATAAGGTTAATTACTTTGGCTCTTCTTCTTTTTTTTTTTCACTTGAGCAGAGGACCTCCATGACCTCTACGCTGAGTTAAATCTCATCTGTCCATTATATAGTTCCAAAGGACTTTATATTTCACTCACTTGTTCTTTTGTGTATTCATTCAACAAACACTGTGGAGTAATTATTCTGTGCAAAGTACAACAGTTAACAAAAGAGGCAAAAATTCCAGGCCTCGTGGAGCTTATGTCCTATAATTATGTGATATTTATTGCCCTTACGTCTCCACTAAAATAAAAGCTCTTTGAAAGTAAGAATCATAACTGTCTTTTTCACCACTGTATCCCCATCATTTTGTGGAATATTTGGAATATTGAGGAGGCACAATGAATATTTTTTGAATTATTACCTAAACAAATGAAAGTTGCAATTTTACAAGAAACGTAGGTGTTTTATCTGTTCATGAGAAAAATCAAGCTGTGTAAAACTAACAGTAAAAAGTATGTATAAAAAATAACATAATGAAACTATTAGACTGAAACAGAGTAGTATATGGGCACTAGCAATATGACTACATTACTATTTAAAAATGATCTATTTTCTAGAAAAATCTTTGCATTTGTTTCATACTCTGTCTTTTCAACAGGCATCAAGGCATTGTTTAAGAATTTTCTAGCACCAAGTTTAAGTATATGTAATGCAACAAAACATATTATGCTCGATCAGTATAGTGACATAAAGGTCCCATAATTCTAGTAGCAAATTATGTGACATAAGGAGAGATTATTTTTGCCTTAAGATATATACACACACACACATATATATAATGTATATAAATACATATGTATTTTTCACAATCTTTCTCAAATGCTTTGTAAGAAAGAATACTGAGTTGAAGCATTCTTATTGTTAATAGGGTGCTTTAAACATGCATTTAAATACGTGTGATTTTGTTAATGAGAGCATAGAATTCCTAATGATCAAACAACTAAAGCTGTATACCTGCGTGAGTACAGGATTTGCTTTCAATCGTCTTACACCTTGTTTCCAGGTTTATTTGTAGTCAACATTAGGTTGCATTGAAAGTGGGTAGATAGAAAGACAGACTCTGCCAATTCACCACTCCAATTGCCCATGAAAATTGTTAATTATATCACAGAAAAGTGTCATGAAACTATTCACATACATACGATTCTTTTATTTTTGGAGTATCAAAAATAAACCTTCACATTAGTTTTAAAAATAAAAAAAAAATTGGCTCACTTACCAAAAAATATTGTAATAAGACTGGTATCTGCTAATAGTTAATCAAGGGTGCAAATGATATTACCAGAACCCAGGAGCACTACCTTCCATTGATGCACAGAGCAACAGAGAGATGCATATGATGGCAGAGAACACATAGTGATAGTCTTGCCCAGCGAAATGAAAAAAGGAGGCAGCCAACTTTTTGAGACTATATTGACAATGGGAAAAAAAGTCTACCCAGCAAGAAAACAGATGAATTCTGAATTTAAAATGAACTTTTGGGGAGTTATATAAACAAATATTATAGATTTTTGACAAGTGGACTTTGATATAAGAAAATAAGCTCCCCAGGAAACATTGTGTAGCTATATGCATATTGTATTTCTAACAGCAACATTTGTTAAGGAAAAGGTCAAATGAGTCTATCTGAGCAATATACAATAGTGATTAAAAATAGACTTTAAAAAAGCAAGTACTAGGAGTTGTGTATGGAATCTGTTATGTGTGACTGGGCAAAGTATTAAATGCATCTACACACACACACACACACACACACACACACACACACACACTTCAAATCCCTGAATGTAGGTTTAATCATCAATAAATTTTACCATCTTCATAAAGTATTTACCTCCAGTTATTATTAATGTGTACAATATGGAGATCAAGATTTGACTGTGGAATTGAGGTACGATAAGACCCCTTATAAAAATACGTCTGTAACTGCTTCTGTCTTTCGAAGTGTACTAAATATTACACAATCAGATAACTACTTTGACTTGCATATGTTGGGCTGGCAGTGAACTAGGATAGATTCTGTGTCTGTATAAAGCCGATACAACTTCTCAGCCAGTTAGCAGTTGGCTTCATTATACAAAAAGCAAAACAAAACAAAAACCCTGAAACTGAGAAAAAATGATTTCTGGACACTGAAGGCCATGCAAGGAACTATAGAATGGTAACAACGCAACAGCTAGAGTAATATAAAATATGTTGAAAGCAGAGTAGCAGAGGCCAGGACACCAGGGAATTAAAATGATTTTATAAGTGGTAGAATTATACTTTGAAGTCCAATTAATTAGCTCTCCCTCTACTTCCTTTTATGTGACACTCCCTTTATATAATCAGAATGACTTGTTGCTTCAGGAATGGTTAAGAAGAGTCAGTATGTAGCTCATTAGTTTAAAATAAACATTTAACTTCATAAAAGTCAGAGTAGCATTGACTACATTAAAATGAAGCAATTTTGAGAAATTAATAACAAATATCTTGTCCTAAACATTGCAAAAACAAACAAAAATAAGATGGCCTACATCGATTCTCCTCTATTCTGCATTAGGAAAATGTTAACTTACGTGGAAAAGAAAACAGGATTTTGGAGGATAGGAGAACATCCAAAAACGATTTGCAGATTTTGCAGGATGCAAAAAAGGTTTGATACCTTTCCCTCCTCCTGAGAACAAGAACCTAGAATGAGAAGGAGTGAAGCTCAGAAAATCAAAATGTAGAGGGAACTTTTGCTTTGATTTCAATAGTTCTGAGATGAGACCAAGCCTTGGGCAGAAGCTTCATGTTATGTATATTGCTGGGCCAGCAGATTTGAAATGGTTCTATAAATTTTCTAGAAAAGTGGGTCAGATTCTATCTGCATTCCCCAAGAAGGCTGTGGAAGTTCTTTCAAAGTGAGAGAAAGGGCTCTTCTGAAGAAGGTGCTACATATAGATTGTCTGGTGAGAAATCAGATCAGAACCCAATTTATTTGCACCAGTCACAAAGGAAAATGACTGTCTGAGCTCCGGGCTGGGCAATGTGTCTCAGCAAAGGCCAACAGAGTCTGGTGCTGATGTGTGAAGATCAGTGGATATGAAGACAGAGCAGCCAATTACAGCATGGTTGGATAACAATGAATGACTTCATAGGGCTTTCTCAATGGCATATATACTCCTTCAGGTACAGTCTTAAATAGTAGGAGGAAGGATAGAAACCGTGAATTGAGCTTGCAATGGAAATGACTTAGAAAAAGTTGGAAGTGACTGAATTTGCCTAGAGATAATTACATTCTCTTTGATGATGTCAGGTGGATCAGATTTAAGGAAGACTGTAAGTAGTTATAGAAGAAAAAACTTACATTTACTTAAATCATACATTAAACAGGTGCAATCCCCTCTCCTGGAAATGGCTGCAAATTGAGTGTGAGACTGGCAGTGAGGAAATTTTCTAGGAAAAATAAGTTTTCTCATTTGAAAATTCAGAGCAAGGAACTAGACAATAGCTAAAGTTCTTCTCAGTGCAAATCAGGCAAAAGCACCATTTAGAAATGGAGAAAAGGAGTAGAGATTCACAGGTAAGGGACAGCATGACCCAAGGAATTATCCCTTGTAAAGTGAGGGAGTAGAACATGTCTTGTGAAGACAGGAGAGGAAAAATGTCTAGTCAAGTTACAGGGAAGACAGATCCTGACAGTGAGACCCATTAGATCCAAAGTAGTGATCGTGTAAGTCTTGTAATAACTGCTGGCCACAATGTGGTTGGCAGAGCAGGGCCGTCAGCACATCAGCATCACCAAGAAGCTTATTAGAATGGGCTGAATCTCGGGGCCCACCCCGGACGAACTGAATCAGAATCTGAATTTTAACAAGCACCCTAGATGATTCCACACATTAAAGTTTGAGAAGCAAGTTCTAATTGTTCCATAGAAGAATGGATGAGAATATAAATGGACGTTCTCTGTGAGCAGGAAATCTTGCCTATTTTATTTGTGGGTTTAACCAGAGCATCTATAATAGTGCCTGATACATGGTGAGTACATAATAAATATTTGTTGAAAAAGCGATCCATCTTAATTCCACCTTCATTCTGAAAAAAGCAAATAAAAGTACTTATATAGACAGTTGGTAGCATGGCTTTTGAATGTGAAAGGCAGCTTCAATCATTCCTCCTAACCAATAATTAAAAAAGTTAATGTCAGATCTTTGAGAGTTTCCTTATTTATATCAAATTCATTGATAATTTGGCTCTCTCACAATTCCTCCATATAATGGTTAAAAGTGATTCAAAACTCCACAGTTTTTAAATTTTATTGTTGGTAGGTAAGAAAATATTTCTTACAGAATTAACACATTCCCTATTCTACTCTGTATTTCTCTTGATCCATAACTAAATGGGTCACTTATTCATATACTTATTTAGGACAAATTTCTTCTATAGTCTATGAATTGGATTCAGTTTTTTGAAGGAAAATGTGAAATGTATGAGGATATTTCAAAAAGTTAATGGAAAATGCATATTATGAAAAGATTTTGCATGGATTTAAAATTGAACAAAGAACAAAAATCAGATTTATGGTGAAGCTTGGGTGGAAGGATGGAGAAATCACTGATGCTTTATGAAAAATTTATGATGATAGCATATAAAGAAATCACCAGTTTATAAAGGGATAACTCATTTTAAGAAGGAAAGAAACAATGTTGAAGATGAAGCCCTTGGCAACATACCATCCACATCAATTTGTGAGGAAAAGATTTATCTTGTTTGTTCCCTAACAGAAGAGGACTGATGATTAACAGCACAAACAATAGCCAATACCACAGATATCTCAATTGGGTTAGCTTACAGAATTCTGACTGAAAATTTAAAGTTGAGCAAACTTTGCCTTTGATGGGTGCCAAACTGTTGTGTCCAGAATATCTGCAGACGAGAGCAGAGCTTTCAACAGAAAATTTAGTAAGTGGGGTCAAGAGCCTGAAGCATGTCTTTGGAGAATTGTAACAGAAGAAACATGGCTTACTAGTATGATGCTGAAGACAGGGAGCAACTGAAGCAATGGGTACTAAGAGGTGAAAGCGGACGAGTCAAGAGCAAAAATAATGGCAACAATTTTTTTGGCATGTTCAAGGCATTTTTCTTGTTGACTTTCTGGAGGGCCGAAGAACAATAATATCTGCTTACTGTGAGAGTGTTTTGAGAAAGTTACTCAAAGTTTTAGCAGTAAAACACCTGGGAAAGCTTCACTGGATGGTCCTTCTCCAGTAGGATAATACTGCTGCTCAATCCTCTCATCAAACAAAAGCAAGTTTGAGAGAGTTTCCATGGGAAATCATTAGGCATTCACCTTGCAGCCCTGATTTGGTTCGTTCTGATTTTTTTTTTCCTAAGCTTAAAAAAATCTTTAAAATGCATCCATTTTTATTTAGTTAATAATATATAAAAAAAGACAGCACTGATGTGGTTAAATTCTCAAAACTCTCCATTCTTTATGGCTGGTATCATCATTTAACAAAAGTATCTTGACCTTGATGGAGCTTACTTTGAGAAATAAAGTTTATATTTTCTATTTTTATCTTTTAATTCCATTTTTTTCCTTGAACTTTTTAAAATCCCCTCCTATAATCACTGTCTTTAAGTGTTAAGACCCTGTGGTATAATAAGCTTTTAAAGTACTAACTACCCATATTAAACAGAAGAGAATGAATTATGTAAAATAGAATTTATATGCAAAATAATGAGAGTGTTTCAAGCACACACAAGACAAGAAAAAGCCAAAACCCAAGCCTGACTGATTTAGCAACTAAAGATATAATGAATTACTTTTAGACAGTTTATTACTTACAAAGGCAATGAAAGGAAAAATAGCCAAAGGGGCCAGTTCTCCCATGGTCCTTTTCTCACACACCCAAAAGGGCAACATCAAAACAAAAGGGGCCAGACTGGCTGCAGTGTGAGTTGTGGGATACTCTGAGGCTGAGGAACCAATTTTAGACTGCAGCTAAGCAGTTCTATAATTTGCAGCTCTCTTAGGAGGGGGATAGAGTAGAAAGCCCCACACCTCATCGGAACTCTGGAGGCGCTGTGACACTGTCTCCTGAGAGTGTCCCAGGAGAGACAGGGAGTGGAGCAGAGCTGGCTCAGAGCGGCTCCTCACAGGCCTCCCATGCTCCAGTGTTCCAGGAGGATCAGGAGGCAGGCTGGCCACACTCAGATTCGCTTTGCTTCCGGTTTGAGTCTTTGTGTGGCCTTTGTGGATCTGTGCAGTGCTTCAGGGTCACCATGGTGAAGCCACTGCTTTACAGAATTGAATTCAGAAATAGTAGTAATTAATTCTTCTTGGGCAATATTGGAAAGGATTCACTGGGGAGAGTTAGGAGGCAAAGGGGTTTTGTTTGTGGCATCAGTGTTTCTACCCTCAAAAGCGGCATTATAAGTAGACCTGAGACTAGACATGAGATGTAATCAGAGGTGTCATTCCCGTTTATCTGTTTATTCAGAGAACGCATGTGAGAATAATTTTTGGATGAATAAAGTGAAAATTAATAAGGAAATGAAGATATGGATATTGAAAATGAGGAGAAAAGAACAAAAGAAAAAATGGCAAATAGTAATATGTGGAACTTGTTATTCTAAGAGGTGGTAAGATAGAAACTGCATAAGGAGAATCCCGTAATGTTTAGATGCCATATCAGGCACAGGTTCATGCATCTTATTAATGACATTGCCTTCCAGCCCCTTAGTTGCTTGTTAATCCTCAGCCATCATCATGGATTCTTCTCCAAGAGGGGCCACCCACACCCCTGCTGTGCAGCCTAATGACTCTGCCTGGGTGTACATAGTTCCAGTGCTTGGGGCTGTCCAGGAGGGCTGAGCTTTTTCCTTTGGCTCCAGGGCCAAACCAGTCAAAAACTTTAAGCGGTACACTCCCCCTGTCACTCCCAGGTTGGATAAAATATGTGGAGCATGAAATCTAGTTTCCAGAACAACTGCCAAAGGGACCGGGAAATACAACTCAGAGGTGCAGTTACTTCCCTGATGGACAAAGTTTGCCAAATGGAAAACAGGAGATGGGAGGATAAATGTCCTCTCTTCCATTCTTCCACACAGTTCTCCGAGGAATGTTTTATCCATAGAGCTCATCCAAAGAGTCATGAGCGGCCAAGCAGGTGTGCATGCCAAGTGTCGTGCTTATCTTTGTGGTTTGGTGTAAAGCATGGGCAGTGTAGACATGCATTATCTTCACATCCTTCCCTGTCTCACTCTCCTTTTCCTTTAATCTCACTGACCTGGAATCATACCTTACAAATAAAGCATCAGCACTAATCCTTGCTCCAGTTTCTGTTCTCTAGAGAACTAGGGCTAACACAGCAAATACTAACATGTGGAACTTGTTGTTCTAAGAGGCGGTAAGATAGAAACTGCATAAGGAGAATCCAGTAATATTTAGATACCATATCAGGCACAGGTTCATACATCTTATTAATGTCATTGCCTTCCAGCACATTAGTTGCTTGTTAATACTCAGCCATCATCATGCTTTTTTTTTTTTTTTCTAAGAGCGGCCACCCACAGCCCTGCTGTGGAAAATCTATGCACCAAAAGCAAAAGCAGAATGGGTTTGGAACTCTTCCTAACCTTTGAGAATACTATGACATTGCCCTGGAAGAAGATAATACTATCAAAATCTCTGCTAGTGCCTGCATTTAGTAGGGACTCGGTCAATGGTGATTGTATGGATCACACAATCAGTGTTGAATAGAATAGAGGCCATAATAAGTCACTGGTCCCATATAAGAAGACAATTATTCAGCAAAATGGTCAGTTAACAGACATTGCGTTGCAGGAACGAAAAGGGAGGTTAAAAGTAAGAATTATTATTTAAACAAACAAACAAAATCCCCAGCTGTGGTATTTGGTAATAAGCAGGACAGTTTTAATTCTTCTATAATTTCTTTGGACTATCACTTGTACTTTTTGTCTTTTTTTTTCTTTCTTCCCCCAGCTAAAAAGATTGTCTAAACACTGAACGCTAACCCTTACCATAGCTGTCTCTCTCTTCTTCTCCCTCTTCCTATCCTTTCTACATTCTCACAGCGATCTTAGCCACTCATATGACATTGAGTATAATTTGTATCCAAATATTTCTCATTGTATTATGTCTGTCTATGACCTTTCCTCATTTCTATATATTTTCTTTAACCCTTTAAATATTTCACCTAGAATGATCCACTGACTCTTCCCATTTTACACATCAAAACTTAAACTCATCAGTACCCCTAGCCAATTCTTTTCCTTACCTCCTTTATGGTAATGATGTTTTCTCCTGTGTCAATTGAGAAAAGGTAGTTACCAGACATTGCCTAAACTTATCAGTTGTATCACTTTTGTAAATTACACCTGGGGGCATCTTTTCTCAGCTCCTGGACACCAACACTGACCTTTTGATAATTGATTATAAGTCTATTAATCAGATGTCCTAACCAAGCCCTTTGATTCCTTTTACATAGTAAATTTCACTCAGTAGATTCTCTAAAATGCTATCCATTTCGTGTGGATTCACAGCTTAGAGACCGAGGGTTTTATTTAATCAAATAACTATTATAAATGTATCAACCAGTTGAACGGAAAAGATGCAAAAAAGATAGAAATATCTCCAAAACACCTAAAGTGTTGCAATATGAAAATAGGAATAAAACTCAAGAGAAGGGGATGGGTGCCAGTATGCTTATATGAGAGCAAAAACCTGGAAGAAAAGACAGGAATGGATTTGTTTCAAAAGCTGAAAGCCTGGATTCTTCTTCACCACTTTGATTTACCTCCCTAAGAATATTATAATAAATATCTTTCCCATAAAAGACTCCAATTAGTCACTAATCCTTCATTTGGCTTTGTTCCCATAAGTTCTGTTAACATTTCCTGACTCTGAAAAAAAACCCAGTGAAGAACAATTTAGCTCAAAATATCCTTAGTTCATTGTTATTGTTGCTTTTACATATACAAGCAATAGGCTTTAAAAAAATCTTAATCACTGTAAAATATCAAGAACAAAGACCACAGCAGTTATTCAGAGTTCAGGCTCTGGGTTTTATCTGAATTCCAAATGGATTGAACAACATCAGTGTTAAGAAGTTAACACTACTTAACTTCTTTGTCATGCAGTTTGCTCATAAGGATAATAATAGCATACACCTAATTGTTTTTTAATGATTAAGTGAGATAATAGATTTCAAGTGTTTAGATGAGTGACTGGAACAGTTGCTCAGTAAATATGAACTATTAAGTATTAATTTCTTATTCTATGTCAGGAAATATTTTATGTCATTTAGAGGACAATGACATGCATTTTGGTGTTATCTGTGTTGTGTTGCTGAAGGAAGCTAATAAATTTTGAGTAAGTGAACTGAAATTTTCAAATACCAATGATTAAAAGATGATTCTTAAGTTTTCCACTTGATTTACTACTCTTAATACAGAGAAATTAGGTGGAAGAGAGGATTACAGTTGTATTGATTGTGATGCCAGCAGTTCATTCAATTTGGGAAAATCTTTATACATTGTGGAATATCTACATAAAGGAGCATATGGCTGAGTAATTGTATTCCATACTTAATATTTATTGAACACTGACTTTCAAACCAGGCATAAGTTAGACACTAGTGAGGCAGAGATGAGCCAGATAAAATCCCTGCCTTCATGAAACTTACAGTCTTTGTGTTACATAAGGCAGGTGAAAGAAAGCTGAGCCTGAGAAAATAGATTTTGTGCCATAGAATAAATGAGGAAAAGGTACAATGTAAAGCGTGTGTCCTAGCGATGCCTCGTTATCCATTGTATATGAAAAAATTTTTAATAGCATTCACTAATTCATAATAATTGTGACACATTAGAACGTCCACAGATTAAAAAACATCAGCTTTTATTTTTACACTAATAGAAACCACCAAACAAAGGCTCAGGCCTTCCCCAAGTCTCCTCTAGGTCCATAATTTCCCAAGCAGAGAAACTGAATGCCTGAATTACTAAACAAGTCAGGCAGAGTTTAAACACCTCTCCCAATATCTTCTTTCCTCTAAGGACTTCAGTTGGTCACTATGTCAGCCAGGAACTGCCACTGCTTCAAACAGTTTTCCTCTTTTATTGAGAGGTCACCCACAGAGACCCAGGCAGGCAAAGGCAGAGTTCACCTTTGCTTTCTTCCTTGGCTCTGTCGTATACCTGTGCAAGTGGAATCCCCAGTTAGAGTGATCCCTGAGGCCAAGGAGTTCTATTAAACTGCAGCAAGAACTGGGCAGCTATTTGCTCCAGGGAAAATCCTACTGCTGTGTCTAATAAGTATTTCAAAAGAAATAAATGAGCATGTCATTCATCCTATGATTACAGGATGAGTTGCAAGGTGGTTACTGGCCAGCAGGTCCTTTTCCTAACCCCTAGTTATGGAGGTTTTTTTCCCCAAATAGTATAAATTGTCCCATGACAAGATTAAAACCTTTTCCAACCACTACCATGGCAAATCTGGTGGAGGATCACAGCATACAGTTATACAAAGTGAATGTTTACTACTTTAAGTGAGAAAGAAAGGCAATATTTGTGTCACTCAAGTAAAAAAGGAGATTAGTTATAATTTATTATATTATAAATATATTAATATAAACTATAATTATAATTAAAATATTCAAGGCAACACATGTAATGACCATTCTTCTTAAAATATTAAGTGCATACATGAGGTCATATCTTGTATCAGGTTCTCTCTAAAGTGGGCTATACAGTCATAGTTGACCACTACCACCACTAAACCTTCACATCATTGCTATCATTTCAAAATAAAACAGAATATAAGAATTTATGAGCATAGCATGGATGCTTTCTCCTCACTTATATTTTGGACTTTCTATACCCTTTCTCTTGACAGTCTAAGTTATCTATGAAATCATCTGTGAAAACTTCATTGGAAATAACCTCATTCTTCTCTCAATTTCCTTAGCATGTTTTCTATATGTCTCTTGTGGTATAGATCAGATTTACCTTGGACTCCAGATATTTATGAATTTATCTAACTTTCTTTAATGGATGAAGATCACTTGAAGGTTTGATCAATGTTTAATTTACCCTAATGTAAATGCTTTCTTAATATTAGCTACTCAGTAAATATACTTTGAACAAATAAAGAAAAGAGGAAGTTTATGGACAGACAAGTAGTATATCACTTGCAGTCTATTTGTCAATTGTGTTTTAAAATAAAAATTTTTATTATAATTTTTAAAAATTAAAAAAAATATGTAATTTACATATATGATTTTCTTCTATTTATGTTCCATCAACATTTCCTTGGTGTAGCCAGAGTGTCTTAGCATTATGCCTGAGATAACATACAGAAACCTGCAACAAATAACATAGTGCTTTCCTGGTGTTTTTATAGACCTACCTCTTATTGAACCATTGGACCTCTTCTTGATGTTCCTGTAATTGGCTCTTCATTCTCATTGTGTTATACTCCAGTTCTCAAAACTTACAATAGATTTATCATAGTATCTCTTTATACTGATGATTCATTTATACCTACTTATTTACCTTTCAACTTTCAGCTCCTTTAGTTGTGACATATCAACACATGTTCCTTCATCCAACTCTGGCCCTGGAGGTTGAAGCTTGACAAGACATCCACGCCAACATCTTTTCTACCAATAGAAAGTAATTGAATATCCATATAAAGACTTTTTGTTTTATGCTGTATAGATATTATGTAAAATATCTCTAAGTATCTTTCTACTTTATGTGCTGTCTACTTTCAAAAAAGAACATAATTAAAAGAACATTAACACATACAGAAAAGCAATTTAGTTTTATGCTCCACATCTATGCTAATTCAGTTACTCAGACTGTCCTTAAGATCAGTTTTGACTCCCGAGCTAAAAAGAAAAATATGATAGTTCACATAATTTTCAGATTATGGGAAACATAATTTTTCCATTTAGAAAATTTTTGTCTATTTCAAAATTCAAATAGGATTATGAATCTTCATGTGAGGGACATTGATAAAAACATATTTAATAAAGTTTTTATAGAAGACATAAAAATTCTTCATTAAGACTTTTATGACTATAGAAGTCAATAATATTATGTCAATGCTTAACTGAATGAAGACAATGTGTAATGAACTAACAATTATAGACCTTTCTGGTGTTCAAATTCATACAGATATAGACAGAAAATCTGTAAGGACCAATGATTAGTATGTCCCTTAAATCAAATCTCTCAATGAAAATTATGTCAATTCAACGTTCTTTATCCAGCTAAAATATTCCTCTCATGTGAAATAAAAACATTTTCAGACAAAAGCTGAGTTAAATTTCCTGCTACAACATATGCTAAAAGAAGTTCTTCAGGCTATAGGAAAATGTCAACATATGTAGTCAGATCTACCAAAAAGAATAAAAAGCACCAAAAATGGTAGATATGTGTAAATATGAAAGATTTTCTTTTTTCTTTTCTACATTCTTTTAAAAGTTTTTTGAACATTTAAAACAAATAATATTATATTGTGGAGTTCATAATTAATGTATTAGTAAATTATGTGACAAAAGTACAAAAAGGATAGGGTTAAGTCTAACTATGTTCTTAAGGATTTTACATTTTATATAAGGGTAAATACTAATTCTATTTAGAGTTCGACATGGTAAGAATGTATATTGCATCTCTAGAGTGGTGACTAAAAGATAAATTAAGTGCTATGGCCAATAAGCCAGGCAGAGATAAAAGGAAATACTAAAAGTAATTAACAACAACAAGAAAACCCCACAAACAGGAATAAAGATAAAAAGAACAATTAAAAGATAGGACAAACAACAAATAAATAGCAAGATGGCAAACCTAAATTAAATTACATCAATATTTACATTAAATAAAAGTGGAGTAAATACTACCATTAAAAAATATTATCAGACTAGGTATAAAAGGATGCTTAACATATATTTGATCCATTTATAAAGACACCAATAGTTTGAAAGGAAAATGAAAAAAGCATATCATGCAAATATAGGAAATATAGGAAAGCTGGTGTGGCTACATTAATATTAGACAAATTAGACTTCAGGACAAGGGACATGACCAAAGACAGTGACCATTTGTAGAATAAATAGGCAATTGATTAGAAGATATAAAAATTATAAATATCAAAATACATGACTCTAGAGCTGGAAGATCTAAGGGTAAAATTAGACATATCAGTAATCATAGCTGAAAGTTTTAATACCCACTGTCATTATTGCTAGGACAAGTAGACAGAAATCAGTAAAAATATAGAATATTTAAACAATATGATCAACTAAGGTAACTTAATTAAGATTTATAGGATATTACCCCCCAAAAGTACACTTTCCACATTGTTTTCAAGTTCATATGAGATATTTGTTAAGATAATTGATATTCTGGGCATAAAATACATTTTCAATAAATTTTGAAAAAATTGAATTTTACAGATTATTTTCTCTGACCACAATGCAATTCATTTAGAAATTAGTAAAAATAAGATACTAAGATAAGAAATCCCCAAATATTTAGAAATTAAATAGCATGACACACAAAAAAAGAAAAATTGAAAAAATATTTCAACTGAATTGTTAATTTACAAAAAATGTTGAAATTTGGGGGATGCAGGCCATAAAAGAAAACATATCTTTAAATACCTATATTTACAAGAAGAGCTACTTAAAATCAGTGACATATGCAACAATAAGTAATCTTTAAAAAATTATTATGTTAAACCATAAAACCAGACACAAATGAATATATACTCTGATTTTGATTTTGCGAAGTTTAAGACTAGTAAAAATTTTAACAAAAATGGAAACAGTGGTTGCTGATAGGAGATGAGAATACCTAGAACAGGGCAGGAAAGAATTTTCAGTAATGATGAAAATGTTCTATATCTTGTTAAGGTCTTTGTGATTTGGGTGTATGTATTTGGGAAAGCTCATTGAATTCTACCCTAAAGCCTGAGCTTTAAGGAATTGTGAGCTGTGAATTTTACAAAAAGAAATAGAAGGAATTGAAAAAAAGATAAAAACAAATCTTAAACCCCAAAAGAAATCCAATCACACTCTACAGTTGACACATAACATTTCCACCTAACTTCTAAAGACAGCAATAATCAAGTAGTGTCAGCAGATTTTTAATTTAAAACCTTCAGTCTTTAGTTAATTTCAGTGATTTGTGTGATTACAAGGGGAGAAAGTTTTCTTATAAAGTTATTGTTGCACCTAGGGCCTAGCTCTCAAAAAGTATTTTCCTAGTAAGTTTGTTTTTAGCATATTTTGTTAACCATGGAATAGCTTCATTAAGCACCTTTTGGTCACCTGATTTTAAATAGTTCAGCATTGTAAGAGGCTCACCACACTCCGGAAAATAACTGCATCACCAATGTGCAGGAGATGATTACGCAGGTTTCCCATCTGAACTCAGGACAATGCTGGCCAAAAACAATTATTTGACTTTTGGCCTAGATGATGTTGATAAGTGCATTAGGGCAGTAATTGAAAAGCAATTTTCATCTGTTTTTGGAACCCCCTTTCAGATTTCAATAATGTCATATATCAACTAAAGGAAGATGCTCATATTCCTAATTCCTATGATATGTACTTACATAGTATATTTAAAACTAAATCAACTTTTTGATCTGGAAAATAAAACCTTAAGGACTCTGATTTATGCCACTTGGAATACAAATTTATTCTGTCAACATACTTAAATTAAGGAAACATTTTAATCATTCTTACGCATTTCCTTTCTTCCTGGCATGAGTTTATTGCAACATTTACATACTGAATAAGAAAACAATGTCTTGAGGTTTTATTGTTCAATGAAAGCAACAATAAAAATAACAAAAGGAGGCTGCCTGAATAACATTTGTCTTTTTTGTTTGTTTGTTTGTTTTGTTTTTTAACTGTTTCTGAAACAATAATGAAAAATGAAGTAGGGCTCAAATAAGGCCAAGGACCTGCGGTGGTCTTGCTTTTAGTAAGAGTACAACACTTTTAACAGCATGTTCTTTCCTTCTGACACAGTAACAGTAACAGTAACAGTCTCTGAATATTTTAAAGTGGATGTTGTGTATTTACATCTTAGAGCATTTCTCATTTTCAAGAAAAGTAGTCATCCTGGACTTGACCTTACAGCCTTAACTCTAGCAATGTTCTCCAAAATCCTTTATGACTTCAGTAAGAGCTACAGAATCTAGCCCCCAAAGAAGTGTTTCCATATTTGTGTTGAGCTCAGGAAGAGGTTAACTATGAAGCAGAATGAAATGTGAGTCAAAAAGCAGACTGACAATGGGTCCTCCTCACAACAAAAACTGTATTTATTTTAATATTATTTTGACCCATAAATCAAACTTTCGCTTATATGTAGCAGAAATAGACATATACTAAATACCTCATAAATGACTAAGCTGAAATACATGAAAACTTTAGTTCTGTACAAAGTATTTAAACACTAATGGTTTTGAACAAATGGAAAATAAGAAAATATATATGTTCTCCCTCAAATAAGATATATTGGTAACATGACTAATCCAGCCTCTGTATTTTTTTAGTGCCAAAATTCGACAATACCTTATGTACATTTTCTCGTTGGCAAAAAGTTTTGCAAAAACTGATGTCATTTCTTTATTTATGTTTTCCTCATTTTTTGTCTTTCTTTCTTTCTTTCTTTTTTTTTCCAGGTACCAGGAACTGTTCAAGGTGCTGTGAATACAGTGGAGAATAAGACAGGAAAAGTCCCTGTCCTCATGGGACTTTTATTCTAGTAGGAGTGAAATGGGCCAAGAAATAGTAAAAGTATAACACAAATTCAGAGACTGAAGTTCCTTTTCATAAGGTGATGTTTGTGGAGAGACATGAAGGAAGCACAGAAAAAAGCAAAGGAAGATCTGAAGGTAAAGTATTTCAGGAAGAAAAAATAAGATGTGCAAATATCTTAAGAGGAAACAAACTCAGTTATTAGAGGAGTGGCTAGAGTGGAGTGAGCAAGGAGGTGAATAGGAGATGAGATCAGAAAAAAGTCATGGAACAGATTGTGAATGGGTTTGTAGGTTATAGTGAAGAGTTAATTTTCAATGAGATGGGAAGTAATTGATCGATGTGAAGTAGGGGAGTGAGGTGGCTTGATCATTCTGGCTGTTTTGTAAAAAAGTGTCTTTAGGGGTAAGAGTGAAAGTAGAAATGTCAATTAAAAGTTCTGTCAGTGCAGAAAATTAAAAATGAGTCTAGATATTTTAAGCATGAAAGATTTTTTTTCCTTTTTTAAATTAAAATATTATGAGGGGACAAATGTTTTTGGTTGCGTGGATCGTTTTTGGTTACATAGATCATTTTTGTAATGCTTGAGTCAGGGTTGTAAGTGTGCCCATCACCCAGATAGTGTTCATTATACCTGTTAGGTAGGTTTTCGCCCCTGCCCTTCTTCCCCCTCACCCTCTGTTTGGTTTTCACTGAGTTTTACTTCCCTCTGTGCACATGTGTGCTCATTGGTTAGTTCTAACTTAATAGCCAGTAAGTGTTGTGTTTGTTTTTCCATCCTTGAGATATTTCACTTAGGAGAATGGTCTATAGTTCCATCCAAATTGTTGCAAAAAGCATTTAGTCATCCTTTTCTATGGCTGGGTCATACTCCATGCTATACATATACCATATTTTCTTAATCTACTCATGAATTGATGGACATTTGGGTTATTTCCACATCTTTGCAATTGTGAATTGTGCTGCAATAAACATTCACGTGCAGGTGTCTTTTTGAAAAAATGACTTCTTTTCCTTTGGATAAATACCCAGTTGTGGAATTGCTGCATCAAATGGTGCCACTACTTTTAGTTCTTTGAGCAATCTCCATACTGTTTTCCTTAGAGGTCCTACTAATTTGGGGTCCCACCAACAGTCTATAAGAATTCCTTTGTCTCTGCATCTATGCCAGCATCTAATGTTTTGGACTTTTTAATAAAAGCCATTCTAACTGGGGCAAGGTGATATCTCATTGTGGTTTTAATTTTCATTTCCTTGATAATTAGTAATATTAAGCATTTTTTCATATGTTTATTGGCCATTTGCTTATCTGCTTTTGAAAATATTCTGTTCATGTCTTTGCCACTTTTTAATGGGATTGTTTATTTTTTTTTCTTGCTGATTTACTTGCATTCTTTGTATATTCTGGTTATTATAATGTGGGAATTAGGAGCTTACAAATTTCTTTGAGTGATTACAAGAGTGAGCTGTAGCCTGGTTTCTACAATATACGGATCAGAGAACTAGAAAAAAGATGTAATTTTTCATCATTCATGATGCCACAACTGCCTTTCTGTACCCTGGAAGCTGGAGAATGGACCTTAGAATGCAGCTGCAGAAAAAAACTCAATTTCCATAAATTTGCTAGCAGCCAATAAAAAAATAAAGCTGAAGATTCAGGAAGATAGCCTTTGCCTAAGTTCTGCCTTTCAAATTTTGGACACACACATATATATAAACATAAAGAATCCTCATTGCAAAGGAGTCTGGAAAACTTGGTTTTTCATTTCCAGTTCTTCCAGGAAAGAGAAGCACTCTAAAATAAAGGTAGGATGAAGGTGAAAGAAGCCTGTACACGTTACACTAGTCTAGGAGAGAGAAGATGATGGTTTGGCCTGTAGTAGAAGCAGTGGATATGGGGAGAAATAGTCAGAATTTAGATAAATTTGATGATAGACGTAAAAGAATTTTCTGAAGGACTGAATGTAGGATATAACAAAAAAAAAGTAATGTCGGGGTTGAATCCTAATGTTTAGTCTCATCAACTGGATGAATAGTGTTCATTTCTTGAAGTGGGGTTGATGGTAGGAGGAAGAAAACCAAAAGTTCTACCTTGGCCATTTTAAGCTTGAAATACCAATAATTATTAACAAATATAAGAAAGTTGAGTAAATCTGGATATCAGAGAAGAAATATATTAAAGTGGCATGTGCACATGAGTGATATTTAAAGCCATGCCAGGGTAAAATTACTTCAAAATTGAATATAGAAACACAAAAGGAAATTCGGGGCAAAGCCCTGTAGCACCCCAACATTGAGAGAGCAGCAAGAGAAGTGGATCTAGCAAAGGCAACTGAGTAGGTGTAGCCAGTGGAGAAGGGCAAACCCAAAAGAATGCCATGTCCAAGGAGTGAAGTGAAGAAATTGTTTCAAGAAGGAAGGAAAGATCAACTGTGTTAAATGCTAAGGAGTCAAGAGATGTGAACACTGAAAAGTGTAGTGACCTCTATTCCAGCCACTAATTTAGCTAGTGGAGAAGATAAGTGTTGTAGCTGTGAATCAGTTGGGAGATTGGAGTTTTATACAAGACAGGCTAAATTTTAGTTATGAAACATGACCAAAAGGTTTTAGAGAATGTCATTAGGGCCTGGAAAATGGTATTCACAGAACAGAGATGAAAAGAGTGATTGAAGAAAGAAATGCCATGTAAATATCCTCCATACTCCTTAGTTGGCTTCTCAATAAATCTGTTTCAAAGATGTCAGCATTTACAACAATAGTAAGATAAAGTGTAACCTACAATTTTATGAAGACTGTGAATATGTTTATTTGACCAGTCATTAAATATTTATTTAAAATTTACTTAAAAATTGTATATAAAAATTACTAGATAACAAAATACTGGTATTTTGAAAGATAAAGACATAAAATTGTGAACTATAATTTTAGAATTGTTTATATATTCTGCTTTAATGGTATATTTCCAAATAAACTCTTGATTAATTAACAATAATATCTATTATATAACATCATATAGTTTGCAATACAATCTCACTTTATCCTCATGATGTCTCAAATACTAAATTTTGAGATGTGTGGATAAAGAAATATAGGGTAAAAAAGTTTTAAAATTTGCCCAAGGTTATATAGCTACTAAAAAACAGAGCAAGTATTAGATACTAGGTCTTCTGACTCCTAAACTCAACCCCATTAATATTTCTTTCTTGTGTAATCTAGCTAGAACAGTCGTAGTAGGTGTGTGTGAGGTAGAAGTTGAGGAGAGGGAGATTGGAATTATGTCTGTCGTTCTCATATAGTCCCTCTTTAAACTATATTTACCTGAACTTGTATCTTCAGCTTTTCTCATGCCTTTGAAAAATGTTTGTCATGAAAATTTTGGTAAGACAAAATTTTGAGAGAGTCAAATGTTGGTGAAAGTCCAAGGAAGACAGGGATTAAAGATTGTTCATTAGAGTTAGTGCCTTGGAGAATATTCTTGGTACCTCTAGCTGCTGTCTTTAAACTGGGGGTTTTATATCCACTGTGATTCTCAAGTGATTTTGCTTTTCATATGTTTGGTAGCACCAATAGTTGCAAGATGGACAAAATAAACTCCAAATGTCTGTTAGAACACAAGATTTTTACCTAAAGTACTTTAATATATTAGGGTAATGAGTTTCTGCTTCTGAAAAGCATCCTGGAAGTCAGTTAAGTGTTTGCGACATCTGCGGTAGTAGAGCCAAGAAAAAATATTGAAAGCAAAAATTGAGTGGACAGTGTCTATTGTGAAAACTCAGCATCTAAGTATATTCTCTAGTTCTATTATAGACAATGTTTTTGATATTATCACTCAAAGCCCAGAGAGCTGAGGGTGAACCATAGCAACTGCAATGGTGTTTGATATAGTAATAGCAACCTATGTGGGTGACTGTACAATTACAGACACTTGTACATGGCCAATTGTAGATACAAAAGGAAATAATAATGCTTTATAATATAGCCTGTTTGACAGAATTGACAACTATTAACACATTGTATGACATTTATCATTTTCTACTCACTTTGATGAAAATATATAAAAATAAACTTTTCATTTGTCTTAAACTCCTTGCCATTCATAAAACCAGAAATATTTTATTCATAGTTTCAAATCTTTAATCTTATAAAATTTTGACTTTCAAAATTTGTCCTCAAATAATTTTGATCTGTGTTTATTCACTAATGTATTCAAAAAATAATTATGACTCTGCAGCACTCCTATATGCTAGACACAACACTAGATGCTATGCATAAAGTGGTAAAGATGAATATAGTCCTATAAACTAAAACCTACATTCTAGTGGTCATGCAACTGGAATTTTTTGAGATGTAGAGTTTTTCTAAGAATACCTAATATCCCTTTAAAATCCAGAATGCCATATTTTACCAGACAGTGAGAGGAGATATATACCTCCCATTAATGGTTAAATCATCATGGTTCCAGGCTATGATCTTGTTGATAGTAAGAAATTCAGTCTTTAACAAAATTGACTAGTTGAAAAATGTGTTCTTATCTCCCCCTGTGCTTAAGTGTTCAAATAACATTGTCACACAGTGGTGCTGGCCATCGCCTGTCACCGCAACCGGGCAACCTGGAATTCTAGCCACTCATCTCCTCACAGGTCAATGGAAGTTCAGTTCATAGACTGGGATTTTGTTCCAGTCACTATTATGGTCACCGTACTTCTAAAGGCCAGCTTATGTTAAGGAGCGGAGTGACCGGGACTGTATGAATAAGATAAAGATTTTTATTGCTGCTCTTTCACAATAAGTCAGAATGCTCCTTCTGTCTTGTGCTCAGCTATTGTATGTACACCTGTGAATCATTCAACGTTCCTACTTGCAGACAACTCTGTTCTGTTTAGCTTAATTGAGAATGTATTGATTAAAATATAATAGATTATACAGTTACTGAAAGGGTTAAAGGAACAGACATTAGGCTGAGCTACCATAACCAACTCCAAATCACACAACAGATCAAACATCACAGCAAGGAGATTGCCATTGACAACTTCTAAACCACACTATTTCCATATTACTAGGATGTTACTTCTATCATGCCTCTTTCTCATCAACTCTTGCATCAGCAAAGTAGATGCCCTAGTTCAGAGTTTTTCTTTCATAGCTAATTTATGAATAAAAAGCTTGCATAGTTGTATCTGACTGAGAGGTTATAAGTCCTGTGTCTATGTTCTAGCATTAAAGTTTGTTGAAAAATATAGCTTTTTCTCCCAATTATTTTGGTGGATTTTTATTCTCCTTGGAAAAGCAGTATGCAAGATGCAAGGAACTATCAAAATGTGGGAAATGTTCTTGGACCACTTCAATTACAGATATTCACAATTGTCTGTTTCTGTAATTAGACATAAATTACAGTGAGAAGACAGAAAGATGATAGAAACGAGCACAGTTGGCCGGGTGCGGTGGCTCACGCCTGTAATCCTAGCACTCTGGGAGGCTGAGACGGGTGGATCGCTCGAGGTCAGGAGTTCGAGACCAGCCTGAGCAAGAGTGAGACTCCGTCTCTACCAAAAATAGAAAGAAATGATTTGGACAGCTAAAAATCTATATAGAAAAAATTAGCTGGGCATGGTGGTGCATGCCTGTAGTCCCAGCTACTTGGGAGGCTGAGGCAGTAGGATTGCTTAAGCCCAGGAGTTTGAGGTTGCTGTGAGCTAGGCTGACGCCATGGCACTCACTCTAGCCCGGGCAACAAAGTGAGACTCTGTCTCAAAAAAAAAAAAAAAAAAGAAATGAGCACTGTTCCCACTGTAGTCACCTGAGTATCAAAGTATTACCGTTCCTTACAGTCACCAAGTTCTTTCTTCCAAGGTACATATATGCTTCCAGGATCCTGTGTTGGAATTGGGTCCTTTGTAAATTGCCATACTGTTCTTGGCATCATCTCTATTTTTCATTCTTCAGCCCTTTTTGTGATTTAGCCCAACAAGGTCAAACTTCTTATTTCTTGCTTGTTTTGTTGTTTTTGTTTTCAAGAGTCTTCTTTTATTTCTTCAAAAAATACATGTTGAGTTCCTAACAAGTGCCAGACAATGTTGTAGCTGCTGGTAATGTCACAGTAAATAAAACAATGTCCCCTAAGGAACATACATTCTAGCAGTGAGTGAAGAATAATAAGGAACTTAAATATATATATGTTAAGTAGTGATTGTCATAATAAATAAAATGGCTCAGTTAAGGGCTAAGAATATGTTGGGATGCTATTTTACATATATTCATTCCAGAAGGATTTTTCCTTATGGTGACTTAAACAGAGTTCTAAATGAAGGAAGAGAGTGAGCTAGGTACATGCCAAGGAGAGCAGAATAGCAGGCCTGGACACTTAGGAAAATATAGTGTCCATTTGCTGGGATGGGAAAGATGGAGGAATCAAGTTTGGAGGTAATATTCTGAGATATTTTGTACATGGTTTGTTTAGAAGATCTATCAAAATTGAAGTGGAAATGTTGTGTCAAGCAGGTATATGTGAATTGAGACTTAAGAAAAGTTTGATTATATATAATTTTGTGGTGTTGGATGAGATTAAGGGAAGAATGAGAATATATAGAAGAATGGAAGGGAAAAGTATAACAACTAGACCTTGGGACACCCCAATATTTGCATGAGAAGGATGTAGCAGAGGAGCTAGCAAGGTAGAAGAAATAATAGTGGAACAGAGGTACTCCAGATGCCCTTCCCCATACCGCACAGGACTTCCTGACTTCACCTGTAGCTTTAAGTGCAGACAGTATCCACAAACTGACAACTTCCCAGGCATATGACAGTTTCTCAGAAGGTACCCAATGGGTGCCAGTTTCCTATGAGTGGAATCCTGCTGATTAATACAATTTCTGGTGACTTTTCTCTCTTTCTAATTTCACTTTCTGTACTTCCACAATTGTACTTATGTTCACTCCCACATAAATTACCTGTACCCGAGTCCTGCCTCCTAGTCTACTCTGTGAGCAACACAAACCAAGATAATTGGTAACCTTGACTACAGTTGTTTTCTTCTGAGTGATGGAGGAGATGTCTAAGTACAGGGGTTCAAAGAGAGGAAGAACAGATATTTATATTGAAAATTGCTTCAAATACTTTTGATCTTAAGAGAATCAGGGGAGTATAAAATGGGAGTGAGGTTGAGGGCAGATTTTTTCTTTCTTATTGATGGGATATATTAAGGCAAGTTTTATGATGATGAGAGCTATCCAGTAGCTAGACAGTGGTAGATATGAATATGAGAGTATGTAAAATTCTTTCTTGAAAGAAGTCTTCTTCAGATAGTAAAGAATGGGGAAGAGATACTCAGAAGGGTAAAAGGGTAAGTGACTACTGAACTGTGTAGAATTGTCAGCTTCTTGAAGTTAATAGTCACAGATTTAAGGTGAAACTAGTTAGGATGTTCATCTACTTCAGCCAAGTTCAGCTTTTTGAATATAGATGTTGAGTGGGAAGACACTGGAATATAAACACTTGGACCATATTCCTAGGTAAATAGGGAGCTAGGGAATTGAGGGTATATGCAAGTTAATGATTCTAAAGTTGAATAATGGATCCAGGTGAGAAAAAAAGAAAGTATCAAAAAAGGTAGGATAAATCAATCAATGGTATCAGAGAATAGTTTTAGTACCATACTAGAAGAGAATTTTCCTAAAACATAGAGTATGATGCTCAGAGAATGGGATCCATGAAACTGAGATTCTACTGAGGAAGAAACAGAAGAGGAAGATAATGCCAGGGTCACTTAGAGCTGGGGCCTCTCTTTTCCCCTGACGTTTGAGGATGAGAATCTTTTCTTTATTAATGTCCTGGAACAACTTCTGGGGCTACCACAGTCAATCAGACCTGTTGTCATTCATCTTCACTCCAGTAGTGAACATTATTCAAGTTCTTTTTCTCAGGATATCCTCAAATACCATTAAATCCTATTAGGACAGTACATGCAAGTGAATATTTCCAGAGAAGTGTTGCGTATCTTCTTCCTTTGAGCCCCAACTCTTCAACAGGCAAGTAGTGCTGTAACTGTTGAAATCTGAACCACATTGATATTAAGAGGAAATGTGCTGACCATGTAATATGTGTTCAGTAAATATTTATTGACTGTTGGCTCTTGGCTGACTCATGACATAATCACATGGAAGCATAGACAGTATAAAGCTTCAGACTTTCATGAGTAGAACTAATCTTTTCCTTCATGAGAACTGGGAGGGAGAGAAAAGGAAGAATGATGTGCTGCCATTGTCATTTCATTATCAAAGCTGGAGTTGGATGTGATTGCTGCAATCAGCTGCCTATCTTTCTTCTTGGGAACACAGGAAGTTGCAGAGAAGGTGACAATGGAAGCAACCCTTTTTCAGGATGATTTCAATCCATTCTGGGTAAAGCTCAAGATCTAAAAGAATTAGACTCATTAAAAATAATTAAAGCACTTGAAGAACTGTGACCAAAAAAAAAAAAAATACAATAACTTTAATATCATTTGGCATTTTCCAATTTTCTTTGGCTATCCTTTAAAAGTATACAAATTAATGGGAATATTATGATTATTCACTTCTGGTACACTTTCTTTAGTCTGGTCATAAAGGAACTGGTAGAAAGAAAACCATTTTTTTTTCTTTTTTTGTAAAGTTTTTTTTTTATTTCATAATATTATGGGTGTGCAAATGTTTTGGTTACATGGATTGCATTTGTATAGCTTGAGTCAAAGTATAAGTGTGCCCATCACCCAGATAATGTACATTGTATCTGTTAGGTTTGATTTCACCCCCTTCTTGTCCGTATGTGCTCCTGAGTGCTGATCGGTTAGTTCCAATTTAATAGTGAGTACATGTGGTATTTGTTTTTCCATTCTTGAGATACTTCACTTAGGAAAATGGTCTCCACTTCCACCCAGGTTGTTACAAAAGGTATTCATTCATCATTTTTTCTTATGGCTGAGTAATACTCCATGGTATACATATAACACATTTTATTAATTCACTCATGAACTGATTGGCACTTGGGTTGATTCCACATCTTTGTGCTTGTGGATTGTGAACTGTGCTGCAATAAACATTTTAGAGCAAATGTCTTTTTTCCTTTGGGTAAATAACCAGTAGTGGGGTTGGTAGATAGAATGGCAGGTCTACTTTTAGTTCTTTGAGGAATCTCCATACTGTTTTCCATAGAGGTTGTACTAATTTTCAGTCCTACCAACTGTGTATAAGTCCTTTCTGCATCCATGTCAGCATTTTATGTTTTGGAACTTTTTGATGAAAGCCATTCTCACTGGACTTAGGTGATATCTCATTGTGGCTTTGATTTTTATTTCCCTGATAATTAGAGATGTTGAGCATTTCTTCATATGTTTATTGGCCATTAGTCTATCTTATTTTGAAAAGCTTCTGTTCATGTCTATGCTTTGTATGGAACCAGAAAAGAGCCTCAATAGCCAAAGAAAACTTAAGTAAAAGGAACAAATCAGGAAGCATCGCTTTATCAGACTTCAAGCTATACTACAAGGCCATAGTAACCAAAACAGCATGGTACTGGCACAAAAATAGAGATATAGACCAATGGAACAGAACAAAGAACCAGATATAAAACCATCCTCATATAGCCATCTGATCTTTGACAAAGCAGACAACAATACACACTGGGAAAACAAATCCCTGTTCAATAAATAGTGCTGGGAAAATATCAGATAGCCACAGGCAGAATATTGAAACAGGGTCCTTATCTCTCATTTTTCACATAGATTAATTCAAGATGAATAATAGATTTAAACCTAAGACATGAAACTATAAGAATTCTATTAATAGAAGAAAACGTTGGAAGAACTTTTTTAGATATCAGCTTAGGCAAAGAATTTTTGAAGAAGACCCCAATAGCAATCACAGCAACAACAAAAATTAATAAATACGACTTGATTAAATTAAAAAAACTTCTGCACAAGCAAAGAAAATAATCAATAGAGCAAATAGACAACCTATAGAATGGGAGAAAATATTTGCAAGCTATGTATCTGATAAATGGCTAATAACCAGAATCTACAAAGAACTCAAGCAAATCAGCAAGAAAAAAATCAAACAACCTCATTATAAAATAGGCAACAGAAAACGATTTTTCACTGGTGAGAATAGACTAAGAGAAACTTGTGTTTGTGGGTGGGGCTGATGCAATTTTTCTGAAGCAAAAGGAGTTTTTATTATTTTAATTCTGTCTTTAATTAAAAAAAATATATATACACACACATACATACACACGTATAGTCTGTTAAGAACAACATGAGTATTAAGCACAAACTATTCTTCAGTGGTAGAAATGAAATTCAATATGAACTCTATAGTACAATGTAAGATTTTCTACTACCAACAATTGATCAAGAAGTTTTTAAGCTGTGACAGGACCAACTTTCATTCAGATTCATTTGGAATGCTTGATGAAAGAAATGAGTGATAACAAATCAACTAAGCCTAGAAATGTTCAAATGCATTCAAAGAGTCTCTTACTGAAATTCAGATTCCAAAAACTTTAGAACCTGTGAATAACACTGAAAAAGCAAGGCAATAATATTAGAATAAGCTTCATAAAAGTATAGAATGTACATTTACCTGAAAAATAGTCCTCATTACCTAATGACTAGGAGGAATTCTGTATGAGCACAAACCCTTAGAGCTTTCTTATTAAAAAATTATATTATTTCCAATGAGAATGAGTAGCTAACTCAAAAGTATATTATCATAAAGATCTTTATGTGATAATATTGCTATGATTTCTTAGACTGTGAAGGGAAATGAACAGTTATGAGAAATTTAGTGATACATATTGAAAAAAAAAACAACAGTTGATGAAAAGATCTAAAATATTTTATGCTTTGCTTGGCTTCTGATCCCCCCACGGAGAAATGAGGTCATCAGACTCAATTGTCACCAACAGACATATAAGGGGTCATGAGCCATGATTTCAGTGAGACTGAGCATGAGATATCTGGAGGTATCTGCCATCTTTTTGTTATTTGTTTGAACTCCAGAACAAATCTCTTTTGCCTCTCCCAAAAGCTATTTATGTACACTCCATTCTCATTCATCTGTCAGTACACTACTTGAGACAAAGGATATTTTGTTCATCCTTTTAGATTCCCTTCAGAACCTAGTACTATGTCTTCTTGTGAATAGGTTTTCAATAAATGTTGCTTGAATTGGATTAAATTCAATATTGTTAAATAAATGGCTAAAATCTAAAATAATAATGAATGCAAAGAGATTTTAATCATTAACTAATAAGTCTCAAGTGATCTCCAACTAAGTAGAAAACAGTAATTCATAACTGAGACTGAAATAAAAATTAAGCTGGAAACAATCATGGATTATTATTATCAAAGTAATTGAAAAGTTAAGAGCAGAATTTTTTGGAGAACTTTACTCATAAATTGAAGGCTAATGAGAACTCTTAGTGGTAAAATGAAGGATTAGAGAACAGTCTAAACTTGAAACATTTTGAAAATACTGCTATCTTTTAAAGAGATCATTAAATATTGTTTTACGACAGGAGAATAAGAGAACTAAAATCTTAGGGTGGACAATATGTTTGTGTTTTTGTGTTAAAGAATATTACCCATTAGAATGGTTAGAAGATTTTACTAAATAAAGAGTAAATGTAATCAAATATCATAGGAAAATAGGACATAATCTATCTAAGGGAGTTTAGATGAGAGAGGAATTTTCAAACATGCTGTAGTTTGGAGTTTCAACTATTCTTTTTCTACTAACACTTCTAAAACTATCCTTAAAAGATTAGCTAGGAAACACTACAGTTAATTTTACAGTTAAAACAACTTTTCATTGTTTCTAATTTTCTTCTGTTCATAAACTCTAGGCCTATGCTGGTCACTCAGAATACTGGACTGTTCCTATATTGCCCAGAGTTGAGAAATTCAGATTTATTTACAAATATATATATATATATATATATATATATATATATATATATAAATGTATGTATATATATGGTGGGCTTCTTTTTATGCTCCAAGCTTTCTAAGTGCTTTACAAAGATTCACTCACTTAATTTTCACAATAACCTTATAATGGAGTTACAAATATTATTATCCTCTTTTACCAAATTGGGAACCTGATGAGCAGAGAATATAAGTAACTTGGCCACAGCCACACGAGTAGTAAGTAGGGGCTCCAGGTTCCCAGGACAGGCAGGCTGGCCCCAAAGGAAGAAACTCCTTCCCACAGTGCTCTGTTACCTCCTGAAGAGTTCTCACCACTTAGGGCCATCTGTGTTGCTCAGTGGCAGGCAGAATAACTACGAGTAATACAGGACCTGTGTCTATAAAGCAACAAGTTTATATTTCTAATGAACACACTAGAACTTAAACTTCAAGGTGAATGTTTTTTCAAAAACGACTTGATTTCAAGGCTGTAGATTTATCTCAATGAACCTGGCATTTACCGCATTATTTGTGAAACATATATTTTGCTGTTAGGGCAAGTTTAAAATTCCAACAAAAAAATCAAAATAACACTATGTTATACACAATAAATACGTAAAATATTATCTGTCAATTTGAAAATTTTTAAATAAAAAAAGTAAAAAATCAATATTGTTATTTCAAATTTCTCCCTGTCTCTCCCTTAAACCGTAAAGTATCTCCTAGTGGCATTCCCACCTTTGGAATCAAGACATGATTGGCTTGACTATCTTTTGACAGTGCCTCCAATAAAATTAATTCTCTAATAATAAAAATTTTCCACCATAAGAGGTATTTCTCAAAAATTTATCATGAAGGATATACATAATATTGTCTGTAGAGGAATAAGCACTTTATACACTAGGAAAAGTTTTCATCCTCAGTGGTCCCCAGTTTTAATGTTTCTTTCTTTGAGAAGTTACTTTCAGTCATACTTTCTATTTTTTCTGCCTCTATCTTATTCTGAAACGCTAACAGTTTGTTGAAAAGCTTAAGCTCTGAGTCCTATCTTAGTTTCCTATTTCTCCTACAACAAACTACCACATATTTGTGGCTTAAAACAACACAAATTTTTTTTGTGTTCAAAATCAAGGTGTACTCCCCAAATCAAGGTATAGCTAGGGTGGCATTCCTTCTGGAGGTACTAGGAGTGAATCTATTTTCTTGTCTTTTCCAGTTTCTAGAGGCCTCTTACATCCCTTGGCTCAAGGCCCCATCCTCCATCTTTTTTATTTGACTCTCTGCTCCTGTCTCCCTCTTTCCCTAATAAGAATCCTTGTGATTGCATTGAGCTCTCCTGGATAATCCAAGATGATCTCCTCATGTCAAGAACTTTAACTTAATCACATCTGTGAAGTCCCTTTTGACATGTAATGTAATATATTCACTGAAAGAAGGATGAGGAGGTGGACACCTATAGGGGCCATTATTCTGTCTAGCACAGGATCAAATAGCCTGAGTTACAATCCTTGTTCTGCTGTTTATTTGCTTTTTGTTTTTAATGCAAATTACTTAACCTCACCAAACTTAAATTTTCTCATCTGTAAAGCAGGGCTCATAAATGAACCTAATAGGATAGCAGTGAGGATTACATGAGGTTGTACTGTGTATATAAATTGTTATAATGCCTATCATAAAGTACTTAATAAGTTTTAGCTATTATTATTCTCTTTAACCTCATCTGATACAAGAAAAATCATGTTAACCAAGCACATAGAAATAAATGCGTACATCTAGAATGCCCACATGTTAATTTACAATAAGAAATACAATCTTGGGATTAACAACACTGTCATTTAGATAAACTAAAAAAGAAGGCAAGACATAATCAGAAGGTGGTTTGATAGATATGAATTGTATATCAGAGATCAATCAGGTATGTCTATGATCCAAAGTTCTTTCAATGAAGTCCTTGCTACTCAAAGTGTGCTAAGTGGACCAGCTGCATCAGCATCAGCTGGCAGCTTACTATGCAGAATCTCAAGCCCCACTCCAGACAGTCACATATCATATGGGAATCTGAGTTCTCCTATGATTCCTCAGGTGATTTGCATACATATTAATGTTTGAAAAAATACTAGCCTTTATGGTGTTTAAAAGAGTATTAGTGCTTTACCCAGGTGCACTAGTTTGTCTTCAGTAATGTTCTTCTTTCTCTGCTTTCATAACTGGAAACCGCCAAATCATCCATCCATTGGTACTTTCTTTACATATGTCAATACCTTCCCAAGAGAATGTTTGTAGGCACTCTCCCTTTGAAGTGACTTGGTACGAGTAGATGCTGATTATCATGTGTGACTTGAAATTTAATTCTCAGTGCACATTCTTAAGTTATTCCACTCTAAGCTGGTGAAGAAAGGAGAAGGCTTGCCTTCCAGAGATCTAGAAATAACAATTACAAAGATACCTACTTTGTTCTTAGTAGCTTCACTGAATCCTATTATTAATTTAATATTTCAAAGTCCATGAAGACTCAGTGAAAATTAATTAGTTATATTAATAAATTATAAAACTAAATATTAAATTTTCTATGGGAAATAAAACATTTTTTCATTACTTAATACATTTTTTTCATATGGGACAATAATCATTAGGGTATATTTTTTTGAAATAGACCAAATATTCAGGCATAAATTAAATTTCTTTAATGGAATACATCTGTCAATATCAAAAGATAAGTACATTTCAACTCTATGCTTGTATTCAAAGAGAGCAAAGATAAAAATTCTTAGAAATATTAAGACATTAACAATAATTTGGTGAATTATAACATTTGAATATTACTTCAATATATACTTATTGAATAACCATTATGTGGAAGGCCTTGTGCTACTCACACTTTGGTCAAATGCTGTATTTCCTAAAGAACCTTCACCCAAGGAGCCTATTCATAGGACAAAGTTAAGTTCTTACCTTAGTAAGTGAGAACACTACCTCGACAGTCTTCCTAGCCTCTTGGAAAAAGAATGGCAAAGTTAGGATATTTATGAGGTTTTAGGCTCTGATTTATGGAGGGTTTTTCAATGCAGATGTGATGGAGGAAGAGATGAGTAGAATTGAAAAAATTGTAAGATAATGGTTTGTATCAGTGGACACAGAAATGAGGAGGTTTTGAGGTGAGGGTTAACAAAGAGTCTTGAAAACTAAATGGTCCTATGATGCTATCTATTGAAAAGACTAACAGTCTGATGTTCATTTAAATGGTTTTTCCAGGAAGCTTTTAAAAGAACAATAAAGTTACTTGCAATCTGGGCAAGAGTTTCCTGGAATAGTAAACTCAGGTTGATGAAGACAGTGGAATAGTTAAGTGACATTGGTGAAGACAGCC
This sequence comes from Lemur catta, assembly GCF_020740605.2. NCBI lineage: Eukaryota > Metazoa > Chordata > Mammalia > Primates > Lemuridae > Lemur > Lemur catta. The sequence continues at coordinate 77,477,219 of NC_059136.1, read as the reverse complement.
TAATGGCACAGTCAAGTTATGTTAATGTGGAGAGTAAGTTGTGCGCAGTAGATAGTGTTATCTTTCATTTTAGTGATTTAAAGATGAATAGGACATAGTCACTATGATAAGAATATATAATAGAATATGAAAGCTTTTAATAAGTACAAAAATGTATTTGTTTCGATTATAAAATATATGGTTATTGAGAAAAAAATAGAGAAAAGTATAAACAAGAAAATAAACATCACCAAATTTCACCCGCATGATAGAGCATTCTTAACATTTTGAAATGGTTTTATGTTGTGTTCATATCTGATTAGTTTATATATATATATATTATATGCATATGATAAAATGTACATATTTTGTAACCAAAAATTGGGTCTGTATTATCAATACTTGGTAGCCAGAGCCAGTTTTATTTTTTATTTAACTCAAAAGGCTATGAGAAATTTGTAAGGTTATTACATATTGTTTAGAAGCTTCCCTTTTTCTCTTTGTCAGAGGGAGATTATGTATATATTATATATATATGGTGTGTGTGTATATATGTGTATATAATCCTAATTTGTTTAACCATGATGGTTGTTGAGTCAATTTTTAATCTTTCACTCTAAGATCTGATGTCCTCATTAAATGAAGCTTCACTGAATGAAAGAATGGTTTAAAAAATAGTTTCATCATGATCATTTTCGTGTGGAAATATTGTGTGTCTGTATTTCCTTAAAAATGTTTCTAGACGTTGAATATAACTTTTTAATGATCCTTCAAACAGATAATGATGTGCTTAAACCTAAAGGCTAAAAATACATTTTTGCTAATACCTCAATCTCAAGTACCTTTCCTCAGAGGCAATGAAAATACTTAATTGATAGAATTATTTTGAGACATTCAGAGTCAGTAGTTCTTAGCATCACCTGTCAATAATGGCAGAAAAGAATGAATTCAAATTTCCATTTATTTGTTGAACTTGGACCAAAACAGCTAAACGTAATAATGGAATTTCTTTAATATCTCATCTTTACTGTTAAAAATATTTTTACATTGTATTCTATAATATGCCAATTTTTAAAAAATACCAAATAATGTTATTCCAAAATTATGATAGAATTAGCTTAGTAGGAAGATATAACAGGTTGTGCTACGTCTTACTATAGCAGCTATATTCCCAAAGATATTTCTATTCCAGTTTGAGACTCATGGTGACTATAATACTAATACTTAAGTACTTCATAAAGTACTAAAATAATTGCTCACTCGATTGTCTTGGATTAGGAAGAGAAAAAACCCAGCGAGGAAAGAAACCAATTTGAAATAGCATGTTTTAATATTGCGTTCTAAACAGGAAATCTGGGGAAGAGGAAAAAGGGAAATAATGACATTTAAATTAATTAAATACAGTTAGGTTTATAAGTGGTAACAAGAAGAGGTTAATGTTTGATAAGCTCAGCCGAACTGCAGTGAAAGGAGTCAGGCAAAGGATAGTCTGTCTAAAGGACAAGAAGGAGCTAGTAGCATGGCAGGAAAAAGCAATGGAGTAGAAATGGATGTTTGTGTTATCACTATCTCCCCACATCAACAAAATACAAAAGTCAAAGAAAAGCAATATTGTAGGGAAAAATCTGTCACAATAAGTTGGGTAAGCACTAATATATAATAGAGGAGTTTTTGTTACTTTGGGGATCTTTAAGAACCAGGACTTGGAAATATCTCAAGAAGGAGGTGAGCAATCCTTTGAATGGGACTTTATACTAAATCTGGTGAAAGTGAGAACAAGGACACCTTCCTTTCCCCCCAAAAAAATTATAGGAATAAAGAGCTCAAGAGCAAGAGACAGACAGAAAATTAAGTCACAGAAATGGTAATACAGGATTCATGTGGCTTTAAGATCCTGCTGAAGTATATCAGAAAGGATCAGGAGGATGGGATTGCCAAAGTCATAGATTTTATTTTTTTGTAAGAATGATTGGAGTAGTTATTATTCAAGTCATATTTTGTACTTAATTCAGGATTCCAGACAGGTAGGAATACAAGACTGCAGGAAGGAATGAATAGACTCACAAATACATTCAGAAATGGAATGGAAATCAATTTTAAAAAACTACAGAGAAAAAGAGACTTGATTGGTAAAGTTCTCAGTTTTCTGTTGTTAACATGAACAGTTTAGAACCCAGGCTCTAGGAAAGGAATCAGTTTGCACAATCGTGGGATTCTCTCAAAGTAATGGAATATCTTCCAAATAGGAACCCAGTGACTACAGTCGAACTTAAATGTTCTCTCCCAATCGTGTTTTAGTCCATGCAGCAAGTCCTTGAAAACAGGCATTGATTATCTGAACTCCTCATAAAACTGAGACTTGCTTTTTCTCCCTCACTAGCCCTCCCACTTTCTTTACCTTTTCCTCCAGGCTAAGACTTTGGGTGGCCAGGGGAAACTTGTTTATTCTGTGTGAGCATAAATTAGAAAGCCAAGAGCAGACAAAGTACTGAATCCTAGGAATTGGTTCACCACATCTTATCTAAGATAACTTGGTATCATTCAATTGCTAGGTCTTTAGAATAAGGGGAGAATTGGACACTGGTAGACAAAAGAGAATGAATAAGAGTAGGTTACGCAAATGTACTCATATATAACTATAACACAATTCAAAGCGTTCCAAGAATGTTAGTATAATTTTTTGGCACACAAAATAGTTTACTCAGATGTCTTGAAACATAGCCTGTGTGAAAAGGAGATATTTAAAAATACTTTGAAGAACAGAAATAGTAAAATAAATGCAATATAAGGCCAGATGCAGTGGCTCATGCCTATAATCCTAGCACCTTGGGAGGGCAATGTCGGGGAGGATTTCCTGAAGCCAGGAATTCGAGTCCAGCCTAAGCAAGAGTGAGACTCCCCCATCTCTCCAAAAAATTGAAAAAATTAGCCAGGTGTGATGGTGTGCGACTGCAGTCCCAGCAACATGGGAGGCTGAGGCAGGAGGATCACTTGAGCCCAAGACTTTGAGGTTAGAGTGGGCTATTAATATAATGTCCCACTGCACTGCAGCCCAGGTGACAGACTGAGACCCTGTCTCAAAAAAAAATGTCAATATAAATGATAAATAAGTAGTGTATTTATGATATAAGACTGAATACAGTAGTCCCCTTTTACCTACAGTTTTAGTTACCAGAGGTTAACCACAGTTCAAAAATATAAAATGACAAATTCCAGAAATAAACAATTCATAGGTTTTATTTCATTTATTTATTTACTTTTTAGAGACAGGGTCTCGCTCTCTTGCTCTGTTACCTAAACTGGAGTGCAGTGGCACAATCACAGCTCTCTGGAGTCTTGAACTCCTGGGCTCAAGTGACCCTCCCGCATCAGTCTCCTAGTAGCCAGGACTACAGGTACATACTACACCCAGCTAATTTTTTTATTTTTTATAGACAGAGTCTTACTATTTTGCCTTGGCTGGTCTTTAACTCCTGGCCTCAAGCAATCCTCCTGCCTCAGCTTCCCAAAGTACTAGGATTATAGGTGTGCCTGACCTTAATTCATAAGTTTTAATTTGCATACCATTCTGAGCAGCATGCTGAAATATTGCACTGTCCTAATATGTCTTGCCCATGACATGAATTAGCTCCTTGTCCAGAGTATCCATGCCGTATATGTTACCCGCTTATTAGTCACTTAGTAGCCCTCTTGGTTATCAAGGGGAGAAAACATAGTATATATGGGGCTTGGTACTATCTGTGATTCTCAGCATCCACTGGGGATCTTGGAATGTATTCCGCTCAATATAAAGGGATACTACTGTAATAGCACTCCACCATCTGATAGAGAAACTAATAAACATGAATATTCGAGGATACAGCAAATATAAAAAGTATGAGGAGTTCTAATCTGGTGAAAGAAAGGCATATAATGAACAAGAAGAAAGCCAAGAGTACAAAATAATTTATTTCTGCTTGAACATACACAATGTGACAAAAACCACAAGTGAATGGAAAAATAAAGATGTTAAAAGAAATGGCTGTGGTAATTAGTATAATATGAATTATGACCAACTATCCGAATTATGCTTGTAGAGAAAGACAAAGAAGAAAATAAAGGGAGGATGTAAAATATTCTGTGAAAGCTAGAAAATAAAACAAAACAACTAAGAATTAAATGAAGAAGGATAAACAAGGCAAATAGAAGATATAATGAGAAAGGACTGAATTTGATTTAAGGAAGTTGAAATTAAAGATGCAATATAAGAACAAGTGTTATATAAGATCATCTCCTATATGCATCTTGACATTTTCTTAAGTTGGTTTAAAAAATAAAACCAAACAAATAATCTCCCTTTGGAAATATAACCACTGAACTGAATATGAAAAACAAATATATAGACTAATATATTATTAGTCTATATATTTTTACTACCACCATTTGAAAATTATTTTTGCAATAGATTCCTTGCCAGATTGCTTTGTGGCAATTTTTTTAGAAATTAATTCCTAAAATGTGACTGAGCATATGTTTTTTAAAAAAAACCTTGATACTTAAATTTTTAGAAGACTAAATGAGTTGAGTTTTATTTTCTAGTTGGTTAGTAAAATTTTTGCAGAGCAGCTATCTTCCAATGGCTCAAGGCAATGTGAAGTGCTATTATTAAATAAACTCTTTCATATTAAGTATTTGGATATTAATTTCAACTCTAGAAGATATCTTTACAGATCAGCAAAAGTTCTTCTCTAAAATGTCCTCAATTTACATCAAACTGCTATTTTTTGTTTCCCAAGATAACACAACTTCTATTTGACATTTCTGTAAAAATTGTACCCTGTCATTGTCAAGTTGAATTATGTTCTCCAAATCACAGTAAAGCACTATAAAGTAGTAATTGTTCCCAATAAAAATAAAACTACGTAGCAGCCAGAAATATTCATTTATATGTAATAGCTTATCAATTATCACTGTGCTTAGGCAAGTTGCAGAATACACTTAAGAAAGAGCCCAAAATTATAAAAATTAAGTATGTTCCTGTGGATCATATTTATATTTTTTCCTATTTTACTCTGAGGAAAATAGAAATATATATTAAAATATAAACTTCTGGAGAATATTGATGCAAACCTTTCTCAAATTTGTGGAAAATGGTTTTTGTAAAAATATGACAAAGCAGATTTTTCCTTTTTGTAGGAGTATAATTTTAAATTGCAGGCATGTATTTGAAGAATGAAAAAATTGATTCAACACAGGAGATAAGAAAACACTAACCATGTTCAACCAGAAGGAGAAAAAATCAGTTCATTTAAAGTTAACTCTAACCTGAGAATCTATGATCTTAAAATTTTAAAGTGGACTGTAATTCTGAATCTATTTTTACCACCATTAAACCGAAATGATAAAAATTTTAGAATATGTAAATAGGAACATTAATATTTATGTTTATGTTAAAAAGTAATTACCTTAAATCAGAGTACATAAACTCTTCTTTGTCTGTCCTCCTTGACAATGCCCAGGAAAGGGACATTTCTCTGATAGCTTGTACCATGCCTGTCCTCAGACCCCTTGACAAGCCTGACATCATTAAGAAGAGATTGAATATATTCATTCACTGTCAGAACATTGTGGAAAACATTAGCATAACTAGAAAAAAACTGGATGTCATTAAACAAAGGACAAGGAGGAAATTCAAGGTGCCCCAAATTGTTATAAGAGAAACCAGAAGAAATGCTTAGAAATAACTGGAAAAAAATAAGCAAAACTGGAAGAATCAAGAGACATTGGCCTTAAGATGAGAGAAGAGAAAAGGATGAGAAGAGAGACAAAGAATGAATCTTGGAGTTCAACATTTATTATGGATAAACAGAAACACATAGCACCCATGGCCCATGGGGGCTGAATTGATTAAACTTTCATATTTTTTTCTTCTTTATTACCTTGCTAGTTATAAATTGTTGTATTTTTTAATGATTATACTAAGAATTATAATATACCTACTTGATTTAGTAACCTTTAGTTTATGTTAGCATAAATGATGATGTAAGTATTATAAAACTCTAATTCTGCTTAGCCCTACTCAATTTATATTATTGTATTGAGTGTTTATATTTTGTATAAAACTTGAGCTTCATAAGACATTATTTTCATTATTTATTATAGCCAATGTTTGTGTATTGACCCCACATCTCTGTGCTTTTCATTTCCTTTCTTATCTCCCAGGCTCCATATGGAATTATTTTTCTTCTGACTAAATAACATCCTTTATTTTTTTCCTGCTACAGTTCTGCTGAAAGTCAATTCTAAATCCTATGTGTGGATTTATTTACATTTCTTTCATTGTTTAATATATATGTCTGGATATCTAAGTATGGGATAGCAGTCATTTTCTTCCAGTACTTTTAAGGTTTCCATTGTCTGCTGGCTTCCTTATTTCTGTTGTTAGTCAGGTGGCATTTTTATTTTGCTTATTTGAAAGTACCATACCTTTTTCTCTGTCAGTTTTTTATTTGGTCTTTACAAGTTTTACTATGATGTGCTATTATGGTTTTTGTTGCACTTATCCTGGTTAGATTTTTTTAGGCTTCAATCCATGGCTTGTATCTTTCATCACTTTTGGAAAATTCTCTGCCAAATATTGATTCTTTTCCATTCCCTTGATTCTCTTCATTCTCTTTTTAAGAATTCCAATTTTGTGTATTTTAGATCTTTTCACTGTGTCTGATATGTCTCTTGCTCATGTCTACATTTCCATCCTTTGATCTATTTGTGTCTCAGTCTGGATATTTTCTCTGACCCATCTTGCAATCCACTAATTCCCATCTCTTCCATGTTTGATATGCTGTTAACACCGTCCACTGACTTCTTAAATTTTTCTTATTTTTCTTTTTAAGAATTTCAATTTGGTTAGTTTTGATAGTTTTCTACTCTCTTTACAAATTCTTATTTTTGTCTTTTAATCTCATGAACATATTATTCATATTTATTTTAAAGTGTATGCCAGATAACTCCATTGTGTAGATGCTTTATGGATCCATTTCCGTTATCTACCCTTATCTCCCCTCTTTCTATTTCTTGTGTTTTGCTGAAGTCTTATATTTTTATATGCCTAGGCTAGCTTTTATTTTTTTGGTTTGGTGTATAAAATATTATTGAGAAACTGTAAGACTCTGAATGACTTTATCTTCTCCTAGAAAAAATATAATTTTGATTTTGTCAGTTGGTTCAGGGCTGTATCTCCTTAATCCAATTAGGATTGGGATGATTCAAAGTTGTGTTTTTTATTTGTTGGGCAAGTCTATTTACCATTTACTTTTTATTTTTAAAGTGTGTCCCTATCAGAGTACAACCCAAACGTTTCAGTGGTTCCCCAGGGCTCCTTTTTGACAGGCTACAAACTCCAATTTTTGTTTATTCTACCCCCATGAGGTTGCTGAATATATGCTAAGTTATCTCAACACCTTTTTGACAACTTTCACTTTTCCTTTGAGAAGTAAAACTAGTGACACATACTGAGGTTACCTCTCTTGACCTCTCTTCTTTCCCACATCTTGACTCTTCAAATTCTGAATTCACAGATAGGTACATTTTACAATTGCGCATCATTACCAGATGTTTAGCTGGATGGTTAGTTGAAGACAAATTTATCTGCCATTTCCAGAAATAAATCACCTTACACACGCATTCTGGAAACTCCTGGCAACAAGGTATGAAAAATCTAAATTCACTGTCCTGATATTTCCTTCTATATTTATTCTAGGAATCATAAAATCATTGTGGAAAGAGCAGTGCAGCTATTCCTCAGAATCCCCACAATCAATGGCACACTGTAGATTATAGAAAATGAGGAGACAGCTGTATTTTATGTATGGTAAATAAAAAAAATTAAAGAAAATCTAATATGTATTTACATTATAAATATATGCAGTACTCAGAGATAAGTTTATAAATATAAACCCTAAGCTTAGTTATTGAAATCTGATGGCAGCGTCCTCACAGGACAACCATAGTTTCAAATACAACTTTCATTCTAACTATATACTTCAATACATATCTACATAGAAGGTGCAAATCTTTTGCAAAAGAAATATTGAATGGTTTCATTTTCAGCATCATTATGTTCTGAAAACTAGTCAGATTACTGAGTTTATGCTAGGATGCATTTATATGCACAAAGACATATACACATAACTATTTTTTAGGGAAAAAAAAGATTAAAATGCTGTGCCCCTACCCTCTTAAGACATGGGACCTCTGATGTTTTAATGAGCTTTTTTTTTTTAAGTTTTCTATGCTTACCTAGCAGTTTTTTTCTTTATTTTATTCCCATTTTAGTACTGACGACTTTGTTTGTAATAGTTCTTAGTAACATGCGTCTACCCTGCAGACAGTATACTCCTGAACAAAGAGATTAAGTCTTTTTAAAATTTTATAACACTGTGAAATCATGAAAAAAGGATGGTAAAGGATATAAAGATAGTATTCTTATAAAAGGATAGTAAAGGATATAAGAATAGTATCCTTATAAAAAAGGATAGTAAAGTGTATTTGTTAATGAAGTGAATGAATGTGTGGATGAATAAATGAATGGATATGGATGAATAATAATGAATTGTCCTTAATTTTAACCTTCTTTTGGCTTAGACTATAAGCACATTTCTGAAAATATGCTAACCTTAACAAAAACTTTAATTTACAAGTTTTTCTGATAGTAGTGATGAATAAAAATAGAAATTTTTTAAATTTGTGTTGTAAACATTGATTCAGTAAGAAATTTCTCCTCTTTGGTGTCAATTGTAAAATACGGGTGAAGGTTGCATTTTTCTTATATGAAGGACATGAAAAAAGTTTCTTCCATTACATGTCACTGAAATTCTAGTAATAACTGAATATTACCCACAAGCACTCATCACTGTGTTGATGAGAATAACTGAAGGAATGTTTATGAGTTTGATTTTCCTTTTTAAGTTTTCGTTCACACATTTCTTTCTAATTTTAGCTATTTGTCACATCTTGGTCATAAGAGTGAAGACATCAAAAAAGTGAATTTACATTATCCTTATGTCTCCATGGAAAGTAAATTTCCTGGCTACTCCCACACTACTTCACTAGTAGTTGATCTTTCTCTTCATTGAAATACTTGATTGGTCAAGTGGGAAAGAATTCTTCCTTCTCCTTTTAGGAAAAGTGTGAATTCAAACTTTCATAGGAGTTTAATGCTCTAAAAAGCATTTCTTAGCCCTTATATGCCTATGTCTGTTCCTGTCCAAGGAAACCTTCCAGTCATTATGGTATCTTCCTCTCTTACTATACCATGTATCTTTGAAAAAATGTTTTTCTTTTAATTTGAAGTGATTATTGATAAATATTCATAAATTATTTGACAAATCAAGTAAATATTGATAAATGCCACTTATTTGAAACAATTCCATTCTAATAATATGCCTTTTGAAAGGGAATATCCTGTTTAATTTATTTTAAGCACATTTACATAATATTGTGGTGTCCAAAGACGTATGATAACTTTGTGACATTTTATATTAATACATAGAACAAATTCATGCACCAAATGTTAGTAAAGAGTATACACACCTATTTTACTTTTATGTAACATGAGCAATTAGATAAGTTTCCAATCTAATAAAAGGATCTATGTGAAGATTCATATTAAAGAAGTTTCCCAGTTTTTGTTTCCAATTAAAAATAGCAAGTTTATAATACATCAAGTATTCAGGAACCACTACTCTCAATTTATAACCTGATTTCCTTGATCATCTGTCCATATGACATCCAGGTCAGAGTTATCAGGAATTTCAATAGTGCTATAGTTGTTTGTTAATGCTTGTGCTGCCAGAGTTGGCTCAGTAGAGAGAAAGAACCAATTTATCATATGTTACTTAAGTTAAGAGGTACCAAAAGGGTCTACTTGAATAACAGTGACATTTAAACATGACTTTCATTCTTCTTTTTTTATTTCAAAGTATTACAGGGGTACAAATGTTTTTGATTACATGAATCGCTTTAGTAATGCTTGAGTCAGGGTTAAAATTGTGCCCGTCACCCAGATAGTGTACATTGTATGCATTAGGTAGGCTTTGTTCATTCCTTTTAATTTTCTCTTCTTTAATTTTGACTGAGTTATTTCAAAAAAGTACTCTTAAAGCTCTGAGATTCTTTCTTCTGCCTGGCCTAATCTATTCTTAAAACTTTCCATTATGTTTTGTATTTCCTTAAACAAATTTTTCATTTCCAGAAATTCTATTTTTTTTAATATGTAAATTTCTTTTGTGAATTTTTCATTTATTTCCTGAGTCATTTTTCTTGGTTTCTTTTGAGTTCGTTTTCCGTTTTCTCTTGCATTTCATTGAGCTTACTTACAATGCATATTTAGAATTCTTTATTTGTCATTTCAATATTTTCATTCTGTTTGAGATCCATTGCTAGAGAGCTGGTGTTCCCTTCTGGGGGTATCCTTTCACTCTGATTTTCCAAACATACTTCCAGAGTTCTTTCACTAATTTCTTCTCATCTGGACCAGCTGTTGTTTTCATGTTTGGATTTTCTTTTTTTAGATGGGGCTTCCCTCTCCCTACTCATATGGGTGTGTTTCTAGCATATTTTGGGTAAGAATCTTTGGCTTTGCTTGTGGATGCTCTGAAGGCAATCTAGGTTCTGGATGTATGTCTTGGCTATGGATATCCTTAGTGTGGTGGTTTTCTCTGTTGCTAGTTGTTTGCGAGCTGTAGCAGTGGTGGGCTATGTGAGTAGGCAGATTTCCTGTCTCTCTTTGATGAGGGAGGATGGAGGTCTTTGAAATCCTTTCTCTTTCCCCAACCGTGCGGTCTTCTTTTTTTTTTTTTTTTAAATGTGCCTTTATTATCTCAAAGTTATTTTTTTTATTTCAGCTTATTATGGGGGTACAAAAGTTCAGGTTATATATATTGCCCATGTCCCGCCCATCCCCCTGAGTCAGACCCTCAAGCGTGTCCATTCCCCAGACAGTGTGCCTGGCACTCACCATATAGTTATACCTCCATCTCCTCCCCCCACCCTCCACCTCCCCCAACCAGAAAAATCTGCTTGTGGAGGTGGGGTTATCTGAGATTCATTATCTGGCTGTCAGGAACCGATTTCACTCTTCCCCCACCCTGTCCCCTGCTCCATGGTCTTTTTGTGGCATCTGCCAGCAGGCAGGAGCTCACACTAGCTGAGATGCCCCATGATTGTGCAGTGGACTGACAGCTTCCCTGCCCAGGATCCTGGCCTGGGCTGAGAGTGTGTCTTTCCTGTGGGAGAGGGGTGCCCTGTGAGTACACTGCAGGTGGGACCCACACTGCATTCTCCTCTCAGTTCTATCCACATGGGTTCCATCACCTCCCAAGATTAGTTCACAAGTCTCCCTTCCATGCTCCCAAGCAACACAATCAAGACCTGGGGCCTGTGGGCCTGTCCCCAGCTCCCAAAACATTAATCCCTGACCACCCCAGGGAGAAGCATGCTGGTCCCTAGTTGCCTATGGTGTGTTCAGGCAGGTTTGATGTACCTCTGCTTCAGGGTGTGCCCTGCTTTGATGGAATCACTGGGAAAGCAGCACCACAGAGGGCTGGTGAGCAGGGAGCTCACAGTCTGGGCACCTCTCAGTCCACTGCAGGACCTTAACAGGAAATGTTTGAGCCCCACTATCTGTGGAAGCTTCTGTGTGGTCGCTCAGTTGTCTCTCTCAGCAGCTGTGGGTGGGGGAGCAGAAGGGGAGGAAAGGAGTCTGGATGGAGGAACGCTAGCACTCTAGTTCTCTCTGTCCCTCTCTCTGGGAGGCAGCCTGCCCAGAATGTCCAGGCTCTGAAGTCACACAGATCCTCCAGCACCCACTGGTTCCCTGTGGCTCCCACAGTCTGGACCAGAGTTGGGAAATGTTCGGCAGGAATGAGCAAGATGAAACCTGAGGAGCTGAAGCACCCTGGGGAGGACAAATGAGCACAGTGAGTAGAAAAGCAATATGGCACCTGTTGTCCTAGCTCGGGTCTGTGGTGACAAGAAGTGCCCCAGGGGGACTAGGTGTCTGATGCTTTGTCCACAGGGAGCTCCTAGTTCACTGGTGGCAGCAGCTCTTGGGCTTGTGGGGGTAGAAAATCTCTCCAGCAGCTTGAGAACTTGCTGCCTTTCAGAGCTGTGGGGGTGGGAGAAACAAACTGTTCCACCTACCCTTTTTGCTGGACTCGAAGCCTCTCAGAGGTTGATCTCTGATGATATTTTGCTCCTTCTTGTTCTGCTTTGAATCTTCTTCTTATGGAGTCTCTTGTAGGTTCTGGCACCCTTCCCTCAGAATTACACCCAATCTATGTTTGTTTTTTCTCTTTCATCTGAAACTTTTCCTTCATACTAAGATGCTCGTGCATCTGGTGTCTCTGGGCAGCCATCTTACCCACATGACATTCCTTCTTCTATTTGAAATTCGCATCATGAAATTTATCATGAATGATTTGGGGACTGTCTCCAGAGAACACCTTGGAGAAATAAGATGCTGCTGGGGAATGGCCCTAGTTCTTTATGATTAACATTTCAGCATTAGCATGAGTTAATACAGCATCATTTTTAGGACAGTGTTCACAAATGGACAGCCTCATAGAACAGACCAATCTGCCCTTGAAAGTTTGTTAGGAGCAGGCATAATATTTGGAATCACACAACTCACCAACAGCTTTGACACCTGTCCTTCCTGAGCACCTTTTCATCACCTTATGTACCAGATCTTCTCTTAAGTCTGGGGTTTGGATGTTCGATTTTCTCTGTCTGAGTCATTTTACCCCAAGTTTCCCTGATTAATTCCTACTTTGGTTCTAAGTCTTAAATTAAATAATACTTTAGTCCCAAAATCCTTCTCTTATCGAAGATCTGTGGTAGAAATTCTAGTTTTCCCATCAAGTGATTGAACATGTGATGGTCTCTTGATCTAGGCAGTTGGTAAAGTGACTACAACTGTAGGAATGTTAATTTATGTAGTCTTTATGCAGAAAAATCTGGAAATATCTGCCAAAATGCCCAAATATATGCAAAAAAAATTATGTGTAAGAAGGTTTGCTACAACACCATATGAAATAGCAAAAATGAAGCTGCTAAAATGTTCTTTAACACAGGAATTGTTGAATAAATTTTGGCATAGCAACATTTAGGAACATTGCTCAAAATTCATTGTCCTGCCATGAAAATATCTTCAAAATATACTTCCAACTAAAAAAATCTAGAAAAAGAAAAATATCTATGGACATTTGTATATATAAACTATAAACTCTATATACACATGCAGATATATTGTACATGAATGTACACCATTACAAATGTAGAAAATTGAACCTAAAAATGTTAGCTGTGACTACTTCTGAGAAAACTAATAAGGCAGAAGTGTTTCAATGTAGAGACTTTTCCTTTAACTCTGTCTATGCCTGCATTATTTGAATTCTTCTTAATAATCATATACTATTTTCATAACAAAAAATAAGGGTTGATCCTGTTTTGAAACTAAGCATCTGTTTAAATGCCACAAATAAAACAGCAAGAACACTTTTTAATAGTGATGATGAGCTTAGGGAGGGCTTGGGAGTTCCTGAATGTTTCCAACTAGTCAAAGCAGTGTTTCTTCTCAAATTTCAGGAAAAAAAGCTTTTTGACTCAAGTAAAGAAAATTGATACAGTTTTCCAGATAATTTTGGCAAAAGGAAAGGTTACTCTGAATTATCTAAACAATAGCCTTATTTTTCCACTTTCTCAGGCAGTGGGAAGTAGGATAGGCTGAAAGTTACATGTCTCCAATATAGTAATAAGGGTTCTGCCCATCCTATATTCCATCCTTAAAAGAAACTCTTTCATCGTAAGTAATGAATTATCTCCAGGTGATAGAATCATCTGTCCTTTGGAATATCATTTCTGGTGTTATCACAGCCCTAAAGAAACTTTCATTCTATAAAGTCAAAATATGCAATAGGCAATCAATCTAGCAATTAGTCAACATGACCAAACGGAACCTGTAATATAGGAGCCCAATAAGCAGTCACAACTCCAGGAATCTTTTTGAATAAAGCAGATGGCTTCCTTCATTATAAAAGGAAGAGTGTAAAAGTTAATCTTGTATCTTTAATGTAAGTTAAGTAATCTAATATTTATGTTTTATTTAACTTAAGAAGTTGACCAAAAATATGTCAACATATGAAAGGCTTTTTTAATGATTATATTTTGACTTTCAGAATTATTCATTATAATCATTTATAAATTTAAAATATTCATATTTACAATTCCATTTTTAAGTATAGAGTTGCCTTGTTTTGTTGAGATATAAAGCCAATTTTTTCCTATTTTCTCTTCAGCAGTAATACTTAAAATAATTTATGTATTCACACATTAAATAAATATGTATCAAGTGGCATGTATGCATCGGGCAATCTGCTAAATGTTGAAAGGGATATCAAGGGACAGCCAAGAAAGCACACTATGCATCATGGAGCTTTTTCCCCCCCAATTCTATCTATTGTATCTTTCCAGTTAATTTTCTTTTTGATGAACTTTTACATACAAAAGGAATGCTGGATAAACATTTTGGTCTCAAGAGCAGCTATTACCAGGAGTAGATTAAGAGGAAAATGTGCCAATGCATTAATCCAATAACCAGGTGACAAAGGGAAAAAGTAGTGTGCCTTGCTCTGCCTGTCACATTATAATAATGTTTAACAATTAAGGCACCCTTATTACATTTCAGAAACATTTTAAGTAGTTTATAAATTTTAATTATTTTAAAATGCTGGATAACTCTAAGTAGGTATTATTATCATCCACTTTTTCATGTGATAAAATTAAGCCCAGAGAAGTTAAATAATTTGCTCAAAGTTACACAGCTTAGTAAATAGAATTCATATATTGGTCAGTCTACCTTGAGTCTGGGATCTTAATTGCTGCACTACACACTTCAAATGCTATCCCTTTTAAAAGAGCATAAAATAATTAGCTTGCTTTGTTTTTCTCTTCCTTCTAACATTTGAAGAAATCACTTTATCAACCTTAACACTAAGGGGTAACCTCTCAAAATCAGCACTTTAGTGCTTTTGAATTAATATTTCTACTACAGTGAATCATTTAGTATACACACATGGGAACATGTTCACTGATTGATGAAGATCATTAACATTTGAATTCTTACCCAGAAAATTGGAAATAAGTTCATAATTGTTAACACCCACCTCTCACTGAATGACTCAGAGCCACAAAGAAACTTGGAAACTTCCTTGCCTCTTGTAGGACAACTATTCTCACTAATAATTTAACTTGGCTCATCTAAGTGAAAAAGCCTTGGATAGATAATGGGAACTGCACAAAAATCGGTGCTATTCAACTTTAACTTGACTCAGAAAATTTGCATCCAAGAGCAAGTGGAACCAGGTAGAACATTCAGACACGCTTCTCAGATCATTGCATTTACATCTCAGGAGAGCAGACTGGAGGGTTTGGATTATTTGAATCCGTCCCTTCCCTGAAACTGCACTATAGAAAGGTCTGGCCCTCACTTCATCTCATCTCTCCCTCTCACTTACATCCAGGTCTCCGTGTGTCAACACTAATGTTAATTCCTTTCTCATTTAGGATTTTTCAAACTACAACCAACAATACTTGCCAAATTTTTTATAGATTGTTAGATTCAATATGTACCCTTCTATACCATAATCTTCTACCAATTACTAGTGCCCTCCACGTACACATATCATTCTTAAAAGGCTAGTGAATAGGACCACAGTTAGCCTTGCATAGTGCTGGCAAGAAATAAAATAAATACATCATGTTCTTCTAACTATCTCCATCACATACCTTAGGAAAAATTATATTGAGTTGTTCTGAAATGATTCAAGGATTATAGAAGTTCTGTCAAACCCAAATCTTTTCTAAATATGTTAGATGCAGCTTATTCATGAAGTCAGCTTATAGTCACAATTTAGGATATTACTATATAAATTCAGTAAATATTACTTAAGGACGTGCTGTAGAGTAAGTGTTATCATTAGTTGGAGACGTCTAGGGGATTAGCTATATGACTTAAAAAGATGTGAAATTTACACTAAGTTATGGCACAAAGACACATCAAACCAAAACAAGTGCATTAGAGTATTCAAGAACCATATTCTAATGGTTTCCTTTTTAGATTTCTTTAAATAAAAATTTCATGACAGTAGAAAGAGCTCTGGTGAATGCAAAGATGAAGACTATTATTTGCCCTCTTCTTACAGTGTCTCACCAAGGTATTTAGAAAGCCTGGTGAGTCTGTTATCCAAACACTTTGTAGTCCCAGCTCAGCGGGCTCTCACCCCCTCTGTGTTAGGTTGCCCTGCCTCTCCTGTGGCTACACTGTTTTTCGACTGTCATTTTTATTGAAAAATAAAAGCTAAATTGGAGTTTCAGAATACTTTCCATTTAACTCCTTTAATAAAACGGGAAAGATAAAAGCAACCTAGTCACAAGAGAAGTGTTTTTGAAAGCTATGCCTTGGATATCAGAGATGCAGAAATAAAAGGCTGCTTCAAAAATAGAGCCTACTGGCCTAGCTCCGGCCCTCTGCAGCTCTTCTCCTGTGCTAGACCTGCTTTTAGCTTTAATTTTTTATTCAAGAAGTTAAATGGGAGACATGAAATAGTTTAGATCAAATATCCCAACAAATGAAAAATGGGCAGCAGATGATTCTTTTAAATGCATTATTCTTATGCACCTGGGCCAGACAACTTCGTCAGGCAATTTTGCACATATCTATTGGAAAAGAGAATATTATTTATATTTCTTTACACAGAGAACTCTTCTTTCCAGTAATCCCAGGGGAAGAGTAGCATTTCTCAACATATGTTGCACTTATTATGCTCATTGACATAATAAATGCTCTGAGAAGCCCTACAGTAAAAGAAACAGACAACGACGACTAAAACTGTAATTTTGTATTTGCCTAATGTATTTGCCTGTGAATTCCTTTAAGACTTTACATTTATTAATATCCCAAAGTCCTAAATCTAGAGGTATTATGACCCTGATCCTCAGTCATGTTACTAACATAGTTTAAAAATATTTTCAAGAGATAGCATCCTGTTAGTTGTATATTTGTAGCTCTATTAAGTGCTTTATGTCGATTATTGAATTAATATCTACCACATACCAATAACTTGTGGTAATAGTAGTATCTAAATGCAAATTGGCTGAGAGAGATTAGTATTCAAGACAGCGTAATTCAAAGGTCTTAAATATATTGTTACACTGACCAATATAACGAAAGAGAATACGGAAGGGAAAGTAGCAGCATTTGGCAAAGGAAAAGGATTGTTATAGTCCTTTCATTTTGAAACATGTTTGATTTTACTATGAAATAGGCCAGTTAGATCTATACTGTTCCATAACTGCAATGCTCTGCTCTATTGTTCCTATAATATTCAGCTAATAATTTAATGAAGGTGACTCTAAAATACCCCTAGTTGTCTTTTACCCTCTTAATTAAAGCAAAAGGCACAATTTGGGATTTTAATATTCCCTTCTGGCTCTTAACATATCCTTAAGTATAATTTTTTTTTCTCAAAAAAGAACACTCTGTTTCAGTCATTTTATACTATTCCTACCAATTAAAAAGAAACGAGGAAATGGAAGTTATGATGATGTTAAGTATATCTCCCAGGATAAGTCAGTACTGATGAAGAATGATTTGTGAGGAGACAACTGCACTCCATGACCGTCAGATTTTGAGGGGTGTGCTAAAAGCATTCTAGTGGTCTTCAATCAGAGCTGCCTCATTATTGTGAGCATAGTATTATTTTAAATTAGCTTTTTATATTTAATTAAATAACACCTAGTCTAAAAAGTACCTCTTATTTTCCATGCCAGCATTTTGTATGACTACCTTCAAAATAAGTTTTATAGAATAGACAATAAACAGACAGCAATTACGTTTGCTTCATAGAGAAAAAGAGAAAAGGAAGGGAGATAAATTTGGCAGCCTGTCTTTTGATCCTATGAGACAATCTCTTTTTTAAAAAGGACTATTATACATAATAATTACAAAATTTTCCCTAGGCTCCAATAAAAAGCAAAGAAGAATATTTCAACAATGCAAAGATGTAAATAGCATTACCATTGTCTTATGGTCTTCAATAGGGTATAACTGATCTGACCCAAATTGTAATCCTTACCAAATCATTTTGCCCATTGAGGGATTCACTTACTTTCTTGCTTTACTTTTCATTGGTGTATACCCTGGCCAGAGACAAAAGGATAGTTTTGAAGGCACTGAATATTGTCTTTCAAGCATTCATAGAAAAGTTTTCTTTATAGCAATAGCATTGCTTTTGAAAAGGCAAAGGAGATAAGTGTATAATTATGCTAATTATAATGTAGAGTAGCTTAATTTGATACAAAATTTCAAAATGTGGAATAATGTAATTTTTTTTAAAAAAGAAAACATTTTAGTCCAGATGTGATAGCTCTCCTATTTGCTAAAATGAAATTCTTTCATTACATAACATAAAACCTTAAAGTTGAATGTATTGTACCACAACTTGGTTGAGATGATATATTTCTAGAATCATTGGCATTTTTTATTATCCCTAAACTAAAAAATCTCTAAATACAATGATTGTTTTTCTGCCTATACTAAATCTGTACTGCATGTTCAAAACCTGTTGTGCTAATTGTGTAGACAAGTACATATTTAGTCAAAGTATGTGTACATTGTGGTTATTTTGAAAACATTTTCTAACTGAAAAGGCATGAAGAAAACGTGTGTGAGCTAACTGTAAGTTGGTTATACACATTGGTTTTAATTTTTCTGATTGCTAAACATGTTTGGTGAGAATCAAGTTCTTCATCAGAAAATACATTTACTCATTATAATTAGGCAGAATTTACTTTTGGCATATGTCCATAATAAATGACACTAGGTATTATTGGTGACTAAAATCTCGCTGATTAAAAATATTCTGCCAATTTTCTGGTGAAATAAGGATGAAACAAATGCAAAAGGTTTATTGTTTTCAATTTTCCATATTTTTTATTTTCCAAAGTCTGATAAAGTTCCAGACTTTCAAATGTTGAAAAGACCAATATCCACTCATCAAAATGGCAGTAATTACCATTTTATTTTTTTAACCTAAATTTTTTAGTTTGAGATAATTTTAGATTCACACATAGTTGTAAGAAATAATGCAGAGAGATTTGTGTACACTTTACCCAGTTTTCTCCAATGGTAACATCTTGCAAAACTGCAGTACAATGTTTCACAATATTTCAGCCAAGATAATGAAATTGACAGTCAGGATACAGAATATTTCCATCACCTCAAAAATCCCTCATCTTGCTTTTCTATAGTCACATCCACCTTCCTCACACCCTCACTCCTCCTTAACCCCTGAAAACCACTAATCTGTTCTCCATTCTATAATTTTGTCATTTCAATAATATTATATGAATTAAATTGTATAATAGATAAACTTTGAGTATGGGCTTTTTTTAAAATTTCAAAATACTAAGGGGGTACAAATGATTTAGATTACAAGTATCATTTTCATAATGCTTAAGTCCTGGCTATAGGTGTGCCTCTTACCCACTGTTCATAAAACCCTTAGGTTGGTTTATTCCCCTCCCCTCTTCCCCTGCTCCTGTTGCTTTTCACTGAGTTTTACTTCCTGCTGTGCACATGTGTGCTCATTGGTTAGTTTAAATTTAATAGTGAGAACATGTAGTGTTTGTTTTTCCATTCTTGAGATACTTCACTTAGGAGAATGGTCTCCAGTTCCATCCAGGTTGTTGCAAAAGGTAGTCATTCATTATTTTTATGACCGAGTAGTACTCCATGGTATCTATATACCACATTTTACTAATCTACTCATGAATTGATGGGCACTTGGGCTGATTTCACATCTTTGAAATTGTGAATTGTGCTGCAATAAACATTCACGTGTCTTTTTGATAAAATGACTTCTTTTCCTTTGAGTAAATACCCAGTACTGTGATTGCTGGATCGAGTGGTAGGTCTACTTTTAGTTCTTTGAGTAATCTCCATTCTGTTTTCTATAGAGGTTGTACTAATTTTTGGTTGCACTGACAGAGTATAAGCATTCCTTTCTCTCTGCATTCATGCCAGCATCTATTGGTTTTGGACTTTTTAATAAAAGCCATTTTAACTGGGGTAAGGTGATATCTCATTGTGGTTTTAATTTGGATTTTTCTAATGATTACTGAGTGATGTTGATCATTTTTTCATATGTTTATTGGCCATTTGTCTTTCTTGTTTTGAAAGCTTTTGTTCATGTCTTTTGCTCACTTTTAAATAGCGTTGTTTGTTTTTTTCTTGCTAATTTGCTTGAGTTTTTTGTAAATTCTGGTTATTAGCCCTTTATCAGATGTGTAGCTTGCGAATATTTTCTCCCATTCTGTAGGTTATCTGTTTGCTGTGTTGATTGTTTCCTTAGCTGTGTAGAACCTTTTTAGTTTAATCAAATCACACTTAATTTTTGTTGCCATGATTGCCATTGGAGTCATTTTCATAAATTCTTTGCTTAGGCTGATATCTAGAAGAGTTTTTCCTATAGTTTGCTCTAGAATTCTTATAGTTTCATGCCTTAGATGTAAGTCTTTTATCCACCTTGAATTAATTTGTGTGAGTGATAAGAGTTAGGGGCCCTGTTTCGTTCTTTTGCATGTGGCTATCCAATTTTCCCAGCACCATTTATTGAATAGGATGTCTTTTCTGCAGTGTACATTGTTGTCTGCCTTGTCAAAGATCAGTTGGTTGTAGGTAGATGGTTTTATATCTGTGTTCTCTGTTTTGTTTCATTGGTCTATGTCTCTATTTTTGTGCCATTACAGCATGGTAATCATGTTGTTTTGGTTACTATAGTCTTGTAATATAATTTGAAGTCTGGTAGCCATTCTGATAGATGTGTACTGACATGTCATTGTGGTTTTCATTTTCATTACCCTAATTGCTAATGAAGTAGGCAATCTTTTTATGTGTTTACTTCCCCTCTGTATATTTTCTGGGTTGAAATGTCTTTTCTTGTCTTTTGGCCATTTCTTCTAATAAATGAAGATAATATCTCATTCCATTTTATTATTGTATTTTGTGTTGTTTAACTGCTGAGTTTTGAGAGTTCTTTATATTGTCTAGATTCTAGTATTTTGTCAGATATGTGGTTTGCAAATATTGTTCTCATTGACTCTGAAATTTGTCTTTTCATTCTTTAAACAGGGGAATTCACAAAACAAAAGTTTTAAATTTTGATGGTAGCCAATTTTCTCTTTGCATGGATTGTATATTTGGTGTTAGGTCTAAGAACTCTTTGCCTAGCCTTCAATCCCAAAGGTTTTCTTCTTCTATTTTTCCTAAAAGTTTTATCATTTTCTATTATGCATTTAGGTCCAGAATCCACTTTTTGTTAATTTCTTTATAAGGTATGAGAGTTAGGTGAGAGGTTTTTTTTTTTTTTTTTTTTTTTTCCTACCCAAGGATGTTCCACAGGATCAGCCTTATTTGAAAGGCTATCTCTCCTTCACTGAACTGATCGTACCTTTGTACAATTTTACCTTTAACCATTGTACCTTTGTGAAAAATCATTTGCGTTATTTGTTTGGATTGATTTCTGCATTGTCTACTCTCTCTCATTGATCCATGTGTCTGTCTTTCTACCAGCATCATATAGTCTTGATTACTGCTACCATATGTTAAGTCTTGAAATCAGGTAGACTCATTTCTCATACTTTTTTTCTTTTTTTAAAATTTTTTCTAGCTACTCTAGGTCATTTACTTGTTGAGTCTTTCAATACATAGACACAATATGTTTCTTCATTTATTTACACCTCCTTGGTTTTCTTTCATCAATGTTTTGGAATGCAAGTCCTGACTACATATTCTTAGATTTACATCCAAGTACTTTAAAAAAAAATGACAAAAGATATTGTATTTTTAGTGTTAGTGTCCATCTGTTAATTGCTAGTATATAGAAATACATTTGATTTGTGTAAGTTTATCTTATATTTTATGACTTTGCTGAAGTTACTCACCTATTAGTTCTTTCTGAGTTTTCTCATAGATACTTGGGATTTTCTACATGATAATCATGATATCTACAAATAGGGTACTCATTTCTTCTTCTCCAGTCTGTATGCCTTTTATTTCCTTTTCATGTAGTTACCAACATTTATGAATAAGAGAATTTAGAGCAAATATCCTTGGCTTGTTCCCAATCTTTGGGGTAAAACATTCAATCTTTCACCACTGGGTATAATGCTGCCTGTAGTTATTTTAGTTGCTCTTTATCAAGTGGAAGAATTCTCTTTATATTCCTATTCTTATGAGAAATTTTAACATGAATAAGTATTAAATTTTGTCAAATTTTTCTTTATAGATTGATATGATTATGTGGTTTTTCTTCTTCAGCTAGTTAAAACAGTGGATTACATGGATTGATTTTGAATATTGAACTATGTATCCCTTAGAATAAACCCCACTTGTTCATGGTACATTATTCCTTTTTTATATTGCTGAATTCTATTTGGTAATATTTCATTGAGAGTTTTGCATCCATATTCGTAAATAATATTGATGTGTAGTTTTCTTTTGTACCAGCTTTGTTTTTAGTATTAGGGTAATATGAGCTTCAAAAAATAAATTGGTGGGAAAATGTTTCATTTTGTTCTAGTTTCTGGAATATATTTTGTAGAATTGAAATTCATTCTTTAAACATTTGGCAAAATTTTCTAGTTAAGCAGTCTGCAACTGGGGATTTCTTTTGGGGGAGATTTGTAATTATAGATGCAATTTCCTTAAAAGTTACATGCCTATTGAGATTGTCTTTTTCTGCTTGAATCTGTTTTGGTGGTTTGTGTTTATAGGGGAATTGGTCCATTTTATCTCAGTTCTTGAATTGTAGTGTTTCTTGTAGTATTCCTGTATTATTCTTTGCAAGGTCTATAATGGTATCCCCTCTTATGTGTGTGATATTGATAATTTGTTTCTTCTCACTTTTTTTTTCTTCATTAGTCTGCTAGACACTTGGCAATTTTATTAATCTCATCAAAGAACTAGTTATTTGTTTCAGAAATTTTCTTTATTGTGGTACTGTTTTCCATTTCATAGATTTTGTTCTTATATTTCTAATATCCTTCCATTGCTGGCTTTGGGTTAATTTTGTTCTTGTTTTTCCAGATTCTTGAGGTAAGAGTTTAGATTATAAGCTTTTTAATACTAGCATTTTGTTCTTGTTTTTCTAGATTCTTGAGGTAAGAGTTTAGATTATAAGCTTTTTTTTAATATATCCATTCAGTTCTAGCATTCTATTTAAGTCCATTATTTCTTTGTTTATTTTTTGTTTGAAGGATCTGTCCTGTACTGTCAGTGGCGTGTTAAAGTCTCTGACTATTAAAGTGCTGTTATCTATCATTTTGTTCAAATCAAGTAGTGTTTGCTTTATGAATCTGGGTGCACGTAAGTTGGGTGCATATATATTAAGTATAGTTATGTCTTCTTGTTGAATTGTACCCTTCACCAGTATATAGTAACCATCTTTGTCTTTCATTACTTTTGTTGATTTAAAAACTAAGTTATCGGAGATTAAAACCGCCATGCCAGCTTTATTTTGGCTTCCTCCAATCTTTATCTTTTCATTATTGCATTTAGATCCTTTATGTTTAATTATTGATATGCTAATGCTTAAGTCTGCTTCTTTGTTCTCCCTATTTTTCATCTCTCTCTTTTTTAATCTGACTTCCTGTGGGTTATTTGGACTTTTTTTGTAGAATTCAAGTTTTATTTATTTAAAGTGTTTTTAAATACATCTTCTTGTATAGTTTTTTAATGGTTACTCAAGATAGTTTATTACCAATGAAGTGTGTAGCCCTATTTTCCTTTAAGTCCCTTTACCTTACCCCATTTATAATATAGTTGTCTTAAATATTTCTCTACATATTCCTAAGGTCTCCAGCTGGTCTACCTTTTTCTCTCTACCTTTCAATTCTTCTTATGTTTGTTTCTGTGTTTGTGTGTGTGTGTGTGTGTGTGTGTGTGTGTGTGTATGTATACTCCAGAATTTTTAATTGTAATGAATGGAAGAAATAGGCAAAATTACCTGTCAATCATTCCAGAACTAGC
This sequence comes from Lemur catta, assembly GCF_020740605.2. Lineage (NCBI taxonomy): Eukaryota > Metazoa > Chordata > Mammalia > Primates > Lemuridae > Lemur > Lemur catta. The sequence continues at coordinate 77,453,113 of NC_059136.1, read as the reverse complement.
CACATTTGATTTTTCTGAAAGCTATCTGTGAATATGTAATATATTTTCTTCTCTGAGAAATTTTAACTCATTATCCCAAGAGGACATGGTAGAAGTCTATCATACACATGCTGCATAATATCTCTGGTTATCTCCATCCAAGGCTATTCAACTCAAAAGTTGGAGCAATGCTTTGTAACTGCCAACCATACATCTGTGGATAATGATTAAAGGTACCCACAGAGTTTCTTATGTGTGAGAAGGAGAAAGGAGAGTGAAGTAAGCCACTATTTCCCCAGGCATGCCTCTCCCAGTTCATCTGGAACAGCTCAGCTTTTATGTTTTCTGTTCTGGGCTTCCATGTAAAATTTTATTTGAAGAAAAAATTCTGCTGATTAAAAAATGTTTGAAAATATCTTAAATTTCAACTTTTCTCAGATGGAGTTTTACAAGGGAATTAACTCCTGTAGAATATGATTTGAGTGATCATTTTCTCAGTTCTCCCCAGAATCGCACATGGCTGGTAAAATTGTAGATGTATAGATTAGTTCATTAATTACATACAATAAATATCTTAGGACTTTGAGGATTAATTCTATTGTAGAACTGAGATGAGAAAGGTTGCAGCTATTATATACTGTGAAGAGTTATTCCAGGGTATATTCCAAACTACTAAGTGCTTAAAATGGGAGCCAGTGCTATTTCAAATAGGAAAAGATAATTATACCAATTAACTTGAAAGAAAGAAATTTATCTTTGTTCTAAAAGAAGAAACAGAAGCAGCTTTTGAGCATTTAATCAAATTACGCTCTACCAATTACAAAGAAAAAACTGTATTAACTGTGCCAAATACCTACTTAAAGCTTAAATACAAAGAATGAAGATAATATTGTTTGTGAATGTCATTCTAAATGTATGAAGATATTATTGACCAATTAATGCAAAATATATGAGAAGAGTAAGAATTTACACTCTTACAAAGCTTGAAAACCCTAGTAATCAAACTCATAGAGGACCTTATTTTCTCCTTGCTCACAGATGAAAAAGATACAACTTTTCATCCCTATTCTAGATCTTTTTTCATCCTACATGAGCACCATAACTATACCACTCAAGTTAGTCCCCACTGGGAAGTAAAAGAATGTTCCAAATGTGTGGTGGTGTAAGATTTGGTGCCACATCTATTGTGATTCAGAAAACAGAAAATGCTGCCTGCCCCCTCTTCCATTTGATCCCAGGAAGTCTGATAACACAATGAAGGCAACTAGTAGGGGCGATGGGTTGCATTAAAATGAGCCATTCAGAATCGACTTGCCCAGCCTGAAACCATGGCTTTTCTGCACCTCTTATCATCAAAAAAACATATGGATGAACATTGAGGCACAAAGAAGCAAAACATATTAAGTGCAGTAAAAATGTCTGCTTCAATGAGCTTGTCAACATTGCCTGAATGATGAAACACAGATATTTACTCAGAGGGCTGGCTAGTACCATTTAAAAGTTCTGGGGACTACCCAGTCTCTGAGTTTCAGTACCGACAGCAACATTCTAACAGCATTTTCTACAAATCAACAGTGGTGCAGTCAGATTCTCAAGCTAGTTAAGAGCTACAAAGATGAATATATCATAGCAGAAAAATATTTGGACCTACCATCCCCCAAAAGTTTAATTTGAAATGCTTAAAAATTTCTCCTACTTTTTCTCAGAGGACAAAGAGCTGCTTTCCTTTTGTTTCAGAAATGATTTTTTTAAAAAGCATCCATCAAGAGCCAGTTAAGACAAAAGGCTACAGGAAGTCATAAACATCAATCGAAGACCATATTTTTTATTGTAACCAGATTGATATAGGACGTAAGAATCCCCTTCACTGAAATAAAACATAAAGAAGTTTATGTATAAAAATCTGGAGTATCGAAGACCAATTGACAATAAACATTTTGCTTTGTGTCTTATTGTGATCTCAAAGACACATTAAAAACAAAAACAGGCTGGGCGTGGTGGCTCACGCCTGTAATCCTAGCACTCTGGGAGGAGGAACCAGGAAGATAACGTGAGCTCAGGAATTCTAGACCAGCCTGAGCAAGAGCAAGATCCCGTCTCTACTTAAAAAAATAGAAAATTAGCCGGTCGGAGTGGCACGTGCCTGTAGTCCCAGCTACTTGGGAGACTGACGCAGGAAGATTGCTTGAGCCCAGGAGTTTGAGGCTGCAGTGAGCTATGATGACTCCACGGCACTCTAGCCAGGGCAACAGAGTGAGACTCTGTATTAAAAAAAAAAAAAAAAAAATCAAAAAACAATTTTTGAGGGCCCCCAAAACAACAGAAGAGACCTGGTGATTCTTTATATACTAGAACATCATATAAAACAGCAACAAAATACGGGATTACCTTGTAATATAAATAGGCATGGGGGTAGGTGATAATCTGATGTATGTTTCTTTTCTTTTGGCGGTGCTGTTTAGTGTTTGATCTCAGTTAGGTACATTGATGATTATGTAGAATGTGGCAAAATGTAAAGGTTTCAGTTGTGATTCAACTGTGGATCATATACAGTTCAACCTCTACCTGCTTTCTGAAACCCTGAACAGTATCAGTATTCATTTTGTTCAGATTCAAGCTTCCCTGGCTATCCATTTTCTAGAAGGAACTATATTCTCTGTATCCATATTCTTGAGTTGACAGGGAGTTCTTATATTTCTAAAATAGAATTTAAAATTATTTTTTCAGTTGTTTCCTGGTCTACTAAATAAATATATATTTAAAATAAACTTTTTATACCTGTGACTATCATAATTTTACACTATGGGTACAACTACAGGAAACATTAGAATTTATGTTCTTTGAGATGCACATTTATTTGTATCATTTCAAAGTTATCATTGTTTGTAATTCTACTTGGAATTAAAATAATACTTTACAGGAAACCTATGAAATAATGTACAGCAATAGCACAAGAAGCAGAGTCAAACATATAAGATGAATATACATATTCCATATGAAATTGAGCTAGACCCCTTACAAAAGGTGATAAGGAGAGGAATAGAGGGAATAAATCATTAGGCTAATATTTTCCTATATTATTAATAATTATTATGATGCAACTGTTACATGTAATGAATCAGCAAGATTTATAGAGAGAACATTTTACTAATAATATTGGTAAAAGATCTAATATATATTAACAGATAAACTGAAATCAAGCATATATTATTGTATTAGGCAAACAAATTACGATCAGAGGCATATAGGGATTTTATATTCAGAAAGAGAAATTTTCCTGCTTGGAGTTTACTAAAGGAAAATAGAGTTAGAAAATAAAATTAAGTAATTGTGCTGTGTTTAGGCTATGGGGAAGAAATAAATAAAAAGCTAATTGGACAGAAGAGTAGCAAGAAATCAGGGAAACCAGATTTCCTTGTTGCTTGGGGTGTTTTGCTTCAATAAATTAGAAAGGTGTAAATTATACTCCAAATTGAAATTCAATCTACTACCATAATAGAAAAAAAAAAGTATATATCTACCTTTGCATTTTTATCCATGGGACATTTAGACCTCTGACAAAAGGCCCACCTGATGTCAGAGCTCTTTCAAACAAAATCCTTTCAAAAGCACATACCTTTTGACAACGTGAGAGTGTGACAGAGATGGAGTCTTGATAATGATGTCTGTTTTAAATTTGGTTTTTAAAAGAATGTTGAAAGAAGGTGAGACTTGTCCAAGGATTTGGGAAAGAATTAAGGTGGCAGCTAGAATTTATTATAGGCCAGTATCTGAGGAGTAGGTAACCTGTAGATCAGACAGAAGTGGGAAAAAATTGTGAAACACTGGTGCATAAGTATATCAGTAGTGATACTATACTCCAAACTAAAATTTCTTTGTACTTTTGTTATGGCTAAAAAATTTTTCCAAAATCTGGAAACTGTCCCCACACTTAAAACCAAGATCTTGGTCTAAGTGTCTAAGATCACTTTTCCTTTAATATTTTCTCATATTTTATGTATATGAAGTGAAGTTTAGTGATAGAACCAGTAGTTCTAATTTAAGGCCTAGGCTGAATTTGGGGAATGTGATTGGTTATTTTTGTTTAACAAGTAATGAAATTTCCATTTTCTTCTAGGTTCATAATTTAGTGAGTGGTTTTAAAATTAAAAATAAAAAAAAAAATCCTCATGAATATATGTTCACAGTCAGAGTCAATTGGTATGGTTATACAAATAAAAATGAGGTATAATTTTATGTTAATTGACTGAAAAACATTGGGGAGATAGGTAATGCCAAATGTGGGAGAATGTGTGGAGCATTAGGGACCCTTGTGTACTGCTGATGAGAGCATAGACTGGTAGAGCCAGCCTGGAGAACACACACTGAAACTAATCAGACAGATTAAGCATTATTAAATCCTATGATCATACCATACCAACTCAAAGTATTCATATCCCAAAGAAATGTGATGCAAGCCCAGATCATTTACTAGGATGTTCCTTAAATTAGTACTTACAGTGGCAAAAGATGGAAGCAATCTCTATGTCAATCACTATGGGAGTAGGTCAAACAGCATAAGTACATGCTGTTGGTTAAAGCAATGAAGACTACATACACACGAAGAGATCCTAAAAAATATATTATCATAAAAAAGGAAGAAACAGATTGTCATATGACCTGAAACCATTTAGACAAATTAAAAATATTAATGTATGCAAACATAACAACAGAACACCATTTAGTTAGAATACAAACACAAAACGTCTATGTGGAACTCAATAAAATGGTTTTCTTTGTGGCAGTAGGAAAAAGGAATTGAATATGATGATAAAAAGGAATAAATAAATATCAACAATAATAAATAAATAGATAAATAAAAAAAAGCAACCATAATGATATTATGCCATAATCTGAAGAACACAATCAATTCCCTATGTCTGGGATCTAGAAGAAGTAAAATAAAGAAAATTTAACAAATATGTTGTTTGAAATGAAATCAAATGAAATAAATTAACAACAAAAAAAAATTATATCTTAAATTGAAACAAAAGGAAAAGAAAATCTCCATGAGATTTTTGTATATTAATCACTATATTCTCCTATGTGTCAGGCATATGCTATTCACGTTTAAGGCATTGTCTATTTTAATCTTCACAGTAATTCCACAAAATAGACATTCTTATCCTCAGTTTACATTTGGGATAACTGATTCTTAAGAGGCTCATTTTTGCCCAGAGGCCCACAGCTTTTCTATGGTAGGAACAAGATTCAAACCCAGATTTCTTAACTCTGAGGCCCATCCATTTCACCTCTATAAAATGGAGCCAAGCTTCTCAAAAAGGTAGTCCACATTTACTATGTCTTCTTCATATCCCCACCTTTTGTTTAATTATTTTCATCCCCACCGCCTTTTAGCAAGTGCCCTCAGTAAGATTCCACACATGATCTCATCATTACCAAATCCATTAACGCTGACCAGCTGCACTGGACAGTGTTGATCATGCTCTTGAAACCTTTGACTTTTGTTCCACTACATTCATCTAGTTCTCTTCACTCGAGAACATGTATTGACAACAACTATTACTCCTGCATTTGTATTATGTATTATTTTTATAATAAATATATATTACTGTAATATATACTATAGTGTAAAATTTATATTACCTATGTCCTATATAACTTCTTTTGAGGTTGTGTTTAATGTTAATGCAAATAATATCTAGTAATAATTTTATTATTATGCTAGTAAAGTGGAAATGCATATTCTATATAGAACCTTTTTTTTCTGAAAAGAGTTCAGTATTCTACTAAAATTCATTTAACTATATTAACGTTAATGTAGATTTGAGTGTATTTTAAGCATAAATTTTCAATTCAAAGGTACTGTTCCTTTTCTGCAAATAGAGTCTTTAAAATAAAATTTTGCATTTTATTTTCAATTACATGTAATATATTTGGAAAGGTATTATAATATTGAAGCAGAATATAAATAAAATCCACAGTATATTAAAAAATCCATAATTATAGCTGAAAATGTCAACACTCATTTCCCAGAAATTGATAGAAAAAGTAGACCAAAAAAAAAAAAAAGAGCAAATAAATAGACAATTTGGAAAACACTAAGAATCAACATATCTACTTGATATTTGTAGAATTCTCTGCAAAATACTTATTCTTTTGTATATATGCAAGGAACATTCACAAAGATAGACCATATGGTGTGCCATAAACTAGGTCTCAATCAATTTGAAAAATCCAAATCAGATAAAGTATATTCTCTGATCACAACAGAGAATTGAATTGAATCAGAAATCAATTAGAATTGAATTAGAAATCAATAATAGAAATATACCTGGAAAATATTTAAATATTTGAAAATTAAACTACACATTTCTAAGTAAGTTATTCAAGGAATAAAACATAGCAGAAATAAGAAAATATGTTGAACTGAATTGTAAGGACAATTCATCATATCAAAATCTGAGGGATGTGTGAAGTAGTGTTGAGAGAGAGAAAGAGAGCTTTGTATGCTTATATTAGAAAAAAACACATAAAATCAATGTTTCAAGTGTTCACCTGAATAAACTAGAAAAATACAACAAATTATACACAAAGCAAGTGGAAAGAAGGATTTAAATTAATTGAAAAAATGTAAATGATCAGTTTTCAGCAAGGTTAATCATTTTTTAAAAAGAGAGGGAGAAAAATACACAAAGTATCAACATTAGGAATAAAAGAGTGAATTATAGGTCATTTGACCATTAAAAGGAACATGTTAAAAATTATGAACAACTTTATATTAATAATTTCTACAACTTAGATGAAATAGCAAACTACTCTAAAGGCAGAAATTATCAGTACTGACTAAAGAAAAAATTAAAAAACTAAATAATCATAAAATATTAAAACATTGAATTTGTAATTTAAACGTTATGCAATGAATACAGGCCCAATGGCTTGATCGAAGAATTCTATCAAACATTAAGAAGGAAGAATAATAAAGAAAAAATAATACTAACTCTATATAATCTCTTTTAGAAAATAGTGAAAGAAGGAACATTTCACAACTCAATTTATGAGGCCAGCATTTTTCTGGTAAGAAAACCAGACTTCCCAAAAAAAGATTACCAAAAAAAAAGAAAGCTAAAGAACAATATTTTTCATGTACATAAACAATAAAAACCTTTAATAAAATCTTAGCAAATAAATGTAACAGTATATAAAGAATAATGCATAATAACCAAGTAGATTATCTTCAGGGACGAAAAGTTGGTTTAACACTCAAAAACCAATCATGTATTTCACTATAATAATAAAAAAGAAAAACACGATCATTTCAAGAGATGCAGAAAAATAATTTGACCAAATTCAAAGCCCATTCATGATAAAAACTGTCAGTAAACAAGAATAGAAGGAAACTCTTTCAGTTTAATAAAGGGCATGCTAATTACAAAAGACTGTATGAGTTCCCCCAAATTAGCCAAGGATGTTCCCTCTCATACTTCTATTCACTGTTGTTCTGAATCAGTGCAATAATGAAGGGAAAAGAAAGGCTTACAGATTGGAAAGACAAAGCAAAACCACTTTTATTCAAAGATGACATGAACATCTAGATCTATGGTCCCCAACGCACCCCCCTCCCCAGACCCTGCAGAGCAGGAGGCAGGAGCGCTGGGAGAGCCAGTGAAACTCCACATGCGCCCACAGCCGCTCCCCATCACTCACAGCACAGCCTGAGCCCTGCCCCTTGTCAGATCCGTGGAGCACGAACTCCTCTGCAAATGGCACATGCGAGGAATCCAGGTTGCCTGCTCCCAGGTTGCGTGCTCCCGATGGGAATCCAAGCCTGATGATCTGAGACAATGTGCGCCCAGTCTTGATCTGTAGAAAAACTTTCTTCCACAAAACCTGTCCCTGTTGTCAGAAAGGTTGGGGACCACTGATTCTAGATATAAAAACCTGAAAAATCAACAGAAAACTACATAGATGAGTTTAGCAAGGGCATAGGACACAAGATCATTATAAAAAAGTCAATTGCATTTCTATATACTGGCAACAAATGAAAAATAAAATATCAAAATGTCACTTATAAGAATATAAAAATTATGACATATTTAGAAATACATTTAACAAAATACGTGTAAGGCCTAAAAACTACAAATGGCTAGGATAAAGTAAAAGAGACCTAAATAAATGGAGAAAGCATGGGGAACCTGCAGCCTTCTGATTTCAAGATTCTTTTTTAAGCACCAAAAGAGGAAAGAAAAGCTTCATCTTTCTCTGTTTGCACCGCTTTTAATAAAAGGATTTGTTCTGTAAAATTTGGATTCAATCGAAAGGCCATATTTAAGAAACTAGAAGGCCACAGTTTCCCCACCCGATGTTTATTTTGTCCTAAATCCCTGTGTAGAATCAAAGCAGTCAATTAATATCCCAGCATACTTATCTACACTAATTGATAAGTTAAAAATACATGGAAGAATAGCCAATGTGATTTAAGCAAAAAAAACAGAACATAGAGAACTTCCTCTACATGATTTCAAGACTTACTATTAATATAAAGCTATACTAATCAAGGGAGTGAATAGAAATCAATGGTACAGAATAGTGTGCCCAAAAAGATAGATTTTCCATAAAGATTACAAGGTAATCTAATGGAAAAAATAAAATTTTCAAAAAACAGTTATATAATGAGACATCCATATGGAAACAAAACAACTTCAAACACACCACACACCATGTACAAAAATTAATAAAAATGTATCATAGACATAAAAATGAACCTGAAGCTATAGACTTTCTAGAAGAAAATGGGAAATCTGCATAACCTTAGTCTAGGCAATGGTTTCATAGAAAGGACACATAGATGATTACTTATAAACAAAAGTTAAATTGAACTTTATAAAATTTTAAATCTTTTCTACATAAGAGATTGCTGTATAAATAAAAAGATGAGCAAAATAATGAAATAAAATCTTTGCAATACACCTGAAAGATTTACATTAGAATATATAAGGAGCTTTAAAAATTAAAAGTAAGATGAAAAATTAAAATATGGACAAAACTTTTTGAACAGACATGTTATATAAAACAAGATATACTAAAAGCTAATTAAAAGCAAATTAAAAGATATCCAACATCATTGCAAAGACACACAAACTAAAATTGCAAGGAGATACCAGCAGATCCCCACAAAACTGTCAATACCAACATGTTCACTAAGATTCAAAGCAACTGAATTCTTGTATATTGTTTACGGGAGCATAAAATGGTAAATCCACTTTGGAAAACTGTTTAACAATTTAGTTTCTTATAAAATCAAACAACCACTTACCATGTGACCTAACAATTTTATTTCTACATATTTGTCCAAGAGAAATAAAAACATGTCTACAAAAAAACTTGTACAATATTTTCAAAGCAGTTTTATTCATAACAATTCCAAACTGGAATCAGTTCAAATATTCCTCAAAAGGTGGATAGATAAACAAGTTGTGGGATATTCCTATAATGGAGTATTGTCAGCACTTAAGCCCTGTGAGGCACAAAACATGGACACATTTCAAAAACATTCTGCTGAATAAATGAAGTCACACACAGAAGAGTACCATCTGTGGTATTCTATTTATATGGAATTCTAGAATAGGTAACCAATCTTCAGTGAAAGAAAGCATATTATCCCTGGGGTTGTCAGGAGTGGGAGGTTGACTGGAAAGGGGCATGGGAAAATTTGGGGGGTATTGAGGTATGTTTTATATCTTGATGGGGGCTAGTTACTTAGCACATATATTTGTCAAAACTCATCAAACTATACATTTAAAATCAGTGTAATATACTTTATGTAAATTATACCTCAATGGAGTTGATTTCCGAAGTTACTAAAACTGTACAGTGTGAAATGGTGACATAATATTTATAAGAATCTGACCGTTGGGAATAATTCTAAAGAAGTCGAATAGTGGTGATTTAGTAAGTGTCAGTCACAAACATTTTTTGGGAATTTAAGTGAAATACATTTGATTTATGATTTTAAAGTGTTTAAAAGGGGGAAATGGAACTAATATTTACCAATTATATACTATCTAACTAATTATTTTATCTTTCTCTCACTTTACACATGCAAAATGAGACTCAGATGGTGAGAAAATCAACCAAGATCTTCATCTACAGTGGCAGAGCTAGCAATAAATCCAAGTCTGTCTGATTTCACAAATTGATTCTTTTTGTAACTCCATGAGGAATTCCTTTATGGAAACCTAAAATCTTTCTGAATATTCCTTGTACTGCGAGGTGATGTTTTGATTTCCCAGAATTTCCATGAGACACTTGGGCAGTAGCCACAGTTTTAGAAATTTTTAACATAAAATTTTCCTCTGCTTTTCTTTGGAGACTTTTTTCTGTTTGCTTAGAATTTGTGAATTATCCTAAATTCCAACATTAAACCTCATTCATTTGGATCACAGAGATAACGGTTGGGATAAATGACTGAAAAGTCCAAATTATAAGATACTCTTGAAGAAATATAGCTTCATCACTTTTTAGGTAGAGGGTGTAACTTGAACTATCCTAATCAAGGCCACCTAATAGAAGTTCTGTGGTAGAACAGATTAGAATGATTTCCAATTAACATACCAAAGCATACTCCAAAATCCTATTGATTGAAGCTTGTATTGTGAATCCCTTTCATGTAAAACCTAAATTAAACTTTAGTTGTAGTCCTAACTTAAATATTTTCATTTTATACCTGGTTCTTTTAGACATCCTTTTTGGAAACTAAAAAGAATAAAATAAAATAAAATATCCCTTAAAAATGTTTAAGAAATGTCAAATTAGTAAAAGCAGAATTAGAAAGTCTTAGCTGCAGCTATAAAATCAAAGGTAATTATTAAAATGCCTAAAATCTACAATGATGCCAAAAGGCTGGTAGGAAAGTTAGCCCCTTTGAGTTGAAAAAGAATTCATATGTATGACAAGTTCCAAAGATTCCTCTTGCAAGAGAAAATATTTGCAGTAGGGGACAGAGGAAAGCCTCTTTTATATTAATTTCTTGAACTGTTTGTAGCCAGCACCGTCCCTTCCGCTGTTCCCTGTCACTTTTGGAGGTCTTTGAGCCAAGCCCAAGCTGCCTGCCTGTCCCAACAGTGGTGTTTTCTCTTCAAAGAACCGTTGCCACAGCCTCGCAGTTCTGTGCAGGAATTGAAAAGCCTTTGAAATCGGTGCAGCCTCACTGCACAGCTAGTAATAAGCATTAGAGAAAAACACGCAGCTCATTTGTTTAAAAGTTCATTCGCTTCAGTGTGATTTAGACAGATGTGAGGTGGTTTTTGCTTAGTACTGCCCCATGGCAAAGTAGAGCTAGGTCTCCTTTCAAAGACTTCCTCAGTCCCTGCCCATTGCTGAGCTTCTGGAACAATGGGGCTTTGAAAGGGGAAAAAAAAAAAAAAAAAAAGGAAGAAGAAAAAAAAAGAAAGAAAGAGAAAAAGAGAAAGAGATGACACCAGTGGGAGAGGCTGACAGCTCAGTCCAAACTCAAACAGCCCTTCTAGTGTCCAGGACAGAGGTGCACGTCTGAAGGTGGGGATGAGGTCTGGGTTCAGAACAGCCCAAAGAATTAATTTAAAAGAATTTCCCCACCCATTTTCTGTAAAGGCAGCAGCAGCAGCTCTGGTAAAATACTTCCCAGATCACAGGGCAGTTAGCCATGTAGATTCTGCTGGATTCTCAGAGAATAGTATTTCTGAGAAATAAATCTGAAAAAACAGTGAATGCTAGAGTTACTTTCTGCCGGGCACAAATAACAAATAAAAACCATGCTTGTTCATTGAATAGGGGATCTGAACCATCAGCACACATTACTTATGAACAACAGTTTATTTCCTCCAGAAACAATGCTCTTTGGAAAGAGGGGTGTGTTCATTAGTCACGATGCATGCAGAGTAACAGTCATTTTGAGATGTGGAACATTCGGTGTAATCAAGATATGTTTTTGCTAACCTACACAGACATATTGATAGTGTTGAGGTATGATGCTAATTCTGCAAGCAAATGGATCTATTGTTATGATCTTGCTGAAAGCTTAGAAATTGCTTTTATATTTAAAACCTTATTTTGAGAGCTGTCAGGGAACAGATAATACAAATCCAGTTAAAGTGTGCCAGAGATTTTTGAAGTAAATCGGAACAGGTACAAATGAAAAAATATTATGTCTATAATATGGGCGTGATATATTTAAAAACACATTTCTAGGTCATCCTTTTAAACCACACCAAATGTGTGTGCACAATTAGAACCACCATACAATTTAACTGCGTGTAAACTAAAATAAAGCTTAAAAGAAATGAGAAGGCTAATTAGAAATGGGCCTACAGGAAGACGATAATTTAATTAGGACTGAAGTTGCCACATGCCTATAATTAAACAGTTGTGTGATCATTTGAGTGTGGCTAAATCCAGAGAAAATTTAGTCATCCGCTGAAATGCTTAATGAACGAATAGAATTTGAGCAGATCTGGAAGATCCAATGAAACAATCTGTGAGTTAGCTCTGTAAGATAAGAAGGCTGTGAGCATAATGTAGGGAGAGAGCAGGCTTGGAGTTGAACAAAGGAGTTCGAATCCTGTCTTGATCACCTACTGGCTAAATAACTGTGGGCAATAAGTGACTGGGCTGTAGGACCGATTGCTCAGAAAGCAGACTCTAAGATAGTCTCACATTCAGAGTATTAATGAAGGCGTGCCCTTGGGACCAACACTTGTGGAAAAGAGAGGAAGAGGCAGGTGTGGGTGGAGAGAGAAGTCTGAATAAAGCCCCAGATGAACAAACAGAGAGCTCTGGAGCTCGAGTGGCTCTTCAGTGATGGCCAGCGTCTATCAGATGAGGACCACTGAGGGAAGGACTTCAACCTTGGGTGAGGAGCTCTGTTCAACTGAGAAAATCCCTGAGGGGCTCATAGCTGAAGGCTGCCTGCTGATAGCACTCCTAACAGTGGGGGATGAGGGCAGTGCCTGCCAAAGTCCACCAGAATAACATTTCTCAGCCACAGTTAGTTCCCTGTAAAATGGAGATAACAGTACCCACAACTGATAGGTTTGTCCTATTGGACAGTGCCTAATAAATGGTTGCAATTATTGCAGATTTCAAAATGGACATTTTTATTTAAACAGAAGACTAGGATATCCCCCTACAATTGATTACATAAAATAACATTAGAGTAGAATATTAGTTACTAAAAAATATATTGAAAATATGGTATATGTAACTACTAAGTGGTAAATACGGGTCACTTTATTATTTACAAAATTACAATAGGATCTAAACAGTAAGTGAATAGCTGAATAGCATCTCAGGACATTTAAAGGGATTAGTTTCACTTTACTATTAACAGGAAAAATGCAACTATTTCCCAGCTCTCAGCAGTTCAAATATGCAGGCTGGTGCTTAATCTGCAGTAATATTGTTTGATATGTTTAAAGTAGCTGTTTTGATGCTGTCAAATATTACATCATAAACAGAGGCTACTGCGCCCATGCAGAACTGTTGTTTCTTAACCTTTATTGAATCAAATATGTAACACCATTGATCTTTTTTTTGAAGCACTCCAACACTTCACAGTGACTTCTCATAGCCCAGACCAAGTCTTAATGTATTATTTTTCTATTCATAGTTTAGTAATGCAAGGATATTTGCTGTTTGTTTAGCTGTAAAGGGTTGACTCATTTTTAATGGTACTGCTATTCGATATATAGGTTTTGTTTGTATTTTTTGAGTATCAGATATACAACACTAGGAAAACAAACTGTATTGTATACTTTTTATATTTTTTTTCTTTTTGCTGGGATTTAATATTAAACCAAAACATATTAAAACAATGATGTCTATAGAAAATACATTGCCACTGTGCTCCCCCAATGTTTTAGCAGTATAGTATTTTGAAGTCTATGGGAGTCTGAAATCTTTATGTCTCACATTAGATTTTGAGCAGTTATTCCTTAGTTAAAATTATAAACTCATAAAACAAAAACATGTCACAAGACGAATTCTTTCCTCTGTAGATTCTAAGCAAAAGGCTAGAGGTTTGCCAAATCTGAATATTTCTCAGAACTTCAATAAATTTGAAAAATAATTGATTGTTAAATGAAAAGAGTGATCTTGCATATTCTATTTTCTTCATCAATGATAAATTTCAGTGTATTACTTTCAGGGAAAAGCAAAATTATTGCTGATATGCATGATAGTATATTGTTTCCAGTCAAGTTTGTCACAAAATTCATCATGTAGAATAAATTGTTGATAATAATAGGATTCTCCTGGTGCTTTGTAGCTTCACATGAAAATAAGTACTTTCAGGATTTCATTCAGTGTCAAAAGTTGATCATTCCTTTGGATTATTGTAGATGTTTAGATTTATTTTACTGTTAGTATTTTCAGTTGCCTTGCATGAAGTCTATACCACTAATTTATCTTAAGTAACCTAAATAATTTTATGACTGAGTCAGAATAAAAGAAAACCATTTTTTCAGCTAGATCATTATGAAATTAAATCTACCTCGCAACATTCAAAGCAATTACCATAACGAAAAGGAACCTGTCTTGAATGTCCAAGTTTTACAATAATGAACATTTTGTTGGGGTTGGTGGGGGGAAGGTGATTTATGTGCTGTATGAGAGAACAGAGGGAAGGACAGATGATCGTAACAAGGATGAAAAGATCCTGAGAAAACAGACATTGAAAACAAAGGTGTGTGGAAGGAGCCAGGATGATGGGAGTAGGATGAGGCGGATGGAAACCAGCAATTCTTTCCCACAAACTCATATGAGGCATCTTCTTTGTGCCAGGCCCCGCCCCGCATAATACATGTGCATTTGATGGATGATAGGATTATAGCATGAGAATGATAGATGCAGGAATTTTAACAGTGAAAGGATTTCGTTCTCTTTATGGGATGCTAGAGAAAATAGGCTGAGAAAGCTTAGTGATATTTTTAAGGTAACAGGTTATGCAGTAGATTCAGGAACAAAATGCCAATCTCCTAACATCTAGTTTGATGCTTATTGCCTTCACCATTCTGTTTTTTATTATTATGGATATTTCTAAAACTTAAATATAGTATGTCTCTACATTGGACATATTTGTAGAACACATTTGATGAGTCTTTCCTGGAGCTTGCTTATATTAACTTACTCAGATCCTAATTCAGCCAAGCATATTAAGATGGGATTCAAAAATAATAAGAGGGACTTTGTGTTACAAGATGTTTGAAAATATTACAAAAACACAAAAATAAAATCTGTGAAAACATCATTAGAAAGACACATCAATGGCATTGTTTTAAAATTTAGGTTTTATTATTAAGGTACGGTGAGGTCAGCAGATCAGATGACTGGCATTGAAAAGATTGTAACTCACAGTTCCCAAGAGAAGGGGTCACGCCATCCCATGCAGGGCCACGAGGAAGCACCAGAGTCAGTTAAGAGGCAGAGGGAGTGAAGAAAAATGTGGGCAAGAGCCTGAATTGTGGTTTCTACAGGAAGGAATTGGCAAGACAGGAGAAACAGGTTTAGGATTGGCTAGTTTGAATAATTTCAGTGGGCTCTGGGGCATAGGAACTGTCTCTACTTGTCTGGTATCTGCACCTGGGGTGATTAGGGAAGGAAAATAGTGACCCAGAGTATAAAAGCCCAGTAGGGGAGATGGTGAGGATAGGTGAGCTCTGGATTGGTTGGTTTATATAGGAAAAGCATGCTCCCAGACAAGTCATTTATTAATACTATTTCTAGGAATTGGCTAGGCCCAGGAGGAATAATTCCTTTGGGTCCTAGATGTCAAAATATCAGAAATACATGAACAGAATAGAAAGGCTAGAAATAGATTCCAAAATGCCAATGCATTTACTATAGGATTAAAAGAACTTTAAAATTGGCATGAACAGGGCTGTGAAAAATGTAGGATTTACATTTGAAACTGTACATGTAGTAGCAGTTACATGAAATAGAATGTAATGAGAAATAGAATTTACATGTAGTAGTATTCTAGCTATTGATAATAAAAACTTAGTAGCTAGATCTTTATCTTATACTTTACAGACAAATAAATTATAGAGGACTCTTCTCTTTTTTTGCTAATAAATCCTAAGATGTATTATAAAATATAATAGAATAATTTTAAAATATTGAGTTGAAGAATAAATATTTATATTTTATTTATGCCATATAGTACCTTTAAATGTCAAGTGTTCAATTCTATCTACTTTTTCATTTATAATTTCTGCATATTTGGTCATTCCTAGAAAGTATACCATCATTTTTAGATACTGAAATTTGTTTCCTGAATAAAAAATTATTATTATAACTTAACCAGTTAATTTCCAGTTAAAATAAGGTAATATCATTTCAAACAAAAGATGACTTATTGCTAAGATTTTGTATCCCTATAAAATAAATATTTTGTTGATGTTGAAAAAATGAATGTGGATAGCTAGTGTTCAACTGACAATATTTCTAATACGTGTGTTATTCAGGCTCCACTTTAGATGCTAAATTGTATTTTTTAATTATTTACTTTGTTTCTGTGTCATAACACAGAACGTTAATAACATAACTGATATCTTATTTCTTTAACCACAGAAAACAAAATAGATTCTACCAGGTAGCTCCAGCTTCTCAAATGCACTAAGATTGACCCATGGTAAATATCTGATATATGTGATTTCTCCTAGTCAGGCGTATAAACTCTGTTAACATCTTTATCTTTTAAAACCATAATAATTATATGAAGGCCTTTGATACTTTTTCTCTGGATCAGGATCACTTCCTTCCAAAGAAGGCTGTGTTTGACCTAAATGAAATGGTAGGTGTAAATTTCTCCATGTAGCAGTGAAACATTTATTCATGACGACTTTCAATATGATTAAATATTTCATCGTATTACTCTAGAAGGAAATTTGATGATCTCCAAAACTTAGACAAGAAGAAATTTGAAAAATTTTCTTATCAACTCTAGTTGATTTCCAAGTACTGCAGGATCAAGTGATATCTTGCCCTGAACACTCCATTAATTCAATATCATTTTTTCTTTCACTGATACAATCATATAGTCTAGATTGCCTTAATTCAGGTAATAAAAATATTCTGGCAGGTTCAGTTCCCAGAGATTTTCACATAGCATATTCTCTCAAGGGTTTCAATTGTGATATAATATCCCCACATCCTTACATTTATTTTTGGGATATTAATGAACTCTGTAATCCTAGCAGGAATTGCGATATCTAAATAGATCTGTGGGGGTTCTGTTATAGAAAAGGTCTCAGACATTTGGTAATAATTCATCACTTGCACACTGCAAACAGCATTTTCAGAAGAATCTGCTCCCACATTTTGGGGGAATTTTCTTAGGCATTCTACGCTGTCAGAATTGGTTCCATGGAAGCACCTCAAAGTAGTCCCATGACATACCCTGTAAGAAAGCACCCATTACAACAGTTGGCACAGATTTACCCCCATTAATCTGTTAATAAAATTTCTTCAAGAAAACACTTTCATCAACTGTACTTATTTTGGGTGAAATGAAAGGACTAAAACATCTTAAAATTTATTGCTTGGGCAATAAACACATATCTCTATTTAGAATATTGTTCCTTAATTTGGGCAATAAACTTCCGTAATGCATCTCGTAATTGAAAATCTTCTCGAAGACTTTCACTTCAGAAACTCTAGAAAAATTCTGAAACACTATTAATTAAGAAATTAGCTCTCTAAATAAACTGTGATTTTGAATTTTTAATGCTTTTTCTATTCCACATAATGATTCTTGCTAAGTCACAAATGGTATTTAACAGCTGTTGTATACAATTCAATATCTTAATAGCAATTAAGGCAGATTACAACCTAAATAGAATCAGTTCAAGGTATTAAATTAGGGACAACCCTGTGCTTCAGAATCAGGCAGATGAGGAAGTTCCTGGCTGCCTGACAAGACCCCATATGCTACTAAATATGCAAAGCTAGATTGGGAGATTTTGCGTTTTGGATCCGTAGGCAGTGGCAATTGAGGAATATTTAGCACTAATGAAGAGCATCAGATCAGTTCAAGTTAATTAGCATTTATCCTTCCTCCTTCACTGAGTCCTTCTCTCATGCTTCATTCAATATTAAATCTAAGGATGTACTATTAGGAATAAAAGTGGGGCCCGAATTATCTATCCTTGGGAAAATTGGCAGCTGAACACCAGCCTTCCACATTCATTTGTCAACA
This sequence comes from Lemur catta, assembly GCF_020740605.2. Lineage (NCBI taxonomy): Eukaryota > Metazoa > Chordata > Mammalia > Primates > Lemuridae > Lemur > Lemur catta. The sequence continues at coordinate 77,434,902 of NC_059136.1, read as the reverse complement.
TCATCAATGTATTCACTTTACAGAGGCACCATTTTTTTTCTGTTTAAAAAGATATTTCCTTATTTTAAACATAAAATTTTTACGTGATAATATTTCACTCATAAAAATTAATATCTCAAAGTATCAACCAATAAAATAAAAGGCACAATCTTTTATTTTTCGATTCTTCTTCAACAACTAACATTTTAATATATTATGAATATAAAACAGTATTTGTAAAGTCACAGCTCATATAATTATTTAAGTTGTTATATTTGTGTTTTAATTTTATAGATTAATGGTATCCTTTCTGGTCTGAGGTATATTAGCATTTTCTGGAAGGAGAACATCGTTTCCATTTGAGTGGTATGAGTTGAAATAAAAAATGTTTGTGTACTTAAATTCTTTCTGTTTTCAATGTGCTTTTTTTATTTCTATTAGAATAAATGAACATTTTTTTACTAGAATAATTTCTGCCTTAGATCATATGTAATTTTCCCTCCTCCAGCTCTCCTGTACTTTTGTATATACAAGCATCTCAAATCCTTAGAAACTCATGTGAGGTAGAGTTGTAATAAGTAGATCATTTGATTCATTGATTCCTTAATTCATTCATTCTTTAAATATTGCTAAGTACCTACTATTCACTAAACAATGTAAGAAATGATTTTCCTTGAAACATGTAAGTCAAACCAATGTTAGCTTTACTGAAAATTGTATAATATATTTTTCAATTTGTATTCTGCTTTGGGGGGTTCCTTTGTCAACTTCTTTACTTACTAGATATATGAATTTGGATAAGTAAGTTAAGTTACTGAGCCTGTTTTCTAACTGAATTTTGAAAATTCATGAAATGTGCATGAGAAAGTGTTTATAAATTTAAAAACTAAACATGAAGACTATTATTATCATTATTATTATTTTTAGATTGTTTTAACCAATCAGAAGTGTCAGCATTACTATTATCACAACTATTATGCCACCACATGTCCAATCAACGATTCTGTGTATTTTTAAAAAAATGTCTAGTATGTGTTAGGAGATAGGAAGAAAGGATAGCAGGAGAATACACAAAGTTTATGGTGGTAGTGATGGTTTTTATAAATCCATTAATATGTCTTGGTTTATCATTCTTTTTAAAAAAAGGTCTATTTATTCTCAGCCAGAAGATGTCATTCAAACCCCTTTTATAGTTGAGTTGGGTAGGTTGAAGTGATCTGTTCTAACCTACTTTAAAATATGTGTTATTGTCTAGGCCAGAGAATTTTCCCTTCATTATCACCTCATAAAACAACTATGAGAGGAGACTAGACTTCTTACCCTAATGCAGTTGTAATGAAGTGAAAGTTTTCTGGTTTGTTTTTGGATTCTTCCTCATAGAATTTTGCAACCCAAGCCAGAACACACCTTGGCTCACATATTAGCACATTTTTCTGGCCCAGAAATTAGGGTTTAGAGACTAAAGAAGTCAAATGAAAGCAAGGAATTCTTAAGCAATTTATGGTTAGTCGTATACTGTGAAAATTAATGAAAATCGCAAAAAGAAACATCCATGTTAAGCTTTAAGAAATTTTCTTAATACTAAGAACTTTTATCAGGTTAAATATAAACATTTTAGAGGGTACTAGTGGAAACTCTTTTACCACCAGTGAATAGTAGATTCTTGAAATCAAAGAAACTAATTATGACCTCAAAAATATGTATGTATAAATTAATGAACTGTTAAGGAACTAGAAACTATTGAAAGGAGAGATTGATTATTTGTGTTGTAAAATCTACATTTATCTTATTCTAAATTATACTAACTGAAAATCATTCCTGATTTAAACCCAGCTAGAGAATTCTCATTGTCAACAGTGAAATTTTCACTGGTCTTATCCTGGAATCTGACATCAACACCTCAGTCTAAAAATTCATGAGTTAATCATAATTTTAATAAAGTGTTAGAAAGAGAAGGAAGTAACTCCTTAAAAGAGTCATGATCTTCTACTTTATACATTAGCCATTTCTGTAGCACAGATTTTATAAATGTGCTCCTTCACTACTCATGGGAAAATTCTGCTTTCTGGGTAACTACCACGTTATGAGCTGCTGAAGTCTTTCTTAAGAAACCACACAACCACTCACTCACATAGCATAAAACTATAATTTTTAGAATTCTTTCACAGAATAACTTATATAATAGTGAATACGCATATATTTCCCATTTGTGAAATTTAAAGAGATGTTTGTCTGTACACAAATATGTTTATTCTTATTTTTGTTATTTGCACATCAGTATTTAGGTATACACGTAAGAAACAAATGGAAGAAGGAAAATGGAATAGCAGCCCCCAAAGGTGAGTTATTTTAATATCATATTTTCTGGCTTTTTTTGAGAAAAATGTTCTAGGTTTATTTTCTTTTTGACATAGTGACTACCACTTTATCTTTGAAGATCCCTTACAAGCTCAATATGAACTTACATTGTCTATTTTCCTAACTTAAATCTAAAAATATATTAAATAGCTATTATGTTTCAGTGACAAATATGGTGCTTTTTGAATTTAGGAAATTTAACACTTTTGTGAAGACCTCCAAGGACTATATATGTATTAGAAGATATTGCCACATAAGAAAAGAAAATATTGCTTTTGTGTCAAATTCAATATAATTTCCAAGTAAGTGGCAAGCTTAATATTGGATCAGGATATTCTGCCTAATTTGGAAAGAGTAAAAGAGAATATAAATAATTCTTCTTGCCTCTGGCATTATAAAACTTTGGAAGAAAAAACATACACTAATTGATAAAATTGTTCATGGACTGTATTACAAGGTTATGTATTACAAGGTATGTATTACATAATATTTGTGAGTGCTAGAGAGTCTATCTAAATATTGTAGGAAAATGGAGCTGTCCAAGGCTGAGGACTTGGTTATGCATCTAAACATATTAGTTTGTGCTTGAAGGGCTAGCAGGGGAAGTCTACTGGAGATCTCAAATATATAAAATATATAATTAAATATATAAAAATACTTATTTCATTGTAAAGATGGTTGAATATTGACAATTTCTTTCAATTCAATCTAAGGTCTACACTTGGAGACTAAAAATCTCATGGGAAATAAATCTTCATTAGGTAAAAGAATATCAAGAGAGAAGATAGGTTTGAATGCATTTCAATTTGTGCATTCAATTTGTGCACCCTCACTTAAAGGTAAGGTCTGAGGGAGAGCGCTATTATAACAGTGGGAGTAACAGAGGGAGTAAGGTACAAAACAGCACTGACTTGTGGACCACAATTTTGTGGAGGACATTCATTTACTTTGGTGTGGGAGTTGGAGTGAAACATTAAAAAAGTGATCATGAGCTAATTCCTAAAATTCTTTTTATACTTTTATGAGATGATTTATTTCTTTCATGGGTATTTGCTTAGCCATTAATTATTTTATTCATTCAACAAATATACGCTGAGGTTCCACTGTATCCTAGGAACAAAGAAAGATGCTACAGATATACCTGGAAACAAGATGCTTAATTTTCTGTCACATTCTTTGCAATAACTCAAATAAGAAAACAAAAAATTATAGTATAGCATGCAAAATACTATAATGGGGCAAGGATAAGACATTAAAAGAGTAAAAAAAGGGCATATAACTCAAAGTAGGGCATAAAAGAAGACTTCTTAGAAAAAAAGAATTATCTGAGCCAAGAGTTAGAATGTCTAAAAAGATTGGGAGTGAGAAAGTGCTATTCAATATCTAACTTTAATGTTGAAGGTGAAGAGCAATAAGAAATGAGGCCAGAAAAATTCAATAATACCCATAATCTTGCAAATCATGTTCACACATTTGTATTTATCTTACGAGTGACAAGAAAAACACTGAATAAATTTAAAGTGATTACATTTTGGGGAAGAGACTGGAAGAAAGCAAAACTAAAGTAGAATAACTGGTTCAAAGTCTGTTGTAATAATCCAGGTGAACAACTGTGATTGCCCAAGCCACATCATTTGCAGTGGGAATGAATACAAGGGAATATAGATGTAAAGCTCAGGGGTAGAATCAAATGGATTTGGTCACTAATTCTTTGATGGTGGTAAGAGAGAATAAGGAGTCCAAAATATATAAAGCTGGCTATCTTGTTAAAGAAATTGTTCTGTTTATTGCATGAAGAACCAAGGATGGATTGCAATTCTTTATCCTTAACATGATTCTTTAAGTTGTGTTTGGTTTCACACATCCATATGCTGATTCTGTCATTCAACTAACATCACTATGCTAAAGTTTGTTTTAGAATCACTTTTACAAAATTCTGCATTAGTTTTGTTCTACTAGCTTGCACTGAGACATAAACTTCATTATTCTATTAGTTTAGGAATGTTGTTGAGGATGCAGGCTGCTCTGTTATATGGTGTCATCTCTACGGGGACCTATGTGAGAACATTCAGATCCTAGTGCTAAGAAAAAAGGCTGTGAGGTCTCTCTCTCCACTTTCTCTCTCTCTCTTTACCTCTCTCCCTTTGATTGCTAGTAAGCTCAAAACTCTGCCACTAGCAAAAATATAAGAAAATAAAAAAGGTGGGGAGAGCTAATGAATCTTACTCATGATTTTGATTCAATTTCCTATCTTAATCCTGTATTTGCTCAAATTTTCTTTCCTATTTGTTTTGGCTGTTCTATCATTTTAGAATGGAGAGAATAGATAAATTGAAAGTATCACTACTAATGTATAGATGTTGTTATGCTCTAAGAATGAGTCAGTTTTATACTCCAAAAGAAACTGTTTTCTTGAATGATAGCCAGGTAAAGTATTATAGAAAAAATACAATGCTTAAAGTCAAAGAACCTGAATCACATCTTTGAAATTTTGCAAATCATTTATCCTCTATTGGATAAATAGCAACAGGAGGAATTATTTTGAGGATGTATAATCAACAACAAGTTAAGGTATATTTTAAAATAACAGAAAGAGTGGAATTGGAATGTTTCTAACACAAAGGAATGATAAATGCCTGAGGTGAAGGATACCCCAGTTACTCTGATTTGATTAATTCATATCGTATGCCTGTATCAAAACATCACATGTACCCTATAAATATATATAGCTCTTACATATCCAATATAATTAAAAATAAAAATAAATTTTAAAAGGAATTATTATGAGGCTTTAATAAGGTAATAGATTGCAATGTGGCTTGCACATTTTAGACCTTCAGTAAATATTGGTTGCATCTGATTCTATGATACCTAGAGTAAGAAAATTATAGGAAGACAGACCCGGGGAGGTGGGTGGGGGGAGGGGATGGAGGTATGACTACATGATGAGTGCCAGGCACACTGTCTGGAGAATGAGAACGGACACGCCTGGGACTCTGACTCGGGGGGATGGGCGGGACATGGACAATGTATATGACCTAAACTTATGTACCCCCATGATGAGCTGAAATAAAAAAAAAAAAAGTGGAGGGAATTAAAACACAGTAAAACATAAAAAAAAAAAAAAAAAGATTTTCTGTTGTCAGAATCACTATTCGATTGTCCTGTCCTCTTGCTTAGATCATAGTCTACATCTCTATTTCACTCTCTGTATTGGTTCCCAGCCACCAAAACAATAAACAGAACTCCTAAATATCCAATAAAGTGACTGATTTCATCTCACCACTAGAGCAAGCACTTCGGGCCTCTGTCAACTGTGTACTCCACAGCCATTTCGGCTGTGACCAGGCATGTACTACTCTTGGCCTCCAGGTTACATCTTCTTTTTGTAGGAGATTAGCCTAGACTAGTTTTCTGTGCCTCATTTAGTCTTGTCTTCATTCCAAATTTTTTGCATGGAGAACCCAAATCCCTTAACACTGGTTAAAAGACAAAATTACTGAACTGAAAGATAAAGAAAAAAAAAAAAAAAACCACCCAATGTCTAAACTAAAGGGATTTACAATGAATGTGTATGTTAACAGCGGAAAAGTTACTGGTTTATTATTATTACCATGGCTATCTTACTATAATTCTTATTACTATCTGGATCTAGAACTAAGTACAATATTAAGTCCTCTGTCTTTTATTCACATAATCTTTCAAATGTATTTTTGATTATAGGACTAAGATATAAACCTCACAGTTGCTTTTTCAAGGTAACTGACCAAAAATTATCTGAAAAATTGGTGCCCAGAGTGGTTTGGAGAGCTGCTACCCTGTAACCTCTGGAGTACAGAGTGAATTATTTGGGCCCCTGTGTTAAAAGTGATCCCTCACCCACCTTCCTTTCAGACACTGTTGGTACTTCCCACTCTACCTTCATCCTTGTTTTACAAGATAACCCCTAGAAGCTCAAGCCTCTCCTCTCCTTTTCCTCTCTTAAATCTTGCCTGGACATTAGCCTTCTCTACCCCGCCCCCCAAACTTCTGAATTATATGGAATTTCCAGTTTTTGACCAATTAACTTTTCCATATGTCTCAGTTGTGATGCTATAACAGAGTATCTGAGTCTTAGTTATTTATAATAAACAGAAACTTATTGGCTCACAGTTCTGGCATCTGGGTAGTCCAAAATCAAAATGCTGGCATCTCATGAGCACCTTCTTGTTGTGTAATCCATCCCATGGCAGAAGGCAGAGGACAAGAGGGAAGAGGGGACTGAACTTGTCCTTTTATAACAGCACCAATCCTATCCAGGAGGGTGGAGTGCTCACAGGCTACTCATCTCTAAGGGTCCCCTCTTAATACTGTTACAGTGGCAATTAAATCTTGACATGAGTTTTGGAGGAGAGCAACGTTTGAACCAATAACAACATATTTTTAGGTTGTTATTTGCCACCTCCTTTCTTTTACTGGAATAAAATGTTTCTTGAGATCATTGCTTCTCTAACAGCTCTTTCAAATGGAAGCAACTTTTTCTACCATTGTCTTGGTACTTCCTTGCCAGAAGATGAAGTAGGTGTCTATTCTGCTCTCTAAAGCTCCATTACAGCTATAGATTCTTCCTGTAAAACCTCCTTTAAGGCTCATGCCTTCAGGATGGAATACCCTCTCTCCATCCTCCATTGCTGGTCATTCACTGTCCTTCATTTAAAACATCAACTCTTACCTCAAAATCTTTGTAGTATCCCAAATTTGGTAGCTTTCCTGTCAAAGTTCTGGCCACTCACTTGGTTCCAGCTACTTTCCACAAGGAAGATAAACTAAAGGCAGCTGAAAAATTAGTGTAAATAGTCATATTGCATCATATGAGTCCTAAGTACTAGAGGTAAGTCTCTGTAAAGACATAAAGCTGAACTTAAATAATTAAAATTTAATTAAAATAATTAAAATTTATTGTGTCATACTGGAATGAAGTCACACTAAAATTTTCTCAATGTTCAATCAACATACAAGTAGTTCCACCTCTTCCCATGACTCTAAGCAATTCATCTTCTCTTACTTTTTCCCTTGCACTGCCTCTTCTTTCACTCATACTCCAGAGAGTGTGACTACACCCTTGCTTCTGTATTCACAGTACAGCAGGAGGGGCATCCATTATCACCTTATTATTTCACACTGGGTGAGCCATTTCCTTGGTGACACTGGAACATGCCTGTATAGGGCTTTATTTTCAGGACCTTTTACCTACTCAGTGTGCCAGTCAAGTCATTTGAAAGCCAACTTGTTAGGAAGACAACCAATATATAACAAGAGTTGTAAATATTTTTCTTTTATCTTGCTTTTGTGGATGCTTTGTCAAGAAACAAATGTTGGACTCAAGATGAACATTTAACAGCTCATGGCAAGGGCTAAAGACCTCAGCAGATGTTTCATTTGTTCTAATTATTATGAAATTTTAACATATTGTTGAGGACTCCTAGACTCATCCTCTTTTCTGCTCTGATTGCTGTTTCCATTCATGAAGGCTTCAAAATACATATGAAGGACACATCTGACACAGTAATATATACTTCTTCATTCCCAGGAACTTTGCTTCCATTCTACCTCCATTTCTCAAAGAAGAACCTTAGACTCACCCAATTTCCAAAATCTCTAACACCAAAACCCTACTGTCCAATCACAACCTATTTCCTTCCTGCTTTGCAAGTGCTCCTTCCCTAAAAACTTTTATCTCTATGTAAACTCCATTGACCCCACCACATTCTCTCAATCCCTCAATGTGTTCATTCTTTATTTCATTCTTCACTTTTCTCCTACTGAAGCTGTAATAATCTTCATTATAACTACTGCCTTGCACACATCCTCAGCTCTCCTATTCTATCTTTCTCAGTGGCATATATCAATATTTTTAATATTTCTTACTCTGGATGAAAGAAAAATATTTGATTTAATCTCTCTCATAGATCAGCCACTTTCTGCCTACTTAACCAACTACAAACAGGAGTTGGATAGGCTCCCATTTTAAAACATGCAGAACTGCTTCTGCACTGGCTTTCTGTTTCTCATATTCTTTCCAGTTCCCTTAGTTTCTTCTGTTGAGGTTGCAAGTTCTGCTACGGCAAGTTGCAGTGTGTCAAGCTGGAGATGATTTCTTTTTTGTTGTTTATTTTTCCAGTCTGGCTTTAGTGTCTGCTCCTACTGAATATGTTATCTTTTCTGTTTTCATTTCAAGCACTTCTGAGGGCAATTTTGAGAAGAGTTTAGAATACTTTGCTTCTTGGTAGGATTAACATAAATACCATTTGCATTCATGGCATTTTTTCCATTTGCTTTTCCAAATGGCATAATGCTAAAAGCTGTTTTGCACTCTCTCAGTCCTTATATATATATAAATTTTTTATAAGAAATTTCTTGTATGTTTCTAAGTAAGATTGTTAGAATTCAAGCATTACTGAAAAGAAAATTTTCTTAGAAATTGGTTATAAACATAAAATTTTATAATTTCCATTACCCACAAGTATTTGAAAATTTATTTTTAAATTGACTCTTAAGTGTCTTAATTCCATTCTTTTTGATTTTGCTTTATAATGATTTTGAATCTATTGACTTTATTCATTAACACAGGTTAATATTCCTTCTCCTTGCCTCACAGAATTTCATATTCCACTTTTTTTTTTTTTGGCCATAATTTGATTTCTTCATCCAATGTTGGGTAGACTCAACTACACATTATCTATTTATCCTGATTCTTGAATTGTAAGTGTTTATTCCGGGGGAAGCATTTAAAATGGTTACACTTTAAATTCATGCTAACCAATCTTAGTTGGATACTAAAAACTATTCTGCAATCTTTGGCTCAATCCCATTTTGCACATCATCTCTTCCAATCATTTGCCTCAAGCTCTCAAACATATGCTATATCCCACATCTCTGAGCAGATGCTTTCATTTCCTACATTCCTTCATCCCCTCCTGTATTGAAAATCTGGATGAGAGCCAAACTCAACTATTTTCCCTTGTTACTCAAATTTTCCTTCTATATAATCACCATTATTTTCGCTCCTTTCCCTCTAATATCAGAGAAAGACAAATCATTCCTTTTCAAGACAAGTCCTTCTATTTGTGATCATTGATTTCATAGTATTCTCTGGAATACTTCTTCAACAGTTACTTCCCCTGGATTTTGTATATATTTATTTTACCCAACTCTTTTTCATCAGTCTCCAAGTATTTTGACATTTCCTTATGCTAGCACTTGCTGGACCGTGATTCCTCCTCAATCTCTCCCGTATTCCAGTTTTCTCAGTTCCCATCAGCAACCAGTGATACGATTGAACATCTCCTTTCACTGACTCATCTTGCTTGCCTCCTGCAAACCTGTGCTCTTTTGACTGTCTTCCTAACTCTATGATTTTTTTTTTCATATTCCACCTTCCATTTTTGCCTCCAATACCCCTCTCCTTACACATTTTAGTTTGGCAATTTCAAACATGTACCAATGTTTTGACTTTCACTTCCAGGCAAAAGACTATGAAAACTGTGTCTCTAGATTTGTCTTTTTCCTCATCCTCTGACCCATGTTTTCCACTCTATTATGAAATTCTTCTCATGAGGGATCTGGAGAACTTTTGAAGCTCTACATGTCTTTCTTTCAAACTATTCAATTTCCTGCTTTCCTAGTCTCTCAAGCAAGAATACTGCTATTCTCTTTCCTTTACACAATTACTTAAAACTGTCCACTCTGCCTTCACAATATCTTTGCATCCATCCCTCATTTCTTCAATAGCATACATTGTATTCTCATTGTCAGTTGTAAGTAATAGTATACTTACTTCTTCCCTAAGAACCTTAAATGATATGCAAAAAACAAATGAAGCAAGACTAAAACAAAATAGAAGGTAAAAAAAAATTAAGCAAAAGGCTTTCTTGTTTCTTTGTTTGAATTCGTAATATTTTACTTTATTCCTAAACTTTAAATTATCACTCTTATCACTTCAAAAAAACTAAAAATAACCTAATTATAAATAAAATGACTATAAATATTTCCCAAGTAAAACACAAATCAATTAACTAAGTACAATCAGAATTATAATTTTTTTAAAAATGGTAGAAAAAATGGTAGATAAAACAAAGTATTCTGAGTAAAATATTCCATTGTTTGACTCTCAAGCAAACTCCTTCCTAAAACTCCATTTCCTTTGTATAAGTTGACAAAGAAAAAATTGTGTCTTAGCACTTATTCTCTTCCTCATTGCTCTCTCTTCCCTTTGGTAAATTATACTTATACTAAGAGGGGAAAGATTGAGGTTTTAAGAGCAGATAGATGGGATGTTTTTCTAGACAACAGGATAGAGAAGAAGAATCTTCAAAACTCCTCTAAATCCTCAATTTTCACATCTGTGTCTCACTACAATTCTGTGTCTGAATGCACCTCAAAATGTAGAACTTTTAGAGGAGGAGAAATTGCTATAGTTCATCTACTGAAGGGGGATAAGAACTCTGAATCTGAGAGGTAGAAGTGAAAGGAGAAGTTGAACAAGAGAGAGGCAGTAGCATAAAATAATCATGTCACACTGAAACTACGTCACACACATGTCCCAAAGCAAGCACAAAGGGAAGAGCCAATATAAATGAAGAGCCCCAGTGGTGACACTGAGCACTGAATCCTTCCTGAGAGGTCACATGCTAGATAAACACACAAATATGAAATGTAGTAAAGATTCACAGACCAAGTTTCTTTGTTTGATCAATATTGGGCCAGGGTTAGGGGGTGGGGAAGGAAAGCTAGCTACGAGAATGTTTGTTAATGGAGGGACTCCATTACTATTTGATCCTCAGAATTTGTTTTACCAAGAATCTAAACATGAAAAGCATCCAATCAACAGAATTGTTCCAGAATATTAATTAAATGGTCATCCTCTTTTAATAAGAATTTGCTATAGTGTCTTACACCTGATGCTGGTGTGAACTATCAGGTTTCCACTATTGATAGAGGATGTTACAGAAAGTCAATCCAAGTAATTTCTGTCTCAGCTCATAGCTCTATTTGTATGTTTCTCTTTCTGTCTCCCTTGAGATGCAATGCCTTGAAAGCAGAGATGATAACTTATTTACTCTTGTATGTTACCTCTAGTGTACATACAATGTCTTGTATACTAGTATGTTCATATAAAATTATTGACTATAATTATTTGGTGTTTTCAAAATTAAAAAGATGAATTTTATTCATAAAAATTGCTACAGAAATAAATTTCAAATATAAATTTTTAAATATTGCAAAATACCTTCAAAAATCTCAATTTCTGTACCATTTTCATGTCACTGAATGTAGTGTTGAATCTTTAGGTAGGAATATAAGGGAATGAAGTAGTAAATTTTACTTGGAACTTTGTTGCTGTGGCATCTGAAAACAGATGATGATATTACCCTACTTTAATATTCCCAACAAGTTCTTTAAAAAACAAAAGTTATAGGATTCATTAAACAAGCCAAACTAAGACAGATATAGTTCTTAATTATTTTGTTTGTAAAATATTAGCCATTGATTGACTATAGATAACCTACTAAACATACACTGAATAAATATAAGGGAAGTGAAGTTCTAATGGCTTTAGGTATTTAGTTCAGGCTAATGTTTAGTCCACAGGACAAAAACTAACTTTTCTTTTTATTCTTATAAGTGTCTTTATAAATCCTTTAACTTTGAGAACTCTAGACATTTCAATTTTTCATAAATTTGAATCTTACATTGTCATTTAAATTATGTATTTTTCTTATAGATATTCTTAGTTTGTCTTCATTTGCTACTGGATTTCTTGATTCATTTATTCAACCAATATTTACTGATTGTATTTATAGACCATATTATGTGTATGTTACTGAGTTTATAAGGTTGAAAAAACACATTCCCTGCCCTTATAGGTCACCGTTTAGATTGGAGTCAGACATCCAGACAATTACAATACAAAGTGTCAGCTACTTTAGTGGAGGGTGCAAGACACACGAAGGAAGGAGATGCCCAAGCCATACTGCCCAAGGCCTGGAATGTTTCATAGAGAAGTTAGAATTGAATTGAGACTTATTTATGAGTAGGATTTTGTTGACCTCATTCCAAGCAAAGTATCCCAAAGAAGAATTATCCAGGTGGCTCTGCATAACATGCTCCTAGCCAAGGAGTGAGGAAAAAAATAGAGCTGAAATACAGCTCTCTGTCCATATACGAGGCCATCTTCCCTGGACCACAGTTGATTCAGACAAAAAAAGAAAGACCTCTTTTCTAATTCTTTTGTTCAGATCAAATATATTGTAATCCATATGCCCAGAATGGGTATTTTAAAGATAATGTACAAAGGGCAACCTAGGTGTTATCAAAAGACAAGTCTAAGTCCTTGCAGGGAGACAGCAAAGACCGTCATATTCTGGGGCAGAAAGAAGTGGTGAGGGAGGCAAAAGCAGTAAATGATTTGAAGTGCATCAACGAGGTTAAGAAATATTGGAATGTTAAAAATTCCATTGAATTTGGCAACCTGATTAGTATGGGCATGTCCAGTGGAGTGGTAAGGGGTACACCTGGTTGCAGCAGATATGTGGCGGTGGCAGTGACTCAGTAAATGTGGTAAAAAAAAAAAAACAGACCAAGCTGCAGGGGCTAGGTTCAGTGAATATTTATCTTATGCATGTATATCAACCACTCAATTCAAGATCTATAAAATTTCTAACTACAGGGAAGGCTCCCTTGTGTCTCTTCCCAGCCAAAACCTCCCATCCCAAGAACAGAAGCACTGTAATAATTTCTATCAGATTACATTTACCTGTTCTTTAACCTCACACAAATGAGATGATGTGAAATATATTATTTTGCATCTAATTTCTTTCTCTCAAATGTTGACTGAAAACTTCATCCCTGTTGTTGCATGTAGCTGTAATTTGTTCCTTTGCATTCTATTGTATGACTATATGCAAAGTTTTTCGTCACAATTTTTAGTCACTATTAATGAATAATTCTTAGTTATTACACTTATTACCCGTTCTTGATTAGTAAAATGAATACTGCTATTAACATTCTTGTGCATATCTTTTGGGAGCTGTGTACCCATTCCTCTTGGCTATACATCTAGGAATAAAATTGTTATATCATAACATAGGTATACATTTAAATTTGCTAGAAAAATGCTGAAGTTTTCCAAAGGGATTGCACTAATTTGCGCTTTCACCAGCAATGTATGAAAATTGTTCTGTATTTTCATGAACATTTGTGTCTTTCATCTTTTTCATTTTAGCCAGGAAGGCAGTTGTGTGCTCTATTCATTGTGGTTCCATTCAGTTTTCATTTGTATCTCTCTGACAAATAAGTACGTTAATGTTCTTTTGTGAAATGCAAATTTTTCGACCATTTTTCTATTTGGTTTTATGTCTTTTATTATTGATTTCTTGGTATTCAATGTATATTCTGAATATGTACTTTTCTAATATATGAATTATAAGTATATTCTCTCATGTCATGGCTTGTCTTTCCAAGCTTTTAATGGTGTTTCAATAAAGAAACGATTTTAATTTTAACAAAGCCCAACTTATTGATATTCTTGTTGTCTATTTACTATATCTGCCCAGTTCGAGGTTGTTAAGATAGTCTTCTGTTTACTTCTAAAAACTTTATTGTTTGGCTTTTTACATAAAAGTGTACGATCCATCTGCGATTGATTTTTGTTCATCACATGATGTATACATAAAATTTTGATTTTTTTAATATAGACATCCAAGACAAACAACACCATTTGTAGGAAACAAATCCTTTCCCCTCTGTTTCACAGTCATCTTTGTTGAAAAACAGGTAGCAGCATGTGGGTGGGTCTATTTCCATATTGCCTGTGTTGATTTCTTTGTCTATTTGTCTGTTCTTGCACCACTAAAATAATGCAACTCCATTCTCTAATTCAGTTAGTATATGTTTTCCTTCATTGTTTTTTTTTTCAATATTGCATTAGCTATGCTTGGTCCTTTGCTTTTCTACATAGATATCGGAACTACAGTCTGCACATACAATTTCAATAAACTGCTAGGGTCTTTTATAGGGGGTTATATAAAATCTTTAAAGCAGTTTGGGTAGAAATGCCATTTTAAGAGTAGTGGATTTTCCTAGCCACAAAAATTGAGTTATTTATTCAATTTATAGTTTATGTAATTACTACATAATTTTATTTAATTAAAGAATCTCTTAAAATCTTATTATTCTCTATTCATTTCATATTTTTGGCTCCATGAATTCTCTTTTATCAATTTCTTTTAAATTATTAAAATATTTTTCTCATTTTTTCATTTTTATCAGTTTATTACATATTCACTTACTGTATCTAATATACAACTTAGTTATACAGATATAACTAAGAGGATTTTTCAATGATAAATGAGTGTAGAAATGTCAAATGCTTTCTAAACATTTATTGAGATATATATGTTCTTTCTGCTTTTTTATTAATAACATGAACTACATTGATTTATTTTCTAATGTTAAATGAACTGATTTATTGGCAAAATTCTACTTTTCATTATATATATATGTAGAGAGAGAGATGTTTCTATAAATTGCCATATTCTATGTTTTTATATTTTCTTTAATAACTTTGCATCTATACATGACATCTACTCATGAAAGGGGTTAGTCTTAAATTCTCCTATTTGAAATCTCTGTGCCATATTTCAGTATTAAGGTTACACTGACCACATAAGAAGCATTGAAGACTGTGTAAAACTGATAATCTTTCTTTCTTAAATATTTTGAAGAATTCACTGTTAAAATCATCTGGATCTGGATTTTCTTTTATGGGAAAGATTCTAAAACCAGAATCATTTTCTATAATAAGTATAAGATTCTTCAGCTTTTCAATTCTTCTTGGATCTTATTGAGATATGCTTTATAAGAAATTTGACTATTTCTTAGTGGTTAGATTTATTAGCATAAATTTTCCCTTACTATCTTTAAATGTCATTAAGGACCTATAATTATGTCCACTATTCCATTTTCAATGTTGACAGATTGTTTTCTTTTGTTTTTCCCCCGTCAGTCCTACTAAATGTTAATATTATTAATTTTTTTCAAAGAACCAAGTTGTGTCTTTGTTTATATTTTGTATTGTGTATGTTCTATATCATTGGTTTCTGCTCCTATTTGTATTAGTTTCTTCCTTCAACATTTTTTACGTTTAACTTGCTATGGTTTTTAATAGCTCAGCATTGTCAAAAAGAATATTTTGTGATGATGAGAATGTTCTAAATCTACAATTTAGTAGACACTAGGCACACATAGCATCAAGCACTTGAAATGTTGTTAATGTAACTAAAGAACCGGTATTGAAATTAAATTTAAATTAACAAATACAATTTAAAATCTAGCTCTAAGTTTGCACTAACAATATTTCAAGTGCTCAGTTGCCACCTAAGACTGTCAATGCAGCTCTAGACTCTCAATACAGAAATTAGATGATTGATTTTCAACCTTGTTTCTAATATATTTATGTGAGGCTATTACTTTCACTTTAGGGAATGTTTGAGCTGCAACCAACAAGTTTTAATTTATCTAAACTATTGTGCAGTGTATTTTTACCGTATTATAATTTCTTTGGTCCCTTATTTGAAGTATACCATTTAATGTTCCAATTTTGGTCCATTTGTCTAGTTATCTTTTATTATAGATTTCAGGTTAATTTCACTGAAATTAGAGAACATCCCTTGTATAATTTTAATTTTTTGCAATGGATAATTTATTGCTCAGTATATGGTTTACTTCACTAAATGTTTCATTTATACTTGAAAAGTATTGGTATGCTGCCTTTATTGGAGATAGTGTTTGATAAATAACAATACATTCAAATTGGGTATTTGTAGTGTTGTTCAAATTACCTTTAATCTTACTCATATTTTTTGGCAATTCTTTCTCAATTACTGAGAGTGGCATGTTTAAATCTCTAAATAGGATTATAGATTTGTCGAATTCCCTATTTGGTTCTGTAAATTTCTGCTTTTTAAATTTTGCCACTGTAGTAGTTGTATGCAAATTTAAGATTACTATACCTTTTTGCAGAATTAAATGCTTTTCTTTATCAAATGTACCTCTTTGTATCTTGCAATAATTTTGCCTTACAGGTCAATTTTTCTACACTTAATATAGCTTTCTTCTGTTAGTGTTTTCATGGTCAATATTTTTCTTAAATATTTATTAATACTTTCCCTTATATTTAACATATGTGTCTTATCAAAAGTATGTATAAAAACAGTTTTGCTTTTTTATTCAGTCTGACAATCTTGGTTAACTAAATTATTTATTCAATTTGCATATCATGTAATAGTAATAAAATAATTTAAAAATATTTTTGTTTTCCATTCCTCCCATTTTTAGTTTGTCCCATCACTTATTTTTATTGATTATTTTTGTATTATTTATATATTTTTATTTCATATTTTCGTTAGTAGTTTGTTACATATTTATTTAATATTCTCTTGCAGTTACTTGATGACTCACAGGATGAATGTTGTAGCACTTTATCAAAATGTCATTCCTTTTTGTTGCCAAATAATATTCCATTGCATGGATATACTCCATTTTATCTATTCATTAGTTGATTGACATTTGACTTGTTTACACTTTATCTTTACCTTGAAAAATATTGTCATTAGGAATGGAAATTTAAGTTGGAAGTTCTTTTGTTTTTTTTTTTTAAAGCCCTCTAAATATGCTATTCCACTATCTTCTTCCTTTCATTATTTCTGTTGGGAAATCGCCATAAATATTACTGTTGTTGTGGCAATGGCATTTTTGAGGTTCCTGTTGAAAGTCTGGAATGTTTACCAATGTAGAGCTTGCATTCTAAACATTACCACTCCAGCTCCTAACAACTACTGAAATCTTTGCTTGTCTCTTTGGCATCCCACCTACTGCTTTGTGTTAGATGTTTTTGTGCTCTTAACTTCTGCCTATGAATATTAAGAACCAGCAATCTTTAAGCTCTTTCTCCTCATCCCAGAGAGACTGCTTTTTTTCAAAGAAACTCTATTCTTTTATAGCAAGAAGTTATGAATCACTGCCAATAAAAAGAAAGTGTTAGTGCAGAACTTACTTCTGTGTGTCCTCTCCTTGTAGAATTATAGCTCCAGAAATGCTCCTTGTATTGGTTCTTCCAAGTATTTTTGTTATATATTTTGTTCTACTTTTGTAGTAGTAGCTGGTAGAAAATTAATCTGATGCAAATGGCACTAATAAGGCTGGAACTAGAAGTTAATCTACTCTTTCTAAAAGCCTGGCTCTAAAGTAGAGTTATATGGAGATACCTTGAGAGAGAACAATGAGTCAGAAAGTGCACAAAAGTGTAAGATATGTTAGCACACTTTATAATAAACAAGTTGGTAGAAAACAAAAGGTTGAGGACTCAGGGATCAAGAGCTCACATGATAAAGCATCATTGCATTAGATAAGCTTCTCATAGGAAAAATTTCTGAGATTGGTGCCAATACCAGCACGTATACAAATGGAAGGGCAGAAAACTGAGATAGTTCATGCCTTATAACCTCTATTTCCTGTGCTAGATAAGAATAAAAGTCATTGTTCTAAAGAAGAAGAGAGGAGTTGTAGAAGAAAGAAGGCTTAGATAGTAATGAAGCTTTACATGCTGCCATGATTAGAGAGGAAGCTAGCCAAAGACATTCAGGAGGATTTCTGAGGTTTATTGAAGGGCAGGCCATCGTCATGCCATAAGTTAAAACATCACAGCTCAATTCTAAAAAGTAGCTCTTTGGCCACAAAAATTTGACCATAACTGTCCTTTTTTCTTCATTATCTCATTATGGACTTAAGTTATGATCATATGTGAATTTATTCTGAGACTTTGCAGACTGGAACATATCAGTTCTAATTCTTGAGAGTCACGACTGAAATTTCTGTGTGTTAGCTGGAGGATACAGCTAGATAATATAGAGGGGAGTGAACATGATGTTAGTGTCCCAGTTAGGTCTTGTAATTTCACAATATTGGTTCCTTTTAAAGAATGTGTGCTTGCTTTACTCTTAATATATCCTCTTCAAAGGAAGAATGTTATATATTAACCAACTTATCTATTAGTGTCTCGTTCTTCCTACCTACACTACTCCACCAGGAGCCACGCCAATTCTGATCCAACTCCTTTAAGATTGTGATGTCAGAAGTAGAGGATTAAATTTGATCAGAAAAGCATGTTTCTAATTATCATGAATTCAATGGCTTTATTTTGCTTATCAAGATAAACTTTAGACATACCAGGAATCAAAACATCCTGGTGGCAAGGTCTTACTGACCAACTCAATGCTATATTTTATTTACTAAAAATAGTACATGCTGAACCAATGCGAACTCACTGTGATACTTTCTTTACACATGGTGAGTTAGTCACAGAGCTTGTTCCATAGCAGACTTCCTCCAAACCCAGTGGCTTAAGCAGCAGTCGTCTATTATCATTCACATGTCTTTGGGCCAGCCGTGGGGTTCAGCTGCTCTGGATTGTGTCCAGCTACACAGCTTTCCTCTGCATCCTCTTAGGACCAACAGGCTAGTCAGGGCATATTCCCCTCATGGCAATGCCAGTAGTGCAAGAAAACAAGCAGAAACATGTGTAACCTCTCATGGCC
Organism: Lemur catta; assembly: GCF_020740605.2. Lineage (NCBI taxonomy): Eukaryota > Metazoa > Chordata > Mammalia > Primates > Lemuridae > Lemur > Lemur catta. Next base: position 77,415,931 of record NC_059136.1, on the reverse strand, counting down.
CTGGCCGAAACTGGCATGCTATCACTTGTACCTATTTATTTCTGGCCAAAACACATCACATGCATAAGCTCAAAGTCAAGGGACAGGGACATACACTATACCCATGATGAGGCCATTAAAAAAGTGTTGATGAATGGAGGGGTGTGACTTGGGGCCAAAAATGCAATGTATATTGTTCCCTCAATTTTTCATACAGCGAGGTTCAGGATCCTTCTTAGAAGTTACTCATTCTATACGTAGAGAGAACCAAAGTGTAAAGGCTTGTTTTTCGTTGTTGTTTGTTTTGTTTTATTTTTCTAAACAAGCCTGAGGGGCATCTGTAGCACAAGGGCTTCTCTAACATAGAGTGGCATTTAGGATCCAGTCTACCTTCGAATTATGTCTACTTGATTTCATACCTGGGACTAAAGTGAAAAACAAAATAGTAAAATGATAAAAGAGAATGAGCTTTGCAATTAGAAAGATCTGGATTACAGTCTCAGCTCCACCACTTTTCAGCCGTTAACTCTGCTGCTTAACTTTAGCATGTCTCAGTCTTCCTCACTGTGAAATGAGAATATCAATAGCGCTTACCTCTATTTACCTCAATGGGGATGTTGAATTAAATGAAATGGAACACACAAGGCTGGTGCAGAGTTGATGATAGAGAATGATAGTTATAATTATTTCCATGGAATCTGTCTCAGATAGGGAACTGGTGTATAGTAGTGATAAGTTTCTGTGATAATTTTCTTTTGTGATGAGAGTAAAAATGCCTTCAAAAGGGTAATGATATTTGAGATGATTGTTGAAGAATTTCGCTGGTCACAGAAGTTATTAAAGGGCAATTTAAGGATTAATTATTGTTAAGTTAAATGAATGAGAATGAGAAAATTATTATGGTAATAGGAGACTTACGAATTTCTAAAATTTTTAAGAATTTCTCCATGCCCTATACCCATGTTCGTGAAGTGTGGTATTTGTAATCTTACCACTCTGTCAAACACCCATATGACATCACATTTTCAGTTTCCCTTGAAACCATATTCTAGCAAAGTAAACTAAGGCCAAGAAGGGCGTAAGACCCGGGTTCTTTTGTAGCCGGCAAAGCTATTAAAACATTCATTCGGTCACTAGAAACAGCAATGCAGCCGTAGTGTTCCTTAAGTTAAACTACAAAGTCACTTTCTTCAAATGCTACTACTCTATAAGTTTATAGAAAATTATATATACTATATAGATAGACATACTATTTTTTTCTGCTGAAGAAACAGTGATTTAAGTTTAAAATCATGAAAATGTTAAGTTACAATAAAAGGCCACTTTCAACTTTGCCATTTAGAGGCTCACTTATTGTTCATAACTCTTATAATTGGAGACTTATTATATTATCCTGCTGCACAGCGTGATTTCCTGTTATTTGTCTAATGTTTTTTAAAGAACAGTAATTTAATAACTATAGTGATATTCATCCTCAGCTTCTAACAAATGTGCTATTTCATGAGGCCTTTTTGTAGAACACTGTTGTAGTCTATGTATACTCCATGCTTGCCATTAGGTGACTTTGAAAACAATGCAAAGCAGAAAAATAACCTAATTCCCTGTGATGTTAACTTTGAAAAAGAAAGAAACTTTAAATTTTAGGGCATTACAGTTTTATTTCTCTTAAAAGCACTTTCAGTTTATATTTGTTCCTAAGAAAAGTGATTTTATTCCCTCCTCATAGAAAAGTCTGAACTGTGTATTTCAGTTCCAGGGAAACATTGTTAAGTTTTATTGTCTACACTGCACACAAATATCCTAGTACTATATTTTCCAACAAAAACAAACAAAAGGCTTAAAAATATAAATAATTTATTTAATTTTTTAAGGGGTAGGGAACCTATAGCCTTAGGGCCACATGTGACCTTCTGGATCCTTGAGTACAGCTTTTTGACCGAATCCAAATTTTACAGAACTGATCAAGGGATTTGCTCTGTGAAGTTTGGTTCAGTCCAGGGGCTGCTCTTCAGAGTCTGGAGGGTCGTATGTGGCCCCATGGCTGCAGGTTCCCCAGCCCATTTATACCATTTTTTGATTATGGGTACTCCTGAAATTTGAAGCTCTCTAATGATAGCTCAGTAGCACCATAAAATGATATAATAAAAAAAATATTTTTAAAGTGACTTTTTTTTATCCTGGAAAGCAAAAACTCAGATTTAGGGAATGTTTTGTTTACCTTCCTGATAATATCTTGAGTAAGCCTCCTAATGGAGGCCCTTTTTTTTAACCTTAAGACTTCACTATGCTCATGTTCTTCATCTTTGAATTTTTACACTTATTCTGCCTTATATAATTATAGAAACAAGTAATGTGTTGTCAAAAATGAGAACAAGATGCCTTTGTTTAATAGTCAAAATATGATACAAAGACTTTAGAGGAAAGAGATTGTTATGCCAGCTACACCATGCTGGGATAGTAGGAATGGATCTTCCTGGGAAGTAAAGCAAACGTGATTCTTTCAGATCATAGGTTTGGTATATTTTACTTTTACTTTTAAATACAGTTTGTGATCCAAAATAGTTCTTAGCCATTATTTGAGGCAGAAAATATACCTGTATTTTTCCAAAGAATAAGTTGTTTCATACCATGTAGTTATTTTGAAAACTAAAACAAACAAAAAAAATCAATAAGAACTTTATTCAAATGGAGTGTCTTAAACCCAAAGCAAAATAATTATTTATAACTCTACCATAATTTCTATCTCAAAGAATTTGAATCCAGGCATTTCTTTATATTGGAATTCTCTTAACAATTCTAGTTGATTGCATCTTACTTTTAATGAATTTCAGGAAAGAATTCATGATATTTAACTATTCAAGTTAGTGTTTTTTGGGTTTTTATTTATTGTTTTTTTTTTTTAAGTTTGTATTTGTGCCTATGTCTTTCAGTTGTGGTCAATTTTATTTTGTGGATTTGCAATGTGATGACTATAATGTCAAATCTTTTAAAATATATTTTTGTTTCATGTTTGATGGCTGATGGCTTAAATTTGTCTTGTTAGTTTTTCTAAAATATATATGCAAACAATTGAAAGTTACATTATTCCATCACATGAATGTGTGTAACTAGATATTGAGGGAATACTCAGTGCAGATCAGTGATATAAACACAAACAACACACAGATGTGTCGCCCACCATTCTTTCCCTTCTTAATGAACACTTGTTCTATGAACACCTTTGAAGTGACTCCAGCATTAGTTAGAGTTGTGGTTTCTGTGGCCTTCACTTTCTGGTAGTGACCAACAGCAAGAACCAAAATCAATCTCTGTCAGTCTTGTAATTGAGCACTTCCCTAATTTATGAGACAGTTTTCCCATTAACAACAAAATCTCGAGAATTAAATAAAAACAGACCTTCACAAGTGCTGCTGCATAGGTGAATGTGGGATAAACGTTGATAAATGCGTGTGCCTTGTGCTAGCCTGACTTTGAAAAATTCCGTGTCAGAGTTTTAGGTCACATTCTGACAACAATTAGGAACACTGAAATAAATAGTTGGCAATTCTTCTTTGTTATGACAGGGGATGTACAGCCATTTTTATAAAAAAAAAAAAAGCACCTATTTTATGAATATGAAATGCAATGCCCAGCCATCTTGCTATGACTGAGAATCTGTAAGCACTTCTATTATAAACCATAGTAGAATCCTTTTGAAGATTTGAAAAGTTTATTTAAGCTGTTTTCACCTCATTATTTGTAAAATTCCTGTGCCACTGCAATTCCATGCTTCATACAGAACCCACAAAATGGTTAAAAGATAGTTAAATGTCCAGTTAAAGTTTATTTTTAGTATGAAATATCTAACCATAATATTTTGTGAAACGTTCTGGAAAAATCTAAATGACTTGAGGGCTGGCTGAAATTCTAAGTCTTTAAAGTTTATTCTAATATGATGTATTTTATAAATTTCAGATTCACCTGTTGACAGCATAGTCATGAGTTAATTTTTTTGACTTTTAAATTACATGAATCTGTACATTTACATTGATCTAAAGACTATGATCTGTAATAGGAAAGAGTGATATTTTGTCAGTTGGGCTGAATCTATATGAGTACCAAACTACCAGCCCATTTGGTCAGAAATTTGAACAAGTCCTGTCTGAAGCTACTAATGGATTATCTGAATTGAGTTTATGAAATCACTTAAAAACTAATGAGTAACCCCATGTGCCATACAGGCCTTGCATATGTCAATGTACCCAGGATTTCTCTGAAGAAAACAAATCAAAGAAAAGCAAGATATTATAAAACAAAAAGTAGGTTTTTAAGGTACATTTGAGAGTTAAATTATTGAAAATTCTGGAAATTGAAATGTGATATACATAATCTATAAAATTAGAGCCAATAATTAGTATTTATATATATATATTTCTATATATACCCATTTACAAACAATTGTACTAATTTAGGTGGTCTGAATTATGGTGAAATATAGACACACACAAACACCCCTCCAAATGAAAAGAAGTTTATTTTCCCTTCATATAGCAGTCCAAATGGGTGTCCCTGGTTGGTGAAAGTGCAAACTTAGGGAGTATAGAGTATGGCTTTTTTCCATCTGACGATTCAGGACCTTCAAGCACCTTTTTCCACTGTGTACTTTCGCCACCCACTAGGGCTGTGTTATCCAACCTACAGAAGGTCAAAGAGGGCATGAATATATGTTCACATCTAAAAAGCCATTGCCTGGAGCTGGCACCTATTCCTCTCTCACACATTTCATTGACTAGATGGCCTTCACATGGCTACAACTAACCACAGTCCGGCTGTGCTATCCACTAGGAAGAGGGGAACACAGAGTTGATCTGCTACACTTATATAATGCACAAAAATACGAACTTAAATATCAACCTTATCTCCTCTGAACTACACTATTTAGCAACCTTCTAAAATTGGAAGGCAACAGTAATTAAGCAACGAGTTGCTCAGAGCATCTAAAACAGATACTGTAAAGTACATGAATTAAAGTACCTGCATTCCACACATAAAGCCATTAAAATGACTACCCACACCCTAACAGATTTTTGCTTCCTATGTATTCCTAATGTTTGTCACTTGGTTTCTGAGTCTACCATAAATTAAAAGAAATAAATACGAATAAAAAAATAGATACTGCCATAAGCAAGTACACTGAAAACAGTCTCCTATATAAGTAAGGCTATGAGACAAGTAAATGAATACATAGAAAAAACATTGTTCACTCAATAGATCATGACAATTTGAAGCTCTTTAGCATATGGTCAAACTTTCTACTCATCCTTGAAAACATAATTTATTTCAATAGCACATCCTTTGTGAAGCCTTCCTTGACTCTCTCTGTCAGAATTATCACCATCTCCTCTGGGTTTGGAGCCATCAATATTTTTTACTTGCCTCCATGATGGCATTTATAAAATTTTTTCTTTTTCTAAACTGTAGGCTTTTGGAGACTCGGAATGGTTTATTTTTTTATTTTTGAGTCTTTCTCTACTCTCTGTGCTTAGCACAACATTTGCCACAAAAACAGGTGAAATGGATGAATCAAACCGTGTGCCAAAAATATCAGGTATAATCCAGTGTTACAGCAGGGAAAAATACAATAACTGATATCCAAAATCACTATACTGAAAGCATTAAAATTTGTTTATTTTTCTTTTTTATAAAGGAAGGGTATATGTAATCCAATTTAAGAAATCAATGTTCAGATTTTAACTTTGCTTTCCTTAGAGAAATAAATTTTGAGTTATCAAAAAAGCTGTACAAATACATGGTGTTAAATATTTATTTATAATATATATGTGCTGATTACATAAATTAAAATGATATATGCTATACATATTATCAATTTATTATACTGTTATTAAATATAAAAATTGAAATGATTCTAGTGTCGATATGGTTATTATATGAATTTCACTTTACCGTAGCTTAACCAGAGTTTGTATAGCAAAAATGCTGACATGGAAAATTTTAAAGGCCATGAATTAACTATTCCATAAATTTCACTTGGGGTCTTTAGCACCAGCTTCTATTACTTCTAAGACTAATCGCATAAATACACATATAATCAAGCAGAAAAGTTTCCAAATGTTCTAGAATTCAATTCTAAGATCCTAGGACACAGCATTTCAGTGAAATGTCCATAAGTCACTACTGCTTAACATCTCAAATGCACATCTATAAATTAAGTGAGTCATCTATATCCAGGTCACCTAAATAACTCCCAATTAACTGTGCTTGTTTTGAGACAAGACAGTTTCATATTTTTCAAATGTACAAAAATATAAACCAAATTTCTATCAGCCAATTATTTAAAATCTTGTGTGTATCTTAAATTTTGCTAAGTGAACAAAATTATCCTAAATAAGCTGCATTTCTTTCTTTACATACTGTGTCACCATATTTAGAAAGAATTCTCTATTATGAATATTTCAGTAAAAGATCACCTGATGTTAATTTTTCTACTTCAGGAAAGATTGTTTCTGTCACATCTCCATCTGTTAGGTAGATAAACATATGTCCTTACTCTTTTAAAGCTGGGAATCTTCACAACTTTTGTAGATGAAAACAAAATAATGTATGCTATTCATACGTAATTAACACTACTTAAGGTACTAATACCACTTCTATTGATACCACAACTGAACTACTTATGAAATTAGTTGTTAAGCCAAAGATCCCATAAGAGTAGAAAAAATCATTTGTTTTCCTGAAAGGGTCAAAAGTGTGGCAAGGACAGAGACTTGAGTTTTATTAACTTTTAAAGGCAGAAATATGTGGATATTGGATGACACAAAGCCAGGTATTTTTTTCTTTAAAATAAATTAAAACTGCTAAGGTATAAACTCCTTGAAAAATGGGGTTTATATAATGGAAATAGAAACTGACCCTTAACCATAGCGGCACTACCGGATGTCGTTATAATAAGCTCCCCTAAATGCCATGGTGTAAATGTATTAGCTGTACTAAGAGACCCACTCCTGCTATAATTATGTTAGGAACCAATAAGACAGCTCAGAAATCAATATGCTAAGACAGATAGAGTAAAGGACCATGGCCAGCCCACTGGGAATAGATTAGTCTGGCAGGTCCCTAGCTGAGCCATGAAGAAGGGGATATCTTAGCTGTTGTAGAAAGCCATTAATTGTAAATTTTCCTGAACAAGGAACTTGAAGGGAAAGCTTAGACAGCGTTGTTCATACCACTCAATGAAAACTGCAATTCTTATTGATCAAGAGTTAAGCTTTTTATTTTTATTTTAAAATCCAATGGTGCAAAAACCTAAACATTCAGAGGGATATTTGAAGCTTTTCCCACAGTGTAACTAAAATTCCTCTTTGGTTATTACTTTGTTTCAATAATTTTAAAACTTCTAGATTAATAAAATCATATTTAGGCCCTGCAAACTGACAAGTTTACTGGAGTGACATCAAATTATCTAATTGATTGATATTCATGTGCCACAACATATGGTAAGAGAAGGGATACATTGTTCTTTTCCCCAAGTTGTCAAGTACCTAACTATGAGTATTGCCAAGTTTAATAATAGCTAATTTATGATAAGGAGGAAGGGCTGCTGCTACTTGTTTTAACTATTTGTAATTGAATTTCTTTACATTGTTAGCTTTATCCAAGTAATTTGCTTAATAAACAAAAGCAGTATAATTTAGTCATTTTCCTAAGAAAGAAAAAGGTAAAGGAAAGAAAGAAAGAAAGAAAGAAAGAAAGAAAGAGAAAGGAAGCGAGGGAGGGAGGGAAAGAGGAAGGAAGGAAGGAAGGAAGGAAGGAAGGAAGGAAGGAAGGAAGGAAGGAAGGAAGGAAGGAAGGAAGGAAGGAAGGAAAGAAATGAGATGAAAACAAAAGGCCAAACTTTTGTGGTTACAGATTGGTATATCTGCTCATGCCCAATCAAGCTTTCAAACACAGAGTAGTAAACAAAAGCAGCCATCAAGCAAGGACAAGTCAGAGACATAAGTGGTTTGAATGAGTGTGCAATTTCTGCCCATATGACAATCCTGACACAATTGCTCTAATTTTCTTTCCAGAAATGACTGATAAAAGATTTAGGTAATTGCTATGGAGACAGACTTCCTTCCATCACTAGGTATCTTGAATAATACAGCCTCAGGGTCATAAGATGGAGTGTCAGTTTCTGCAGAGTCCTAAATTAATACTTGTCCCTGCTTTGCCTACACTTCCTGTACATCTAATGAAGTGAATGTAATTTATTTTGACAATGTATTGAAAATCACTTGATCAAATGACTATTCTGTAATGAACACAAAAGGCAATATAGGCCTAGAAACTATAAACTCTAAATAACATAAATATATATCAATTTCTCAAAGCACATTTTTTCCCTAAAAACTGTGTATGTGGTCAGAATAAATAAGAAACAAAATAGTTTCTAAAAGCATAATAATTCATGCAAATGTTAAAAACATTTTTTTTTGTTCTGATGCCTGAGATTGACCTATCTCCATTCAGCACGTGACCTTGTCCCCTCTAATCAAGCTTAATTTGTCTGGTTGATCTTTCCATGTCTAAGTATTAAACAACATGCAGGGGAAAAAAATAAAAGAGAGCCACGAACAAGCTAGTGCTTTAAAAGAAATTCTGAAAGTGTTATAGATCAGCTATGCCAGAAATTTTACCTTAACTCATGAACAATTTACAGGGGAATCTTAAACAGACCCACTAAAACTTCACGGTGTCAGATAGATTACAGTTTTGCAGTCTGCAGAATGTTATGACATTTTCAATAGTTAATGAAATCAGCTGGGCTCTAATGAAAACTCTCTATACTGACATCATAAATGATTAGAAGATTACATAATTTGTCTAAAGATACACATGCAAGACTAATTTAAAAGTCAGGCTTTTTTGTTTTTAATCAACATGAAAAATTGTCTTAGGTCTTGTGATGAGGTTTTTATGTTTTTCCCCAGTGGAAAACAATACTTTAGATTTGAAAATATTCAAATACTTGAAATACACATATATCCAATTGTATCAGAGGCAATTGCATAATTTTCTGTCCTTAGAAAACCAGCAGAGTATCTTGAAAGCCGACAGAGGCAGTGTTATTGAAATATTTAGTTTGCCCTAAAAAGAAATACGCTTGGCACCATCTTGGCAAAGAAGGCCAAAGCAAGGCAAGTGTCTGTACAGTGGCACTGTGAAAGTACAATGTGGTGTTTAAATACAGCCAGGCAGAAGCCAGTGGATAATGCTCAGTAATGGGTTAATCAATACTTATTATGGTTTTATTGGTTCACTAAAGAGAGAACAGAACCTAGTGAGCACAGAGTCGAAAAAATCACTGCATCTGATCTAGATAACATCTACTCTCCCTAAGGGATTTCCCTATTCAAGAATCCAATTTACCATGCCTGATTGACAAGGATTGGATCCCAGGGAATCACATAACTCTTTTTAGGACCCAATAAAATCCTAATGGATTTGTCTGACTGGCCAGGAGACTTCTAGTTTTACTAAACTGAGGTGGTTTGTTGCAATTAGCCTTATTCTACTTGCAGTTGAAAAACTAGGCTATTAGGAGTCATCTCCTCTGTATAAATGCTGGAGTCATGCTGGGATGTGCCCGCTGGAAGGAGATACTGTGCTGTATAAAAGAAGAGCCTTATGATAAATTGCAAACATTTGAAAGCTGCTGAAAAATGGTAATCAAAATAGAATTCAAATGAAAAAGGTAGAAAGTCCAACTAAATAGCACCCTTAAAATCCATTTTTTGGTCAGTTAGCCTTTCATAATTTATTTCTCATTCAGGTAACTGCAGCAAAAAGGAAACTGTTTTTGAAAGAAGCTTTGAAATATATACCTTTTGGTATCTAAGCTTCCCTTTTAATAGCTGAAGTTTGAAAAAAAAACATTCTGCAACAACAAAAATCTTGTATATAGTTGTTCTTGTTCTCACTCTTTTTTCTTAGAGATAATGTTTTTACTAAACAGCTAACTTGTTCAAGCACACTGTTTTTTTTTTGTTTGTTTTGTTTTGTTTTTTTTTTTTTTTGAGACAGAGTCTCACTCTGTTGCCCGGGCTAGAGTGCCATGGCATAAGCCTAGCTCACAGCAACCTCAAACTCCTGGGCTCGAGCAATCCTCCTGCCTCAGCCTCCCGAGTAGCTGGGACTACAGGCAGGCACCACCATGCCCGGCTAATTTTTTCTATATATGTATAGAAATATGTGTTTTTAGCTGTCTGTATAATTTCTTTTCTATTTTTAGTAGAGACGGGGTCTTGCTCTTGCTCAGGCTGGTCTCGAACTCCTGAGCTCAAACAATCCGCCCGCCTTGGCCTCCCAGAGTGCTAGGATTACAGGTGTGAGCCACTGCGCCCGGCCAAGCACTCTGGTTTTTGATCATGGCATACTGGCTTGGTGACTGTGAAGTAGTCAGAAAACTGTGTGCGAGGATTTGAAGTCAGGGCTGAAATGTAGCTGATGGAGAACTTTTAAATAATATAAATCGTATTTTGAAGCAAACATTCCTTTAACATAAAAATCACTGGTGCAACCCATTTCCCTCTAGAATTGTATCTGCTCTTTCATGAGTCATAACTGACACTTTAAATGTGTTTAAATTGAATGGACTTCTTAATCAGAAAGACATTCACTTATGAAATGTCTTTGAATAGACATTGTGATTTACTCTTTTCCCCTTAGACTTAGAGTGGCCTTAGTGATATTAAGAGAGTTCACATGAACCTACATTACCAGCACCCTAAACTATAGTTTCCAACTCCAAAACTGGCAGCTAAAAGGCTATGCTGAGTGAAAAAAATAGGTTTTCAATAAGAGATATATGACTATGATATGAAATGTTTAAAATACAAAATTAACACATGAACTTTATGATTAAACCTATAAAATTATTTAAACATAGAGGTAGACTATTTTAATATTTAATTCTATATAATAAACTTTTTTATTTCAGAATATAATGGGGGTACAAATGTTTTGGTTACATGGATTGCTTTTGTACTGCTTGAGACAAAGTTATAAGTGTGCTCATGACCCAGATAGTATACATGATACCTATTAGGTATTATTTCACCCATCTCCTCCTCACCCCACCCACCTGCTTGATTTCCATTGAGTTTTGCTTCCACCTGTGAGTTCCAATTTAATAGTGAGTATATGTGGTGTTTGTTTTTCCACACTTGCAAGACTTCACTAAGGAGAATGGTCTCCAGTTCCATCCAGATTGTTACAAAAGGAATTAATTCATCTTTTTATGATTGAGTAGAACTCCATGGTATACATATACCACATTTTATTAATGCAATCATGAACCAATGGGCATTTGGGTTGATTTCACATCTTTGCAATTCTAAATTGTGCTGCTATAAACATTCCAGTGAATGTGTATTTTTGATAAAATGACTTTTTTTTTTCCTTTTTGTAAATACCCAGTAGTGGAATTGCTGGTTAAATGATAGGTCAACTTTTAGTTCTTTGAGGAATCTCCATACTGTTTTCCATAGAGGTTGTACTAGTTTGCAGTCTCACCAACAGTGTGTAAGTGTTCCATTCTCTCCATATCCTTGCCAACATCGACTGTTTTGGAACATTTTAATAAAAGTTATTCGCACTGGGGTAAGGTGATATCTCAATGTGTTTTTGATTTGCATTTCCCTGATGATTAGTGAGGTTGCTCATTTTTTCATATGTTTATTGGCCATCTTCTCTTGAAAAGCTTCTGTTCATGTCTTTTGCCCAATTTTTAATGGGGTTGTTTCATATTTTTCTTGCTGATTTGCTTGAACACTTTGTAGATTCTGATTATTAGCCCTTTGTCAGATGTGTAGCTTCCAAATATTTTCTCCCATTCTGTAGGTTGTCTATATGCTCTGTTGGTTGTTCCTTGGCTATGCAGAAACTTTTTAAGCTAATTAAGTCCCATTTATTTATTTTTGTTAATGCTGTGTTTGCCACTGGGGTCTTCTTCATAAATTCTTTGCCTAGGTTGATATCTAGAAGGGTTTTTCCAACATTTTCTTCCAGAATTCTTGTGGTTTCATGTCTTAAATTTAAGTGAGTTATCCATCTTGAATTAATTTTAGTGAGTGGTGAGAGATATGGATCCTGTTTCACTCTTCCACATGTGGCTATCCAATTTTCCCAGCACCATTCATTGAATAAGGATTCTTTTCCCCAGTGTATATTGCTGTCTGCTTTGTCAAAGATCAGATGGCAATATGTGGATGATTTTATATCTGAGTTCTCTATTTGATTTCATTGATCTATGTCTCTGTTCTTATTATAGTACCATGTAGTTTTGTTTGCTATATCCTTGTAATATAGCTTAAAGTCTGGCAAAATGATACCTGCAGATATGTTCTTTTTGCTTAAGGTTTCTTTGGCTATTAGGGCTCTTTTCTGCTTCCAAGCGAAGTGTAGAATTATTTTTTCAAGATCTGCAAAAAATGACATTGGTATTTTAATGGGGATTGCATTGAATCTGCAAATCACTTTGGGTAGTAACATTTTAACAATGTTGATTCTGCTGATCCATGAGCATATGTTTTTCCATTTTTTACATCATCTGCGATTTCCTTTCTCAATGACTCACAGTTGTCTTTATAGAGATCTCTCATCTCCTTGGTTAAATATATTCCTAGGTATTTTATTTTCTTTGTAGTTATTGTGAAATGTATTGTCTTTGATTTTATTCTCAGCTTGACTGTTGTTAGTGTATAGGAATTGTACTGATTTGTGTATATTGATTTTGTAACCTGAGACTTTGCTGAATTTATTTATTGATTCCAGGAGTTTCTTGGCAGAATCTTTGGGGTTGACTAGATATAAGATCATATCATCAGCAAAGAGGGATAGTTTGACCTCCTCTTCCCCTATATGGATACCCTTGATTTCCTACTCTTTACTGATTGCTCTGGCTAGGACTTCCAGCACCACGTTGAATAGAAGTGATGTCAGTGGGCATCCTTGTCTTGTTCCATTTCTAAGTGGAAATGCTTTCAACTTTTCCTCATTCAGTATGATGTTGGCTGTGGGTTTGTCCTATACAGCTTTAGTAATTTTGAGACATGCTCCATATATGACTATTTTGTTAACAGTTCTTATCATACAATGGTGTTTAATTTTGTCAAATACTTTTTCTGCATCTATTGAAATGATCATAGGATCTTTGGTTTTGTGTCTGTTTAAGCAGTAAATCACATTTATGGATTTGTGAATGTTGAACCATCCTTGGATCCCTGGGATAAAACCCTCTTGGTCATGGTGGATTATTATTTTGATGTGTTGCTGAATTTAGTTTGCTAGAATTTTGTCAAGAATTTTTGCATCTATATTCGTAACAGATATTGGTGTATCATTTTCTCTTTATTCTTTGTGTCCTATCCTGGCTTTGGTATCAAGGTGATACTGACTTTGTAGAACAGATTAGGGAGGAGAGTTTCCTTCTCAATGTTATGAAATAATTTCTGTAGTATGGGTACCAATTCTTTGTAGGTCTGATAAAATTCAACTGTGAAACCAGATGGTCTGGGACTTTTTTTATTTAGAAGATTTGTTATTGCTGCTTCAATTTTGTTGCTTGTTATTGGTCTGCTCAGGAGTTCTATTTTTTCCTGAGTGAGCCTTGGGAGGTTTGTATGTTCCCAGAAATTTGTCCATTTCCTCAATGTTTTCATGTCCTTGTGCAGAGACATTTTTATAGTATTCACAGATGATTTTTTTTATTTCTGTGATATTGGTTGTGATTTCTCCTTTTCCATTTCTGATTGAGCTTATTTGGGTGCATTTTTTTCTATTTTTGGTTAATTGAGTGAGAGGACTGTTCATTTTTCTTTTATCATTTCAAAGAACCAACTGCTGTTTCATTAATTTTTGTATTTTTTTGTTTTTAATTTTATTTAGTTCTACTCTGACCTTAATTATTTTTTTTTTATTCTGCTGGGATTGGGTTTGTTTTGCTCTTCCTTTTCTAGTTCCTTGAGACAATTCATTAGATTGTTGATTTGTGATCTTTCTGTCTTTCTGATGTAGCCATTTAAGGTTATGAATTTTTCTCTTAGAACTGCATTTGCTGAATCCCATAGCTTTTGATAACTTTTGTCCTCTTTGTCATTTACTTTGAGGAATTTTTTGATTTTTATCTTAATTTCCTCTTAATTTCCATCCAATAATTGTTTAGTAGTAGGTTAGCTAATTTCCATGACTTTGTGAAGGATTGAGTGTTTCTATTGGAGTTGATTTCTAATTTTATTACACTGTGTTCTGAGAAGATACATGGTATAGTTTCTATTTTTTTAAAATTGTTGAGGCATGTTTTGTGGCCTAAGATGTGATCAATTTTACAAAATATTCCATGTGCTGATGGGAAGAATGTATATGAAGTAGTTCTTGGGTAGAATGTTCTGTAAATGTCTGTTAGGCCCATTTGCTTTAGAGTCCCATTTATGTCCAGAGTTTCTTTGTTTATTTTCTGCTTGGAGGATCAGTCTCATTCTGACAGTGGGGTGTTGAAGACCCCGTGTATTATGATGCTGTTGTTTATCACTTTGTTTAGATCTAATAGGGTTTGCTTTATGACTCTGGGTGTACCTGTGTTGGATGTATAAATATTTAGAATTGTTATATCTTCTAGTTGAATTTCTCCCTTTACCATTATGTAATGACCATCTTTGTCTGTCTTTACTATTGTTGATTTGAAGTCTATGTTATCTGATATGAGAATGACTATACCAGCTTTCTTTTAATTTCCATTTGCATGGAATATTTTTTTCCATCCCTTCACCTTGCATCTGAATGAGTCCTTGTGGGTTAGATGTGTTTTCTAGAGAAAACAGATACTTGGCTTATATTTTTTATCCATTCAGCCAGCCTATGTGTCTTGAGTAGGGAATTTAAGCCATTCAAGTTTATTGCCAGAATTGATAAGTAGGATGAATTTCTGTTGGATAGAACCTTATTGCTTTGTATTATCCTTTGAGCTATTATTACATATGGGCTGGGAGCTTTAGCTTTTGGGTGATTTTACATGGGTAGGTGTCTATTGTGCTGATTGATGTATAATGCAGATCTGAGTACTTCCTGCAGGGCTGGTCTGGTCTTGACAAACTCCCTCAGTGTTTGCTTGCCTGGTAAAGTCTTTATTTCTTCCTAACAAGAAGAACTAGTTTTGCAGGAAACAAAATTCTAGGCTGGTCATTACTGTCTTTAAGAAAATGAAGGATTGGATCTCAGTCTCTTCTGGCTTGTATGGTCTGAGTTGAGAAGTTTCCAGTTAGCCTGATGGGTTTTCCTTTTTAAGTTACCTGATGTTTTCACCTTAAGGCTCATAGGAGTTGCTTCTTCATATTGAGTTTGGCCAGCCTGATGACTGTGTGTTGTGTGATTGCCTCTTTGAGTGAATCTCCCAGGTGTTTGCTGAGGTTTTTTTACCTGGATATCTAAATCTCTAACAAGATGAGGGAAGTTTTCCTCAGTTTTTCTCTCAAATAGGTTTTTCAACCCTTGTGCATTTTCTTCTTCACCCTCAGGGATGCCTATGATTTTTATGTTTGCCCTCTTTACATAGTCCCATATTTCTTGTAGACTTTGTTCATTCTCTTATTTTTCTTTTCTTTATCATTGACTGAGTTATTTAATTTGAAGGTGTTGTCTTCAGGGTCTGAGATTCTTTCTCCTGCCTGGTCTAGTCTATTCTTAACACTTACCATTTTGTTTTGTATTTCCTTGAATGAATTTTTCATCTCCAGAATTCCTATTTTTTTTAATAATTTGAATTCTTTAGTGAATTTTTCATTCATTCATTCATTTCCTGTATTGTCCTTGTGGTTTTTTGGTGTTTGTTTTCCATTTTCTCTTGTATTTGGTTCATATCATATCCATGGTAAAGAGATGTTGTTTCTTTTGGGGGGTGACTTTCACTCTGATTTTTCATACTTCTGGAGTTCTTTCGCTGATTTCTTCTCATTTGGCCTCTTCATCCTGTCCTGGGGGTATTGAGCTTGGCTTGAGGGTGTGTCCTTGGATCCCCCAAAATTAATCCCTGCCTATGCCAGGGAGAAGAGTGCTAGTTCCGAGTTTTGTATGGGGTGTTCAAGCAGGTTTGATGATCCTCCCAGGTTGCCTGTGTCCTGCTCTCTTCATCTCTTCCCGGCAATGTAAATTGTGTTGGCCTCTGCTTAATCTCCAATATGGGAGGTGGTGCTTGTGAGTACAAATCAGCCATTCCCTGTTTGCTTGAATTGGGCAATGCTATGATGAGCTATAGAGTTGTTCTCCTTGTCACTATGTTTGCATGAAAAAGTTGCTGCCAAGATATTCTTTTGTGTCTGTGGCAGACTCTAGTCCCCGAAGTGGAGTACTTGAGTGCCCTAAGCTTTAGGAGAGACCCTGTAGGTCTCAGGGGGTTTCTTGATCTCCACCAGCACTGAGGTGGAGGGAAGAGCAAGGCAGTTCATTACTAAGCTGTGGGAGCCTGAAAGCCTTTGTAAAGCCTTGGTGGGGCTCAGAAATTGCTTTTCTGGCCACTAGGGGGAGCCACTGCCACTGGTATGAGGGTCAGGAGGAGCTCTCCAATCTGGGATGGTTGTTTATGGGGGAGGGGTCCAAATACTTGAGTACTAAGGGATCTTTTTACCTTCATCCAGTATCTCAGATTTTCTGCAGGGAGGAATGGGCATTCCCTCAAATTGCCACTCCTTGGACCCCCACAGCACTCTCCTGTCAGTTTAGTACACGTGTTCCCTCACCACTGGGATCCAGCTTTCAAACCTCCCCATGTTCTGTACATCTCCATGAAATCCTGGTGGTCAGGGAGTTCCAAAATTGTTCACCCTGGTTCCACTACCAGTTTTTGAAGGAAAAGGTATGGGCCCACTAACTGTGGGGACCTCTGGCTGTAGCACATGCCCACCACAGAGAAATGGCCACGCAAGAACTTCTCGGCTCAAGCTGCTTTCCCTGTAGTAATGAGTGGGGGCAGGGGCCGCAGCATCCAGTCAGCGGGCATGCCTGAATTCAAGGTGCTCAGTTGCCATGGAACAAGGGGCAAGGCTATTCCTTTCTGAATGTCACACCCTTATCCAATATGGCAGATATCCAGTGGCGGGATGGACACACTCGCAGATCCCCATTCCTCAGCACCACACTACCCTGTCCCATCAGATATGTCTGAACAGGCTTCCTTGACACCCAAGTCCAGCTCCCAGACTTCTCCCCTGCCTCCCCCTGGACCCCTCTCATGTCTGGGGTGCACCAGGACTGGCTTGCTTATCTGAGTCACGGACATGCGACCCTGCAAAATGCTGGCGAGTGGGAAGTTCCCAAATTGTACACCCCTGTTTCACCACAAGTCCCCGAGGGGAAGGTGTGTGAGTCCCAACCTCTGAGGAGACCACAGTGTGGGATGCATGCCTGCCAGAGAGAAGCAGTTATTTGCACACTTCTCCGCTCAAACTATGCTAGCAGTGGTAATGGGTGAAGGAAGGGGTGCAGCTCCCAGTCAGTCCAAGTTCAAACTGCTTTCTCAGTTGCAGTGGATGGGGACGGTGCCTGGGAGGAAGTGTCCTAGAATCTGACCAGATACACTGAGAATCAAAAACTCTGGAGTTGGTATGGCTACTGCGTATTACCAAACCCTCCTGATAATTTTAATTCAAGCTAAGGTTTGAGAACCACTGGTGTAGAGACTCCCTGTGAGTTCCCCTTGCAGAGTTACTGGCAGATGACTTGTTAAAAACTCCCTGTCCTCACTTGAATATATTGTCTAGAAAGAACTAAGTCTGCTAGTGTATGAGTTAGTGTCACAAAGCAAAATCTTTCTCATTCCTGCTAGTCAATATGGTTCTGTCATATGCAGAGTTGCCAGGAAGCTTCCATTTTCATTTCGGAGGAGAGACATACTAAGAATAGCCAATCTATCTACACTAGTGAAGGAAACTCTCACCAGTTGCCCAGAAAAATCAATTAAAACTTGAATTCTGTAAATATGAATGGCAAATAAAAATTATTATTTTCCTTGATTAAAGAATATGTAAAACAAAGCATATTACCCCAAAGAAGCAGGGATAAATCAGAAAAAGAGGAGAATGTACAAAAAAATTATTACAGCCTCAGGGAGATTTGAGAATATTTTACACTTACAAAAACAAGAATAAGATACCTCAAAAATGGAAAAATAGAAGATATTAAAGAGCATTTTGAAATTTAAGAAAAATAAATGTCTAAAAATTAAATATAATAAATTAAATATAACATTAATAAATATACTCAAATGTGTATAAAAATAGAATTGTTTAAAAACTAAAATATTAAATATATTATATAAAGCTGCAATAAGAGACATCCAATATCTAAGGGAATAAAAATGCAAAAAGAGTAAATATAAAACAGAAGTGAGAAAGTCATTAAAATTTTTAAAAATACTACCCAAGCTTCATCTGGAAGAGATACAGTCAGTCTAAAATTAAAAAAAAGTTTTGGATCCCCAATCTTCTTTGAGCAGGAAGAAGACTGAGAACACTTCTCAGCTAGCACATACTATTTATCATGGGAAAGGAAGGACCCAGAGGCTGAATTAAGTTTTCAGGGGCAGAGCCAGAAGCTGAGTAGAATCATTCCCAGGGAGCAAGTTTGGGTTTTAATCAAGAATATGATAATGTGTGTCTGGCTGGATTTCAGAATTGGTATGGACCATTGAATTCTAAGTGTCCTGTTCTCTCTCTTTTTTAAGAAGGGTGTCTATTGTGATTATTTTATGCCTTTTTCATCACTGTTTGTTGGGTCTTTAGGGACCAGGTAACTTGTCTCTTTAGTTCACTGGTCAACAGCTGGGAAAACTCACACTACGCCAGCTTCATTTGCACCTAGACCTGATTTAGATTGTGATTAAACTGAACTTCAAGTCAATGCCATATTTTACTAATATAGTTTGGACCCTGGAAGTTAGTGGTATTTTGTACATGGAAAGAATATAAATAATTTGTAACCAGAGGTTGGACTATGGTAGATTAAAGTTTATAGCAAATCTTTTGAATTATTTCTAGTTTAAAGAAAGTCTAGGTTTCCTTCCCTTTAATTTGGAAAAGCTATTAATGTGTGACAGCTTGACCTATAGAATATGGTGGAACTGAAGCTTGGCCGGTTTCTAGGCCTTGACCGTATAAGACTGGCAGTTTCCACTTTCTGCTTCTTGGATCTTTGCTTGGAGGAAGCAGCTGCTATACTGTAAGAAATTCCAAGCATTCTCATGGAGAGGCTTATGTGGAGAAAACCTGCAGTGTCTGACCAACAGCTCCCACTAGGTTTTCAGGTGATAATCAACACAAATTGCCAGCCATATGTAGAAGGCCATGTTGGAAGTAGAGCCCCAGCCTCAGTTGATCCACTTCAGTTGAGTCTGTGTGCGTTGGAAACTACTCATCCATCCCATCCATGCCAAACCCTGCCAAAAATATAGATTTATGTGCAAATAAATGATAACTGTGTTTTAGTATGATGTTTTATGTACTAACAAATAACCAGAACAGAAAATACTTGGTACTGTAGTTTGTTATGCCATAATTGATAATAGGAACTATATATCATTGTGAAACTTCAGAATGTAACATATTAGAACATATATTTTATTTTGTTTTATATATATACACATATACAAAGATGTAATAAGAGAGGGAAAAGTCAAGAAATTTACAAAGAAATAAGAATCAAATTGGCTTTAGGCTTTTCTTCAGCACACAGGATTATACAGCACATTAGAGCAATGTCTTTTGAGTTCTAAGGAATAATTTTGAACTGAGAATACAGCTCTTCGTTTAAAATGCACACACACACATATACATACCCTATAAATTCTTAATCTACTTAATTTTCATAATTACTCTGAATTCAATATTCAGCCAAAAAAAGTAATTCTTTACACCTTCATACTTCTCTGAATGTAACCTCTGAACAGAAACTAAACAAGTTATAACACATCATATGAAATCAATTAACTTAAATATTTATTTCTTTGCCTTTGGTTTCTTGTTATTAAAACAGGGTATGGATTTTTCAAACCTATCCTATGTCTTTTATAGAATTTTCTTTACAGATCTCAGTGCTCTGATTCAATAATAAGTGGAATGCTATTTTAAAAAATCAACTAGGGATGAAGTGAGGATGGTGGTTAGAATTAGAAATGGCGTGGAATTTCCTGAGACTGTAGTTATTCTCTTCCCTATTTTCCATGTTTTTGATTGTTCAGAAAATGGCACTAAGGACAGCATCCCTATCAATGCTGCATTAAAACAGCTCATTTCTGAGCTTTACCTTTGGTTAAACCAAAGCACAGCTGCCTCAAATACATCTAATTACAGCAGTAATTAAAGTTCTTACCTTACCTATATAGTCAAGGACACAAGGACTTCTAATGGGAACAAATCTAGATATAAAGGCTTGCTGTCAATTAGCCCTAATGGTTTGAAAAAATAATGAAGGAGAATGAGGGTTGAGTTACAGCTCTGTACAATAACAAATACAGTAATTCAGCACCTCTTTCTTTTTCTGGATCCAACCCAAGAGTTTGGGAGAAGAAAGACAAGAAGATTATCTGGGTAATATGATCTTAAGACTATCAGTGGATAATGGTGTCCTCCATCAACTTTGTACTAGTGCTTACCTCTAACAAAAGATGGGACTGCTACAAATGTAAGCCCTTCAATCTGGGAACAACACAACTCTTCAGTCTCTTGTCACAGATTCTGTCAATAGGATGAAGACTAAAAAAGGAGAAAAGAAATGTGACTCTGCTACAGGCAGTGTTTTCTGCTCTATCCTCTCTGAACAAAATTGTCTTTCCTCATGAACCTGACTTTCACAAGCTGGCAATATGTTGAGAATATCTTCTTCTTGGCTTTTAAAAATTATTGTTTTTTATTCTGTTAGGGAAAGAATATAATACACTGTGAGAGAACTAAATTTATGCACTGCGAATTGTTGAGGTATTTTTTTTTTAAGTGTTAGAAAACTTTTTCATTCTTAGAATATCCTGACTGGATTATGTATTGATCTTAAAAACACAGATATTATATGTATTATTTGAAATATGTTTTTCTTCTATACTTTCAAATTTGCCACTTGATGCTGAAAGTAATCTCTATACCTGTCTTTTCTTATAGATTAAAAAGTTCTTGAAACTGTATTATGGACAAATCCCAGAGCCTTTTTGGCTAGCAAAATGTAAATGCTCAATCTGTGTCTTGATATTATGTCTAATGCTGACCTTGAACTTCACATTAATTATATTAAATATCCATTCTATTGGTCATAATAAATGTCAAGCATTCCATTGAGAATAAATATGCTTTATTTTTGTCCTGTTCATTTCCTATTTTCTCACTTTAATCATACAGAGGAACAGGCAGTTTATTATGATGGCTAGTTTTATCAATTTGGCAAGGCTATAGTAGGCAGTTATTTAATCAAACACTAAGTTTTGCTGTGAAAGTATTTTATAGATGTGGGCTGGAATCTATAATCAGTTGATTTTAAGTAAAGGAGATTGTTCTTGGTAATCTGGGTGGGGCCTTATTCAAACCACTGAAGGCTTTAAGATAAAAAACTTGGGTTTCCCCAAGAAAAATAAATCCTGCCTCAAGACTGCTTGCAGTGTGAACTACTGCCTGAGTTTCCAACCCTCCAGCCTGTCCTATGAATTTCAGCCACACCAACTCCCACAACAACATGATCTGATTCCTTAAAATAAATCCATACATGTGATAGCGACTTCAAAAAGTTTGTGGAAAAGTGGAATTAAAGAATAAAAATAGAAAATAGAAACTTTATTTCTCAACATAAGCTCTATCATGTTCAAGAAACATTTGTAAGTGATGATACCAACCATTTAGTGTATCCATAGAGAACTGAGGGTCCTGGGAATTTAACATTAATGCAGTCTTTTTACATTATTAACTGAAGAAAATGGGTGCTCGTTAGTTTTTTTTTAAAGATTAGGAAATAAAAAGAAGTCAAAAAAGAGACAAATCAGGACTGTAAGGGTGATGCCTAATGATTTCCTATAAAAACTTTTGGAAAATTGCCCTTGTTTGATGAGAAGAATGAGCAGGAGCATTGTCACGATGAAAAAGGACTGTCTGATGATGCTTTCTCAGGCATTTTTCTGCTAAAGCTTTGGCAAACTTTCTCAAAACACTCTCATAATAAGCAGATGTTATTGTTCTTTGGCCTTCCGGAAAGTCAACAAGCAAAATGCCTTCAGCAACCCAAAAAGCTGTTGCCATGATGTTTGCTTTTGACTGATCCACTTTTGCTTTGCCTGGATACATCCACCTCTTGGTGGCCATCGCCTTGATTGTGATTTGTCTTCAGGATCACACTGGTAAAACCACGTTTTCTCTCCTGTTACAATTCTTTGAAAAAAGTGCTTCAGGATCTTGATCCTGCTTGTTGAAAATTTCCACTGGAAGCTCTGCTCTTACCTGCAGCTGATCTGGGTGCAACAGTTTTGGCACCCATCAAATGCAAAGTTATCTCAACTTTAATTTTTTAGTCAGAATGTTTAAGCTGAACCAACTGAGATGTTTATAATATTGGCTATCATTTGTGCTGTTAATCATCAGTCTTCTTCAGTTAGGGAATGAGCAAGATAAATTTTTTCCTCACAAATAGATGTGGATGGTTTGCTGTTGCAGGCTTCATCTTCACCCTTGTCTCATTTCAAACAAGTTATCCATTTGTAAACTGCTCATTTCTTTGTGGCACTGTCTTCATAAACTTTTTATAAAGCATCAGTGATTTCATCATTCTTCCACCCAAGCTTCATCATAAATTAGATGTTTGTTTTTGCTTCCATTTTAGCAGAAATCATGTTGCTCTGGTAGGTGCTCTGTTCCAACTGATGTCTTATCCTTCTTAGTACCTCAAACTAGATTCTGTTCAGGCATGTTATAACAAGTTATTATAATATGAGTTTATTTGGATGATACAAAAAATTTTTGAATCTATGCATAGCTTTTTCTCATAATACACATTTCCCATAAACTTTTTTGAAGATCCTATATATACACATATATTATAATAATTCATTACATTAAACTAATATATATATTTTTCTGGAGAGCCCTCACTGATACATACGTTTAGGATATATCATATGGAATTTTATAATTTCGGGGAATACCATTATTTTCTTCTGTCTCTGTTTGTCATTTATTGCTTTCTATTTTAATACCACATCTTTGCAGTCAATAATAGAAATATAAACATGTACTTTAAACTATCCAGTTAAGTGTTTTACAAGAGCAATATAAAATCTCACAAATTTACATTTCACCATATCACTTAGGGAAATGATTTCAATTCCTTTCTTAATACTGCTAAACTCCTGTTGCACATATGTAAGGCCTTCTCAATGTATCATCTCTCTCTCCTTTTTAAGTGCATTTTCTATCCTTTTATTTCTCCATGCTTCCTCTAGATACTTTATTCTGCCCTACATATTATGTAGCAATTCTGTTTGTATCTGTGTCTAATATAATGTGAAACACAGTCAAAATTTTAAATTCATTTACTGAATTTTTTTAATTCCTGGATTTTCATTTGGCTTATTTTTGCGTATTTCAGTTCTCTGTGAAAATTCTCAATCTTGTCTTGAAATCCTTAATTATATCAAGTTCAGCCATTTGAAATTCTGCATTTCACAATTCCATTTTTTGGATTACCTAAGGTTGTATTTCTCTACCTATTATTTTTCTTGGTTCTAAATCATGTAACCTTAATATACACTTTGTTACTTTCACAGAGTGCCAGGGTTTATAATGTTGTAGAAATAATTTGAGGCCTAGAATGATTATAGGTTCCTTCAGAGAGAATATACTTCTGTACTTGCAGATGGCTACAGGCACTTGGAATTTCAGATCACATAATCCAATTCCAAGGAGATGAGCTAAAACAGCGCTTCAGTCCTTGAAATGACTAAACTATTTCAGGTTAACCCTTACTCCCACCGTGTAGACCTTTATGACCTAACATAAAGCCTAAGGGCCTTGGATTCCAGGTTTTGTTCTCAGGCTCCATAAGGTTTTCAAGGCATTGTTCAGCTTCTCAACCCTTCAGCCACCTCTGCAGTAATCAGAAAAATCCCCTAAGTAAAAAAAATTTTCCTAAGAACAGCCTAAAATGATGGGCTCACTTCTCTGGGTTTCTTTCCTTTCTCTCATATCTTGATCCATTTTTCTCTATTAGCTTCTTAACTTTCCAGTGTATTTAAACAGATATATTTTCCAGCTTGTGTAATGGTTTCCAGTGTGAATATTGTTCTGAATTTCATAGTGCATTCTTACCGACAGAGGTACCTCTCGAAGGACATTTTTAACTAAGCTTATTAACAAATAAATAATATGTACATAAAACAATATGTAAAAGGCCCAGTGCAATAAAAATATAAGCTAAATATATGAGTCATAATCGTTGCAAATCCACAATTCATTAAACTGCATAGTATTTTTCAGCTGTTCAATAAATCATTGTTTATACTTAATGAGAATTTTTCTAGAAAAATATGTTAAAACTGATAACTAAAGATTTTAAAAATGTAATTAAAGCTGGAGTCTGTTAAAGTATTAAGAAATACTACCAAAAAGAAAAATTTTAAGTTCTATTCTTCCATAAAAATTTTATTAACTGAGTGAAATTTGAATTTTTTTTTGAGATAAGCAACCAGTGTATTAAATTAACTAGTGGTAAACATACAGTTGACCTTTGAACAACACAAGTTGGAAGTGAGTGGGTCAACTTACATTCAGATTTTCTTCTGCCCTGCCACCTCAAGAGAGCAAGAAAAAAACCCTTCTCTTCTTCCTTCTCCTCAGACTACTCAATGTGAAAATGATAAGGATGAAAACCTTTATGATGACCCATTTCCATTTAATGAATAGTAAATATGTTTTCTCTTCTTTTTAACTTTCTTAATAACATTTTCTTTGTTCTAGGTTACTTTATTGTAAAAATATACTATATAATACACATAGCACATGAAATATGCATTAATCCATTGTTTCAATTATCCATAAGGCTTTTTGGTCAACAGTAGGCTATCAATAGTTAAGTTTGGGGGAGCCAAAAGTTATATGCAGATTTTTGACCATGCGGGGGTATGGTTAGCACCCCTAACTCCTGCATTATTCAAGGGGCAACTATATAAGCAATGTAAGTCAAATGAAAAGAATAATTTAAAAATTGAAATTGAAAGGAACATACACAAAGGCCTTGAAAGAACTCAAAGATGAAATCATGAAAATGACTAAAATAAGTTATATGTAATTAGAAGTGATCATTCTTTTTTGAAGTATTGGCTGTTTGACTATTTAAGTGTCTGTAGATAAGAGGGTTTAAAAGATAACCTGTAAACCAAATCATCTTGATTTCATAGTTGGAAAATTTTCTGAAGTTATATGAAATAATAAGATTCTTCACTGTGTAAACAACTTAACCTACCAGTATATGATGAGGTTTATATAAAAGGAAGTCAGTATATACTGAAGCTATTTAAGGAAGAAAATATGTACAAAGGGACTAATTTGTCTTTGACTTGTAAAAATTAAAAATGGAATATTTGTCACAAATTTCTGTGATTGTTATCTTTAAAACAAAACTAAAGATTGAAGATAAATAAAAAACATGTATGAATATATTCCTAATAGTTTTCTATCAGGGGCACATTTCATAGCATCTTGATGTCATGAAGAATCTGTCAAAAACCAAAGTTGTATTTAGTAGTTCAGGTGTATTTCTAGACTTAAATTAGGATATAATGAGGTTCAAATCTGAAAAAGTTCAGTAGAAAGTTTCAATTTTGAACTTTCAAAAGTAGATCTTGAGATATTTGGCATCTGCTTAAGATGCAAACTGGAAATAGCATCACTCCTTTCTATATAACAGACTAATTATGGAGAACACAAGTTCACAGTTTTTCTTTAGTACAGCAGAGAGTTCAGGTTACAAATTAACTAACAAACTCCAAATCTGAAGAGGTACAGATGCATCAAAGGAGAGATTTAATATGAGTACTTGTTTACCTATGACAGATGATGCTGGACACCATAAAATTAGATATTTTGCCTAACTTATTTTAATAAATTGCTAAAAGGGCTAGCTTGAAAATATAGAAGCCATAGTAGCTGCAAATACAAGAGATATTCACACCCACTCACAGCCCTTCTTCACAGACCTCACTAGATACACACAGAAACGATCGAGTACGGGACAAGACTCCTGAGAAAGTGTCCATCATAACGCAGGCTTGGGGAAGGGAACTGCAGCCACTGCAGTAAAGGCACAAAGCTCTGCCCAGATCCATCTTCCTAATCTCTCTAAGGAAGCAAAAGCTTTCAACAACCCCGGAAGAGCAAAAAACTTTGTTGCCTCTAGGGCACTGTGAAGACCAATTGAAGCTAAGGGAAAGAAAAAGAAAAAAATAAAATAAAAAATCTTTCCCTCTTCAGTGGAGCATAAATTCACCCTGAGTCCACACCATTAGAAGTATCCTTACAGGAGTGAGCAGGACAGGATCACTGAGAAGGCCCTGTACCAGAGACCCAGGGACACAATGCTTGCTTAGCACTGACGCACACACAAATCACACAGCAGAGAATATTTTCCTCCCACCCTCAGTACCAGGCCAACAGGAACTGAGAAATATATTATTTCTCCAGTACACTACTGCTGACAGAGGGACAAGAGCAGGGAGAGATTCACTCTGAGGTACAAGCACAAAAAGAAGACTTAGAGCTGAGAGTGGAGTAGACATTGAGAAAAATCTTCTGGCCAACCAACGCCCCCGTAAACACAAAATAACACAGAGGAAGTAAAGGCCCGTAATACACTGAGGGTAACCATAGCAACAAAAATAACAACAAAAACCCATACCCAACAGGAATAGCTATATTAGTATAAGATTTCAAAACAAGAGACATTACCAGGAATAAAGAAAAAACATTACAAAATAGGAAAAGGTAAACTTTCCATGAAGATACAACAACCTTAAATATACATGTATCTAACAAGAGAGCTTTGAAATATAAGATGCAAAATCTGATAAAACTGAAAAGAGAAATAGAGAACTCTACAATTATAGGCAGAGAGTTCTACATTTTTCTATCAGTAAATGATAGTACGAGTGGTCAGAAAATCAGTAAGGATATTGAAAACCTAAATAATGCTATCAAGCAACATGGGTTAATTAACATTCATAGAACACTCCACCTAACAATAGCAGAATACACATTCATGTCAAGTGCTCATGGAACATTCACCATGATAAATAATATTCTGGGGATAAAATAAGTCTTCATAAAATTAAAAGAATTAAATTATATACATTATGTTCTCAAACTACTACAAAATTAAACTAGAAACACAATAGCAGAAATATATATTTTAAAAACTCTAAATATTTGTGTTATGGTCTGAAGTGTGTCCCCCCGAAAAAATTTATAGGTTGAAGCCCTAACCCACAGTAGTTCAAAATGTGACTGTACTTGAGGATAGAGTCATTAAGAAAGTAATTAAATTAAAATGAAGCTCTTAGGGTGGGTCCTAATTTAATCTAATTGATATCCTTATAAGAAGAGATTATTAGGACAGACAGAGACACCAGGAATGCATGTGTGCAGGGAAAAGAACATGCAAGAGCACAGCAAGAAGCCAGTCATATGCAAGTAGAGGAGAGAAGCCATAGGGAAAAAGCAAAACAAAACAAAACAAAACCCTGCAGACATTTTGATCTTGGACTTCCAGCCTCTGGCACTGTGAGAAATAAACCTCTGTTCTTTAAGCCATTCAGAGTGTTAGGGCAGCCCTAGAAAACTAATAATTTTTGTAATTTAAACTATATTTCTAAATAGCCCATCAATCAAAAAGAATATATCAAGAGCAATTAGAAAATATTTATATTAAAGAAAATGAAAACACAGCATATCAAAATTGGTAAGATGCAGCCAAAGCAGTACTTTAAGGGAAATATACAGCATTAAGTGCTTATGTTAAAAAGATGAAGTGTATCAAATTTATAATTGAAGTTCTAAGAAACTAGAAAAGAAGCAAATTAAACCAAATGAAGGAAAAGGAAGGAAATATTAATAATAAAAGAAAAAGTACAAAGTTGTAAATTCAGAACAGGAAAACAATAGAGAAAATTAATGAAACCCAAACCTGGTGTATTGTAAAGATCAGTAAACATGATACATTTCCAACCAGAAAAAGTAAAAAACATAGTTAATACATATTACAGCATAGGAATAATGGAGGGGTCATTACTATGGATCCTCTGGTCATTTAAATGATAATTAGGGAATACCGTGAAGAATGCTATGCCCATAAATTCAACATCTTGGATAAAATGCACAAAATACTTGAAAGAAACAAACTGCATAGTATCTGTTTAAGAAAATAAATGGATAGTTAAAAACCTTCTAATATAAAATATTTCAGGTAAGATGGCTTCACCTAGGGAGGGCCTTCAAGTTGGCTGACTAGAGGCATCTGGTACTTGCCTCTTACACAAATAAGAACCAAAATAGCAAGTAGATAATCACACTTTGAATCTATCATCTAAAAGAGGACCCTGGAATTCAACAGCGAAGTGAGAGGAAACACTTAAAGCAAGAAAGGAGAGGGAAGCAAGGTAGCCTCCTCTGTCAGGATTGGCTGTCAGCCTGGAGAGACTCCCCAGTGCAAGGAAAGGAGAAACGAGAGACACCCAGCAGTCCACATTCCCAGCACAGACTCCTGCAATCCCAGCAATGGAGAGCCCCCTGGACCCTCATGGTGACTGAGACTAACATACGGAGCTGTCTGGAGACCATGTGACAGTATAGCTCCAGAGATGGAGCTCACGTTGTGTCCCATGCACACCCCAAGTCCTAAGCAGCTACACTAAGGCATTATATTGAGCGCAGCCCCTACCAGACTGCAGCCTGCCTGGGGTCCCAAGAGCCCCCGCATCTCCATATCCCTGGAGGCCTATCAACATTCCCCACCTGTAGCCACCATGGTGGGTAGATAGACAATCAGAGGTTTAGTGTGAGACATTGGCAATGACCCCACTACCCCCGCAGCAAAGCTGCTGCTGATTTTCATGCACCCTGGGGACAAACTCCCCTGCCTGTAGCCACCACCACTATAGGCTGCTGACACTGGGGCCAAAGTGTGAAGGAAGTATGCACCTATATACAACTGGTACTGATGAAAAATCCTTGCCCTTCCCAGTAGCAGAACTGCAGCACAGGTGCTGCCACACCCACATAAGCATGTTGCCAGAGGCTCAGGGATCACTCTGCCTCAGCCTACCACAGCCAGAGCCTGCATGAACCACTGGGGCTCCTGAACATGTCTGCCTAGACCAGCTGTGCCCAAACTCAGTGCCCTGGCATGCTATCCATGGGTCTGAAGGCCATTCATGCCAGGCAAACACAGTTAGAATGTGAGAACTTCACCTGGGAGCCTGAGCTTGAGTCCACCTTATCTGCTGCTGACACCACAGCTGGAAACCACTCACACAGACCACATGTGGGCCTAGGAACTGGCCCGCTCAGCCTGTCATAGCCACTGCCAACACCAGTATGGACTACTTGGGAGCCAGAGGGTTGTCTTGCCACTGTTACGCCATGTCATGCACACTGCCTGGGAGCCAAGAGCTTACCCACTCCCTGGCTCACCACTGCCACTGCCAGCACCTGAGCTAGTCACTTGGAGGCTAAAGAATTGGCCCATCTAAAACCACTAACACCAGTGTCAGCATGCACCACCCTGAGGCCCAAGGATAGGCAAGCTCAGCCCAGCACTGCCACCATTGGGGCCCAAGGACAGGCCCATCAGGTATCTCTGTCCTCAGTAAAACTTCACCACAGCCTCCAGTAACAACTGCATGGTAAGACACTGAGGAAATCACAGACCACTGATACTTTTTACAGTTGAGGTAATCATATGGAGACTGTAATCTTATGTGCATCCAGAATCAAAGTCAAAGTGCTTTACCCAACCAACACCATAGATACATCTTTAGGAAAGAGTCCTTGCCTACAAAAGCTAATTCAAAACATTGGGAAAAAGTGACTATTACAACAGATGCACAGATATCAACCTAAAGACACAAGAAACATGAAAAAGGAAGGAAAGATGACACCTCCAAAGAACACAACAATTCTCAAGCAAGAGATTCCAATGAAAAACAAATTTAGAAAATCCCAGAAAAAGAATTTAAAATAATGATAATAAAGAAACTCAGTAATATATATAAGAATATACAGAAAAACAATACAAAGAAATCAGAAAACCAATTTAGAATATGACTGAGAAATTTACCAGATAGATATCATTAAAAAAATTCTATAACTGAAGAATGCATTCAATTCAATGTAAAATTCATTTGAAAGCTTTAACAATATACTTGATCAAGCAGAAGAAAGAATTTCATAACTCAAAGACAGGTAATGACAAGGTAAATGGAAAAAAAAAAATGAGCAAAGCCTATGTGATACATAGGACAAAATAAAACTACCAAATATTTGAATTTTCAGTTTCCTGGAAGGTAAAGAGAAAATTAAAGAGACAGAAAAGCTATTTAATGACATTATAGCTGCAAATATCTCAAGTCTAGCAAGAGATTTAGACACATATATACAGGAAGCTCAGAAATCCCCAAGTAGATACAATTCAAAAAGGTTTTCTCCACAGCACACTATAGTCAAAGGATCAAAAGTCAAAGACAAAGAGAGAATTCTAAAAACAGCAACAGAAAAGTGTCTAGGCACATATAAGGAAACCCCCATCAGACTAACAGATTTCTCAGCAGAAACCTTATAGGCCAGGAGAGAATGGAATGATATATTCAAAGTGCTGAAAGAAAAAAAAAAAAAACTGCTAGCCAAGGATACACTCAGTAAGTTATCCTATAAATAAAGGAGAAATAAAGTCTTTCCCAGACAAGGAAGAACTGAGGTAATTCATCACCACTAGACTGGTCCTCCAAAATATGCTTAAATTAGTCCTATGCCACACCTGGAAGCAAAAGGATGACAGTTACCATCGTGAAAACACATGAAAGTATAAAGTCCACTGGTAGAGCAAACACAAAAATAAGGAAGAGAATGGACTCAAATTTTACCACTGCAGAAAATCACCAAACCACAGCAGTAAACAATAAGAGAGAAAGAAAGGAACAAAACATATGAGACAACCAGAAATCAAGTAATAAAGTTACAAGAATGAGCCCTCATATATATGTGTGTGTGTGTGTGTGTGTGTGTGTGTGTGTGTGTGTGTGTGTGTGTGTGTGTGTGTGTGTGTGGATATGCTGGCT
This sequence comes from Lemur catta, assembly GCF_020740605.2. Classification (NCBI taxonomy): domain Eukaryota; kingdom Metazoa; phylum Chordata; class Mammalia; order Primates; family Lemuridae; genus Lemur; species Lemur catta. The sequence goes on along the minus strand of NC_059136.1, from coordinate 77,384,577 downwards.
GCATGGATAAAAAAATAAACACTTTATCCAAATGTATGCTGCCTGGAAGAAATGCACTTTATCTGAAAACACACCTATAGACTGAAAGTAAATGGATGGAAAACATATTCCATACAGACAGAAACCAAAAGCAAGTAGGAGTTGCTATACTGTTATAACAGACTTTAAATCAAAAGCAATAAAAAAGTTATCATATAATGATGAAGAAATCAATCTATCAAGAGGATATAACAATTCTAAATGTATATGCATCTAACACTGAGCACCCTGATTCACAAAGCAAATATTACTAGGTCTAAAGAGAGAGATATGATTCATTTATACGATAGTGAATTATGATTCACTTCAATACAATAGTGGGAGACTTCAACACCCTATTCTCAGCATAAGGTAATCTAGACAGAAACTCAGCAAAGAAACATTGGAATTTAACTAGACTTTAGACCAAATGAACCTAACAGACATTTACAAAAACATTTTATCCAACAACTGCAGAATATAATTCTTCTCATCAGCACATGGAACATTCTCCTGTGTAGACTATAAGTTAGGAAACAAATAAATCTCAACAAATTTTTTAAAATTGAAATCATGTCTAACATCTTCTCAGATCATAATGGAATAAAACTAGAAATCAATATCAAGAGAATCTTTGGAAATGATACAAGTACATGGAAATTAAACAGCATGCTTCTGAACAATTGAGTCAATGAAGAAATTAAGATAGAAATAAAAAATTTCTTCAAACAAATGAAAATGGAAACACAACATACCAAAACCTATGTGATAAAGCAAAAACACTACTAAGAAGAATGATTTTAACAATAAATCTTTACATCAAAAAAGTAGAAAAATTTCAGATAAACTATTTAATGATGCACTTCAAGAAACTAGGAAGCAAGAACAAACCAAACTCAAAAATAATAGAAAAAAGAAATAATAAAGATCAGATAAGAACTAAACAAAATAGACTAATAAAAATACAAAATATGAGCAAAATGAAAAGTTTTTTGAAAAAACAAAAAAATGATAAACTACTAGATAGACTAACAAAGAGAAAAGAGAGAAGACCCAAATGAACAAAATCAGAAATGAAAAAGCAGACATTAAAAATGATACCACAAAAATAAAAAAAAAATCATCAGAAACTATTATGAACTTGGATGGAACTGGAGACCATTATCCTAAGTGAAGTATCTAAAGAATGGAAAAATAAACACCACATGTACTCACTGTTAAACTGGAGCTAACCAATAAGCACACATGTGCATAAAGGGAAGTAAAACTCAATGGAAATCAAGTAGGGGGAGGAGAGGATGAGCGATAACCTACTTGATAGGTACAATGAACATTATTTGGGTGACAGACACACTTATAACCATGACTCAAGCTTATAATGTGATCCATGTAATCAAAAATATTTGTACCCCTATAATACTTTGAAATAAACAAAACTGAAATATTAAAAAACAACTGCACATTAACAAACTGAAAACCTACACGAAATGGGTAAATTCCTGAACCATACAACTCACCAAAATTGAATCAAGAATTTATAGAAAATCTTAACAGACCAATAATTAGTAATGAGATTAAATCAGTAATAAAAATTTAGCTTCACTGGTAAATTCTACCAAACTTTAATAGAACTAACAACAATTTTCCTCAAAATATTCCAAAAAATTGAAGGAGGGGAAATTCTCCCTAACTCATTCTATGAGGTTAACATTATCCTGACACCAAACCCAGACAAGCACATACGGGGGTGGGGAGAGAGAGAGAGAGAGAGAGAGAGAAATACAGGCTGATATCCCTGATGAGCACATATCCAAAAATGCTCAACAAAATACTACCAAGCCAAATTCAACAGCACATCAAAAAGATAATACATCATGATCAAGTGGGATTTGTGGGATTTATCCCAAGGATACCAAGCCAATTGAACATACACAAATCAATAAACATGATACATGACATCAAGAGAATTAAAGTAAAAAATCATATGATCATCTCAACACATGTAGAAAAAGCATTTGATAAAATTAAAAATCCCTTCATGATAAAACTTATTGACTAAGTATTGAAAAAACACACTTCAACATAATAAAGGCCATATATGACAAACCTACAACATTATACCAAATGGGGAAAAGCCAAACGCCTTTCCTCTAAGAACTACAACAAAAAAACTACTCACTTTCACCACTCTTATTCAACATAGAACTGCAATTCCTAGACAGGACAGTCAACCAAGAGAAAGAAATAAAAGGCATCCAAATAAAAAGAAGGTCAAATTGTCCCTCTTTGCACCTGATATGATCTTATATTTAGAAAACCCAAAAGATTCCCCCCAAAAACTCTTAGATCTGATAAGTAAATTCAGTAAAGTTTCAGGATACAAAATCAAGATGCAGAAATCAATAGCGTTTCCTTACACCAATAATAAATTAGCTGAGTTAGAAATCAAGAAGGCAATCCTATTTATAATAGCTATATAAAAAGCAAAGGAATAAATTTAATTTTATAGAGGTCTTTCTCTATATGGAAAACTACAAAAGACTGATGAAAGAAATTAAAGAATACATTAACAAATGAAAATGAGCATCGCATGCTCATAGATTGGAAAAATTAATAAATTAACATCATTAAAATGACTATACTGCTCAAAGCAAACTAAATATTCATTGCAATCCCTATCAAAATACCAATGTCATTTTTCATAGAAATAGATAAAATAATTTAAAATTCTTATGGAATCAAACATGAGCCCAAACAGCCTAAGCAATCCTAAGCAAGAAGGTCAAAGTTGAGCCATATACTCTCTGACTTCAAAATATATTACAAGGCTATGGAAACCTAAACAGTACGGTATTGGTATATAAAAACAAACACCCATACCAGTGGAACAGAATAGAGAACATAGAAATCAATAAGTATGATTTTGTGTCTAAGGAAAACCTAAAGAATCCTCCAAAAACTCTTCAATCTGATCAATAAATTCAGTAAAGTTTCAGGATAGAAAATCAACAAAAATCAATAGTGTTTCCATACACCAATAATAAACCAGCTGATCATAACTATATGATGCATATGTTTACAGACAACTGATTTTTGACAAAGGCACCAGGAACATATACTGGGGAAAGACATCCTTTTTAATAATTTGTGCCAGGAAATTTGGATATACCCATGTAGAAGAATGAAATGAAAGTAAAACCCAAAATTATAAAACTACTAGAAGAAAACCTAGGAGAAACACTTCAAAATATTGGTGTAAGCATAGATTTTATGGCTAAGACCTCAAAAGCACAGGTAACAAAAATAAATATAGACAGATGAGACTATATTAAACTAAAAAGCTTATGCACAACAAAGGTAACGATTAACAGAGGAAAAAATCAACAGAGTGAACAGACAATCTTTGAACAGGAGAGAATATTTGTAAACTCTTCCTCTGAAAATGGACTAATGTCCAGACTATACAAGAACTCAAACAATTCAATAGTAAAAAAAAAAAACAAAAAACAAAAAACAAAAAATCCCATTGGAAAAGGGGGCAAAGGACATGAATAGATACTTCTCAAAAGAAGACATACAAATGGCTAACAGGTATATGAAAACATCTCCAATATCACTAATCATCAGATAAATGTAAATGAAAACCACAATGAGATATCATCTTACCCAATTAGAATGGCTACCACTAAAAAGACAAAAAGTAACAGATGCTGTCAAGGCTACAAAAAAAAAAAAAAAAAAAAAGAAAAGAAAAAGAAAAAGAAAAAAGAACTCATATGTTGGTGGGAATGTAAACTAGTGGAGCCACTATGGAAAATAATATGGCAATTTCTCAAAAAACTAAAAATATAACTACCATATGATCTAGCAGCCCACTATTTGATATTTAGCCAAAGGAAAATAAATGAGTATATCAAAGGTATACCATTACTCCCATGTTTATTGTATCACTATTCACAATAGCAAAGGTATGGAATCAACCTAAGTGTCCATCACTGGATGAATGAGTAAAAAAAATGTGATACACACACACACACACACACACACACACACAATGGAATACTATCCAGCCATAAAAATGAATGAATTCATATCATTTGCAGCAACATGGATGGAATTAATGGTAATTATGTTAAGTGAAATAAACCAGACACAGAAAGACAAATATCACATGTTCTCAGTCATGTGGGAACTAAAAACATTGATCTCATGGACGTAGAGAGTAGAATGACAGATAATAAAGGATGAGGAGGTTATTTAGATGCAGAATGGATAAATAGAGGTTGGTTAATGGGTACAACATACAGTTAGATAGAAAGAGTAAGTTTTAATATTCAATAGCAGAGTAGGATGACTATAGTCAACAACAATGTATTGTATATTTCAAAATAACTAGAAGAGAAAATTGGAAATGTTCAAAGTACACACAAATGATAAATACTCAAGATAATGGCCCCCCCAAATACCCTGGCTTGCTCATTGCACAGGTTATGCTTATAAAATAAATCACAAATGCTCCATAAATGTGTACAAATACTAAGTATCAATTTAAAAAGAATTTTAAAAAGATGACTTTACCCAGCAAATGAGATAGAGCAAGACAAAGAAATAAAATATATTCATACTAAAAAGCATGAAATATAACTGTATTTTCAAACATTATTTTCTACATAGAAACTTCAAAAAAATCCATTGAAAAGCTACTAGTACTAATAAAGGAGTTTAGTAAGGGTGTAGGATATAAGACCAGTATTCAAAAGAAGTTACTTGTTTTCTCCTCAAGATAGTTAGTCAAGTATTTCCCTAATCAGTATTATATCAAAAGGAAATTTCATTGCTCTTTGAAGCATTTTATTCCTATCCTAATCCTCTTCCTATAAGTAAATGTCACCATAACTTCTGTGTCTCTTATTTAATCCATTGGCAAGTCCATGGTTCTACCTCCAAAACATTCTATCCTTTTTCCTCCATTTTCACTATTAACACCATACTCTAAGTCACCATTAACTCTTTCCTTGTATTATTGAAGTTTCCTCCAAATTTATCTCCCTCCTGTTTTTCTTCCTATTCCCAAATAACCTTTTTCCAATTAGTAGTCTAATTGCTTATTTTAAATCTCAAATAAGATCATATTACTCCTCCGCTTAAAACTCTTCAAAGGCTTCAAAATGCTCTAAGAATAAAATCTAAACTTGTCTTGGTCTGTGTCATAGAGCAGCACTTGTCAAAATGTGCTCTGCTCTGTACACCCATGAGGATCTTTGAGAGATACTTTCAGGGATCTGCAATGTCAGAACTATTTTATTAATAATACTAAGATGTTAGTTGCCGTTTTTACTTGTTCTCATTTTCACTGACAGAGCAAAAGCAATGGTGGATAAAATGCAAAGTCTGCCAGTTTCCTAAATCATAAAGACTTTTCTGATAAGACAGGTGATGATATTAATATTATTTTTTAAATATTACATAAGGAAATGTGTTAAGATTTGAGAGATGTGCAAAACTCAGTCAACCATTATTTTTCAAATGACCAGTGAATAATAGTATAGCATAATTCATAGGTAGAGATCCATTCAAAGTGCAAAACAGACCAGTGGATTTTAATGAAACAGAGTAATAAAAGTTTATTGGCACTGTTTGAGATTCTACATTACAACTAATGTTTAAGAAATTATGACTTGGTTTTGGTGTCATACCAAAGAAGAATCTCCATAATTATCTAAAAACTATTTAAATATTCCTCCCTTTTCCAACTACTTATCTGTGTAATTGCTATCATACATGTCACCCAAGACAATATATTATAATAGATTGAATAGAGAAATTGATATGATAATTCTATTTTTGAAAGTATTAACAAGATTTGCCAAAAAATGTCAACAATGCCAATCTTCTTGGCAATTTTGGTTTGGAAAACACACATTTTTAAAATAAAAATATTCTATTTATGTTAATATATTATGGGCTCATATTGTTAATCCTCAAATAAATTAATGAATAGCTTTAAAACTCAAAGTTCTAGTTTATAATATGATAAATATTTGTAGATAGAGCCCACATGCACAAAATGTTAGGAATATTCAGTTTTGATGAGTGTAAATGGGTCCTGAATCCAAAGAGTATGAGGATTGTTCTGTATAGTGAAATTCATCACCTTAATTGAACACTGTGTATCATCTCTAATAATCTTGTTCAATAGGTAAAAGATGAGGAATATATACTTAGTCCACACAATGGTTGAGCTGTCTTTGTGCACTGTTCTTATTTTAATTCTTTTTTTTTTTTTTTTTGAGACAGAGTCTCGCTCTGTTGCCCGGGCTAGAGCGAGTGCCGTGGCGTCAGCCTAGCTCACAGTGACCTCAAACTCCTGGGCTTAAGCGATCCTCCTGCCTCAGCCTCCCGAGTAGCTGGGACTACAGGCATGCGCCACCATGCCCGGCTAATTTTTTCTACATATATTTTTAATTGGCCAGATAATTTCATTCTATTTTTTTTTTTACTAGAGACGGGGTCTCGCTCTTGCTCAGGCTGGTTTCGAACTCCTGACCTCGAGCGATCCACCCATCTTGGCCTCCCAGAGTGCTAGGATTACAGGTGTGAGCCACCGTGCCCAGCCTATTTTAATTCTTGAATTTAGGAAAGAAAAGATATTTAAATAAAAAATTTTTATACTTAAAAAAGTCAAGACACTGCTGCTATGTAGGGATAGCAAGCATTTATTCTACAAATTGTATTGAAAAGTCTTTAAAATAATTTGCCTTCCCCTAGAGGGATAAGACAGTAAGAATTGAAACACACACATTCACAAGAATGGGCACACCAATTTAGCCTCATCTCTTACACTATCTTTTCTTGTATTATCTAGTTTAATCTAATTGTAATGAGGATGAGAAGAAGAACACCTAAAATTTTACATATTTGAAATGCAGATTATTAGAATCTTTTTTCCCAGTCATATGGAATCTGAGTCATTTCCATTACACTGATAAAAGTTGAAGGACCCATCCTGGGACCATTCTAGATTCCACTGAACTCTTTCCCCATCTCCAACCACTCCCAAGACTGTATGATCTGGTCCTGACTGTCTTCTCTACCTTTTCTCTCTTTTCCTCATCCATTATTTATTAGAGTTCAACTTCCATTTTTAACTTCTTTTCATAAGACCAAACTTTTTCTGTACAGTACACCGGTCAAGCAATTTCTTAATTTACAAATTTTGACCTTCTTATTTCTTCTGCATGGAATGGCTTTACCTAGCTCTACTCCTTTTATCCTTTTGATTCTTCATTTCTAAAGTAAAATACAATCTCTTAAAAGACACCATCCTTGACAATTCTGTCTATAAGGGTGCCAGTCTTTGTCTCATTACTCAACTCTTTTTGTTTATACCACTTCATACCACTTGTTGTTACACTACAATGTATGTTCTCATGAAGGAAAGATTCTATGAGTCTTTATTGCTATATATGTTTATTAAATAGTCATGGAATAGATTAATTGGTAAATTAATGAATTAAGATTGCATTTGTAAATAGTATATTTAAGTTACAAGAGCAAATCTTCTAATTAGATTTACCTTGTGTAAGTCATTTATGCCTCCAGGTTTTCAACCATTAAATGTAAATAAAATAATTTTTCTAAATTGCCATAAACATTAAATTAGATATTTGCATACTGTAAAGCATTTATTCAAGACAAACTATTATTACTATTAGATGTTTTAAAATATTATATGTATAAAATATATCTCTGTATATGCTATATTATGCTCAAATATACCATTATTTGAAATTCATTAATTTGAGGAATATATAGAAGGTTAATAATATCAATTTAAAATAAAACAGAAAATCATGACTTTCCCACAAAAGTAAAAATAATAACTTGCTATAGAAATAATTAATTAATATGAAAAGATTCATTTTAAACAGTAACTTTCAAGTAGTCATTGGTATACCTTCCATCCTTTTGCCTTTTGAAAATTGTTCTATATTCCAACCTTCTTTTTGAAATACAAATAAACATTTTTTTACCTACTTCAAAGTTCACAATCAACAAGATAAAAATTACTGTATATTCATAGAAAAGGAGTCTTCAGAAATATTAAAAGCTTCACTATATACTATAATAGTGAAAGAGAAAATAAGAATATCTGTAATTCTTTTAAGGTATCAATTGAAGGAAAAAGGTGACCTCAAAAAGCATTGTTTATTGACACGGCTTTCTGTAATGAGCAAAATACAAAGTAAATCAAGTTAGAATGTTTAATTTAAACACTTGCCCAAAGAGTCCTAGGACTATATTCCTTTCATATTTAGGGAAATAGTTTGAAATTCTTATTTAAGTGCTCAAATGAGAAGGGAGAAAGGCTTATAGGATTACAAAAATTCAAAGACAGTTTAGCAATCACTCGTTCTGATTGATTCTTACCTGGGTCTTCATAGCCTCCAAGAAACCTCCTTCTCGTATTTGAAATACCTTAGTATATCAAATGTCCAAAGGATAGAAGACATTTATTCACAGTAAATAAAATATTGATTCTTTTCATTTGGCCATAATTGTATTAACTAGTAGTTACATTTCAGATTCCAAGATCTAATTTTATACCATAAAGTAAGAAAACAAATTATCTCTTTTTTTTGAGACAGGGTCTTGCTCTGTCACTCAGGTTGAAGTGCAGTGGTACAATCATAGCTCATTGTGGCCTCAAATCCTAGGTTCCAGACATCCTCCTGCCTCAGCCTCCTGACTAACTGGGACTACAGGCATGCACAACCATGACCAGCCAATCTTTTCTTTTCTATTTGCCCTTAGGAGAACATGATTTCTGAAAATACTACAGTATGAGATCAATGTGTGATGTGGATGGAGTAAGCCCCTATTCTGTCCCCTCCTTCTAAAACTCCCTTTTAATATGGCATCCTAAGATAAAGGACATACAAGATATTAAAACTGACAAGATCAGATATTATACTTGATTTTAGCCAAAAGGCTGGGATGTGAGAATAAATTATCTCTTAATAAATATATTATCTTTTCATAGATGGTGAAAGAAGAATTTTCTAAAATATTGAGTTCAGACATTGGACATCATAATAAATACTTCTAGGAAACCAATTGGGAACAAATGATCTAATTCAATTCTCTCTTTGTGTAAATGAAGTATTAAAAGCCTAAAAGTACACATAACTGGCCAACGTTGACTATGGTGCATATCCATGTCCATTAAAGCAAAGGATCACTAATATTGCTATGCTTGATTTGAGTAAGATGTAGATAAAATCACCCTTCTTTCTAGCCACAAATGGTCATCCATTTTTAGGTGGAAAAACCAAATGGCTACTTAGCATTTTGCATTATATATAAAAGGATTATATTTTCCAGAATAAAAACAAGGTATGAAGGCTGACCAAAAAAAAAAAAAGACAAATCACTGATATTCATGAGGTCAATATTTGATATCCAGATGTGTGTTTCAAAATGTTAAAATATATTTTGTACAGAAAGACCCACACTATTTATAAGATCCAGACTTAATTCATACTTTCATTTTAAAATAAATATTCTCTTTACATCTGTGAATCATTCTGAAATATGTTTAATCTGCCACCTTGAATTATTCTAAACAGATACCCTTTATTAGAAAAATTGATGGGTGTTTGAAGGTTGCAATGAATATTTTCAAAAATGGTTCATAAATTGGAAAATGCTTAGGTTTGGGAGGCAGATATATTTGAATTTGAAACTAAATTCTAAAACTAACTAATAATGAAGTCTTGTTCAAATAACTAGTTTCAGTTTTCTCACTGATAAGATGGTGATGATAGCACCTAGTTAATGAAAGGATTGCTTATAGCTCTTTAATTTGCTGAATGAATGAAATAAATAAATGAATGAAAAAGTACAAGAAAATAACAGCACATGCAAATGATTAATTGGCAGACTGAAATATAGTGGGACCTTATTTAATTTCAGATATGGTTGCTATTTCAATTTATAATAATAAAAATTAGATATTATTGACACTAAGACCAATTTTCAAAATGGTTTATCTAAATTCTCAATAGAGTATATGAAAGGCTCAAAATAAAAAAGAAAGAGAAAATGTGAACAGCTCAATGGAAAACATTTATTAGAATTTTTTCACATTAAATATCTGATTAAATATCTGATAATCTGATTTAAAACTAGCAGTTTTTTATATTTAATCAAAACTTATTTTTTATCAAAGATATACATATCTCTACCATTTCTAAAGCACATGTTTACTTGTTCAAGATCTTTAAGATAAAAAAATCTTGATTTATAATCTTTGCCTTTTATAAATAAACTTTTATTGCTCCTCATTTCACAGCTTCTCCATACCACATGTGGAACAAATTTTATGATTTTTAAGGAATGAAAAGAGCACAGGTGAACATGCTAAGGACTATTTAGCAGGATGAAATTAATTTCAAAACATCCTACCTGATTTCAAATTCTAAATACTTCTTTTATTTACTAGGTGAATATAGGCAACATGCTTACCTTCTGTGCATTTTTAGTATCCTTAGCTATAAAATCAGGTAGTCATATTAATTTACATACATATAAAAACAAATGCTGATTTATGATAATGGGAACAGATACATTATCCTGACTGGTTGAAGGTAATATTATACATTATTAATCCATAAAATTGCAATCATTTTTCAGAATAATACTGGTTGAGCACCTTGTATGTGCTAGGTACTAAGTTTCAAAGATGAAGATAATTAAATTTGATCTCATAAGCCATCACTTTCTGATTTGTATTGATGTCCCAGACTCTCTTTCTTTGCTTTCACATCATGCAATTTTTAGTCATTTTGCCATTCTGGATTCTATACTTTAAACATGGTCCAGATAGCCTCTTTAGGTTTTAATAAGTACTACCTAGAAGTAAATAAAATAAGATTTCACTACAGTAGCTTAAACAGGACTAGGTTTGTTCTTGGTGAATGAAGTTCAAAATTCTATCTCTGAAGTGATGTTAGCAAGATGGAAGATTGAAAGGTACAGGATCTCCTTCCCCCACAGGAACACTGAGTTAACAACAATACATAAACCAAAATACTCCTGTGAGAACTCTAGATACTGGTTGAGAAGCACCCAGGCCATTGTAAAACCAAGAAGGGAGTCTAGCAAAAAGGATAAAAAAAAATTCATGGAATTTAGCATACCTGTTCATGATCTTCTCTATATGCAGAGTGGAACAATAATGAAAAAACCTTTATACCTAGGCTCCTTGAAATGGAAACAAAAGGGTACACCATTTGTCCAATATTCTGGATTGTCTGTGGTTGCCAAAAGGACTGGTTTATATCTCATCTGACCTGAAGAGTTGATGGGCCCAGCACCAGACTTTGAAAGCCACTGAAAACAGAGGAAAGCACACAGAATATTAGAGCTATAGCTCCATAGGCAGATACCAAGGGAAGCAAGGTATTAGAAAGGATTTGAGAGGTCCTAGAAACACTAGCCAGGCTGATTGGTGAAAGTCTTCCCCTGTACGAAACCAGAATAGAAATAATAGAAGAACTTGTTTGTTTTTTCAAATACCAAAATTTTAGCAAAAGTTTAACAGGCATGAAAGAAACAGAAACATGACCTAATCAAAGGAACAAAATAAAACTCCAGAAACTGACCCTAAATAAACACAGATATATGAGCTGCTTGACAAAGAATTTAAAATAACTGTTCAAAAAGACGTTCAAGGAACTAAAAGAAAACAGATATAGGCAACTAAATAAAATGAGAAAAATGATGCATGAAAAAATTAGAATATCAGCAAAGAGTTAAAAAAAACAAATTTTGGAGCTGAAAAAATATAATGAATAAACTGAAAATTTCATAGAGGGGTTCAATAGCAGACTTGACCAGACAGAAGAAAGAATCAGCAAAATTGAAGGTGGGTCATTTGAAATTATTATGTCAGAGGAGAAAACAAAATAATGAAGAGAAGGCAAGAAAGACTAAGATATTATGGGATGGTATCATGTGAAGTCATATATGCATTATAGGAATCCCAGAAAGAAAAGAGAAAGAAAAATGGGAGAAGAATTTGTCTGAAGAAATAATTACTGAAACCTCCTAAATCTCAGGAAAGAAATGAACATAATAATTCAAAAAGCTCAAAAATCTTCTACTAGAATAAATCCAAAGAGAATCACACCAAGACACATTATAAAGTCAAATATAAGAACATAAATACTGTATAATTCCACTCAGAAGAGGTATCTAAAGCAGTCCAATTCATAGAAATACAAAGTAGAATGATGGTTACCAGAGTCTTGGGAGAGAGGGAAAAGGGAAGTTGCTTAATGGGTAATGAATTTTAGATTTGCAAGATGAAAAAGTTCCGGAGATCTGTTTCACAACAATGTGAATATACTTAACAGTACTAAACTATATGCTTAAAATGGTTAAGATGGTAAATTTTGTTATTAATTTTTTTACCACTATAAACATGAGAGTGAGAAAGAATATACATTTCTAGCTCTGTAAAGCCTGAAATTTCATGATATTTCAAAATAAACTCAGATTTGGTGAAGTATTTTTTTTCCTCAGTAGCAAAGATTGAAAATCAATTTTCTTTCTTCTTCAGAGTCCCAGAATCTAAGTTTTTTTTTATTTCAGTATATTATGGGGGTACAAAAGTTTACATTACATATATTATCATTGCCCCCCTTCTCTCCCCAAATCAGAGCTTCAAGTGTGTATTTTTTAAGCATGTTCTGAACCTTGGCTTTGGGCTTTTTGCAATTTTACATTGGCACCATTACACTGTTACAAAGATATACAGAGGTACACTAATTCCATCTTGATGTTTTTGAAACATCATGTTGTCATATTTCTTATTTCTATCTCAAGAGTGTTTCAAGCTAAAGTATCTTTGTCTATGATTCTAATTCTCTGCTTAATCTCTGGACTTGAACGGTAGCTACCACTTTGCATCTTTTCTGTTGATTTACCAGCTGTGACATATGAAGGCCTTCAGATTTCAAGTTCTTTCCTAGACCATAAAGAGATCCTTTATTTCCCTCAGCTGCAGCCATCTACCTCATGAGTAGTTGTCTTTCAATTTTATAAACATCGCATGTTCTTGGTCTACTGCTATTTCACTTCTATGCTTGAATGCATATGTAAAATCTTTGTTGCTTGGACTGGTGACATGAAATTTGAAACACTTAATGTTGCAACCATCTCATGTTCCTTCATGTTATTGAAAGAAAAAAAAAACTAAGAGAAAAAAGGGGGAAGATGGATCTATTTCTCTCCAAGCTGATGTTGCCTTAGTAATTAATATTCAATAGGTGAGATCTTTAAACTAGTAATGAGCCTGCCTATCACTATTATCATACAGTTCACACCTTTCCATATTCCATCTTATACAAAGAAATATTGAAAATGCCTTGTTAATCTTAATATGCCATTTTTATAGCAGTCCTCTGGAATACCAACTAAGTCATTATGTGAAACATAGAGGATAAAGACAGGCTACCATGCCTTATTCTTGGTGAACACATGCTGACTGCTGCTAATTATGACCTTTCTCAGTACTCAAAAACCATCCATCCATTTAGTATTCCCTTCAAATTTTTTACTGAGTATAAATGTCAAGATCCCTGGTCTATAGTTTTAAGACTCTGCCTAACCTTTTCGGAAACTTGGGACATTTTCCTTTCTTTACTCTCCTGGCAGCTTCCCTATCATCAATAACTCCTCAAAGATTAGTTGTCTTCAAAATTACTTAGTGCCCTAAAGTAAATTGGAAACTTCCAGAGCCAGAAAAGCAAGTCGTTTGGAGAATTTGTTATACTTTCTCTGTTCATATTTCTTCAACTATTTCGAATTTTAATTTCTCTTCACCATTTTAGTTCCATCCTTCCAACATGAAGATTATTCTCTTTGAAAGAAAAGATGGAAGCAAAATTGAAGTTAAGAATTTTTCTCTTTTTTGGTATTTATTCTTATAATATTTGTCCCAGGGAGAGAAACTTCCATAATCTTGCTTACAACACAACTAAAATCTTTGCTTTTCTAGGGATTTTGTAAATATTAATGCATTTTGAGAATCATCTTTCCTATTGCTGTTCTGAAATACACCTGCTAATGTCTTCTCATATTCTTTAATTTCCTCTTTTGCATTTTTTGTATATTTTTATTTTTAATCTGTGCTTACTAAAGAACCTCATAGAAAACACTTTGATCTTCCTAGACTACCCTCCCTATTCTTTTCCACCAAAATCGTTATTTCATGGTTAAACACCATTTTGAGACTCTCCTATAGTACAATTTCTCCATGTAGAATTATAAGCATGATTTCTATGGACATATTGAATTATTCTAGCCAAAATCTGATATTAATGACTTGGAAGTTAATATTTTGCTACTTATTCAATTACAATAAGTGTGAGAATACATTCAAACAGTACATACAACCACACATGATGTAATCAATTTCTCCTAAAGTCACATCTTTGTCACTTCACAAAAAGATTCTTTATATTGGTTCATTTAGATCTATATTAGCAGTTCTCATTCATTTTAAATCTTCTGATATATGAAGTTGTTAGGAAGGAAAAAATTCAATATCTCCTTTTATTATCTATTGAACATACAACCACTGTTTCTCTACGTTCTCACCTAGAACACTTTAGACACCTGAACTTTGGGCATTTTCCCACACCTACCAATTCTTTGACATCAGCTGGGTGTCCTACAATTCAATGTAATTCTGACATTATTTACCTGGAATTAGAATCAGTTCCAACAAGTTAAGGGTTCAGTCTCACAAGTCTGTCCCCACTAAAGTTCCCTATCGCAAGTTTGACCATCTAGCTATAAACTGAAAGTCCCCACAATTTCCTCCTCAGGTTCAACAATTTGCTAAAATGGCTCCTAGAATTCAGGGAAATGCTTTACTTATGTTTACTGGTTTAGTGTAAAAGATACAACTCAGGAACAGACATGCCTAGGACAAGAGCTGAGAGGGAGAAGGCACAGAGCTTCCATGCCCTCTCCGGCAAGACCCCTTCCCAGCACTTGGATGTGTTCACTAACTTGGCAGCTCATCAAATCTTAAGGGTTTTTACAGAGTTTAATCTCCAGCCTCGCCCCCCTTTCCTGGAGGTTGGTAGAGGGGGCTGAAAGTTTCAACCTTCTAATCCTAGTCACTTGGTCTTTCTAGTGACTGGTCCCATCTTGACACTTTCCAGGGGCCCTGCACTAAGTCACCTCATTAACATAAACTCAGATATGATCAAAAGGGGCTCTTTATGAATAACAAAAGCCACTCATATCACTCAGAAAATTCCAAGGGTTTTAGGGGATCTGTGCCAGGAATCTGAAATAAAGATCAAATATATTTCCTATACCACAGTACCTTACTGATATTTGAAGGTCCCCATGGTATCTTTGACTCTTTGCAGCTCAGCTTTATGATCTATATCTGGACAACTATTTATAGTAAAAGTTCCCACATGTCCATCTGCAGGTATTTTTAAAAATGTCTGAAAACTAAAGCTGGTTAAATCTATCAATTTTAGAATCTACTCCAGAATATTTAAATGCAGAAAATTGAGGCCAGAGCTATGAATGACATTTTAAATATATACCCAGATGAGTGTGAAAATAAACCATGTTTGGGAAACATACCTTTAGACCATACTCACATAAAAATATAAATTTTATATTGTCTAAATTCTTTGCATCCATATATTTTCTTCCAGGCTGTCACTCTTAAATTTGGGAATTTCAGGTCATCTGATATTACCATCCCCCTTCTCACAGTCATCCCTCAGTATCCCTGGGGGATTGGTTTCAGTAACCCCCTTGGATACCAAAACATGTGCATGCTCAAGTTGCTGTTATAAAATGGCACAATATTTGCATATAACCTATGCAAATCCTCCTGTGCACATTTAATCATTTTTAGATTACTTATTGATATAATGCCTAATATAATGTAAATGCTTAGTAAATAGTTATTATACTGTTTTTTAATTTGTATTATTTTTTATTGTTGTATTGTTATTGTTTATTGAGTTTTTCCCACAAATATTTTTGATCCATGGTTGGTTGGATTGAATATACAGAACTTGTGGCTACAAAGGGGCCACTGTATAACAAGTCTCCTGAGAATTACATCATTCCTCCATTTGTTTTGTTGTTATTGTTTTTGTTGACAGGCCTTTCCAGTAGTTGGGAGAGAATAAAAAAATCTACTAACTGGGGAGAGGGAAGGGGCCAGAAGGAGAGTGAAATACTCAATTATAATTTCTAACTATTCTGTAAGAGAAAAAAGCATAAATTTTTGTAAATGTGGACCTGGGGAGAGGGAAGGGGCCAGAAGGAGAGTGAAATACTCAATTATAATTTCTAACCATTCTGTAAGAGAAAAAAGCATAAATTTTTGTAAATGTGGACAGGCAAAAATCTGAAATTTAAAAAAGTGACTTATCAATGTAGCTCTCTTTTCCTTCTCTCGTAAGTCTCCTTGTGTAATCACTGATAAATACATAAACTATAGACCAGCCTTAAGTAGAAAATAATTTGTCTTGAGCTATCCAGATGTAACAAATCCAATTAATCCCATTCACTAGTAAATATTTCCTTTCAAAGTTTGAATTCTTCCCCTGAATTTTGTTTCCTCCTCAAACATTTTATTTTTTGAAATGCTTTCTTAAATTTTTCAATCTGTATTACTTTTAACCTTATACAAAATAATTTTTGTTAATATTTGGCAAAGTTTCCATCATTGCATAGATAGCTCATAATCCAGAAAAAACAATACAGCCTCAGCTCTACATATGTGTTTACACTCTACTCAAAATTCATTCAGAAAATTTTATTCTGCATGTTCTATGGATAAGGTACGAAAAACATCACAATGCACAAAAGAGAACAATTTCCTGTCTATACAGGGCATACAGTCCATTTGGGGATTCCAACCAATGACAGGAAATTACAACATAGAATAAATTCTGTGGTAAGAAAGGGCAGAATACCTAAGCACCATAGAATAGGCATCTAAACTATACTAGAAGATCAAACAACCAGCAAATTTCATCCTGAAAGCAATCACAAATTTCCCTAGGATTCCTTTACATATGTATGTATAAAAAAAGAAATTCTCTCTTTTTGCTTCTATAAAGCTAAGATCCTCTGTTGATGGGAGAATGTCATATATGTTTGTATCTTCTCCACTTTCTCCTATGTGCTTTCTCAGGCTCTCATTTCATAACTGTCACTTTGACTCCCTCTACCTTCTTTGACCCTTTAAGCTTATTTTTTGATAATGCCATGATTGATATTGAATGAAAACTGAGTTCAGCAGCTCACAGCAATAAAAATATCTAATTTTATTTATATTTCACATAAACTTCACAATAACCTTATGAGATTTGTATCCCTGTTACAGAGATGGGAAAACTGAAGCAGAGAGAGGTTTTGCTCATCCAGGTTAGCAAGTAAGTAGTAGAAGCAGAATAGCCCAAGTATCTATGCTTTTAGCTACTCCACTGTGTCTTATATCTCACATGTGGAGAATACCAAAAAGAAAAGTTACTGTGATTGTGAAGTGACTTGACACAAGACTAACAATAAAAAATTTAAAAATCTGGATATGTTTTATACAGAGAAGATTGAGGAGGAAAGTGGTGATTGACATCAAATATGTGAAAGAATAGCATATGGAATAGGGATGGTGTTCCGAATAGAATTTTGGTTTAGACTTTAGATCAACAGATGGAAGAGAATTTCAAATGTTATGAATATTGTAAATGACATTTATTTTTTCTTGAGGGAAGTGAGAGCAAATCTGTGTAATTCTCAGGTCTCAATGTGAATAATTGTGAATATGGATATATAAAGTATACATCTCAGTTGGGATATTAAGAAACAACACCATTTACAAGAGAAAACAATCCCTATAAATATATGTCTATTCCTGAGCACACCAATGTCAGATCATAATAGTGCTATTCAGGAAGAACTTCCCTGATTTTGCTCTTTTTCCTGACTGAATTAATCCTCAAAGGTAGAAGCCATGGTTAGCAATACAGAAAAGAAAAAGCATTCCCCATATATTTTTTTGTGATATGGGGCAACTTATTTTATCAGTTGTAAAACATATTCTGAAAGAATGTAGATTTGCTAGGTTTAGGTTCTCCAAATGTGCAGGAGAATCAAAGAATCAGTAGGATAATATTTTCAGCAGTGATGGACTCTTGAAGTAATCGCTGTTAAGAAAAAGAATATCACTACTATATGAAAGCTCTAACAAATTCATTATTTTTAAATTAGTTCTCTATAGTCATGATATACAGCATATATATATCCATGTATATCTTCGTATAATTATACCACATAGTTATCTATGTAACAATGTTTGAAGGAACAATGTAAAGTATTTGTGTAAATGTATACAGACGCACAATTACATATTTAGGCCTGTGTATGTTGGAGAATGGAAGCATCTGCACGATACAGTTAGTAATGATAAAATATTTAACTGCTGCCACAATAAAATCTTAAATCTAGAGCTCCCAAACCAAAAATTATTTTTTTCTTACATGGTAGAGATACTATACAAATCTGACACTCAAGTTAATTTGAGTACAGCAGTGAAATTCATACATAATTCTGTATTTTAAGATGTTGCTTCCTAAAAGCTAAAGAAAAGTCTTTTTTGAATTTATCATAATAGCTACCAGTTACTGGGTGCTTGTAATGTCTAAGCTTGAAGCAAGCATATTACATACTTTTATATTTCTCACAACAACCCTGTTGGGTAGGTGTTATTATCCATCTTCATTTTGTAGATGAAGAATTTTTGCTTTGAAAAAACTTTTGCAATTAGGCCACAATCACACAGTTAATAAAAGATGGAATCTAGATTTAATCCAAGTCTATCTGAATCTCAAATCTTTACCCTTTTACTGTGCAATGCTGTCCACATTCACTGTATGTGTGGCAATGTCTGTACGCACAGTTTATCTTGGTCATCACATCAGGAATTGACATTTGCTGTAAACTTAACCGTATTTGTTCTACCAAAGCATCAGATTTTTAGTATTACCTTTTAATTTTAACTTTTATTATAAAATATATAAATATTTGAACATAAAAATTGAGAATTATTTATCAGTAATTAGTTTCATATATAATAATTGAGAATTATTTATATAGTATAGTATTTTATTCATTGAAAAGCAAATTATTATATCATTATGTGATATCCAAATTATGATAAGCATATACCTATCAATAATACTGTTACCTATCTTGACATGAGTGACCCTCATTTTAAAGAATACTCGTTTAAGCTGTGCTGTTTGATTACTAGAGTTATATTTCTGACAAGTCTCACAGACTTAATCAATATACTTATGCAGTCGTATCATATTAAAATAATAATATTAAATGTTCAAACATTCCTTTAAAACATCTGAGTTTATGTATTACTCAAATATGTGACTCCCTTGCCTACTAACAAAAATATCTGTATTAAAGATAAAATAGTTTCCAACAGAAAAGCATGATTCTAAGGTTCATACTAAAGCTAAAGTCTCTTTTTTTTTTTCCATATGCTTATCAAGAGTTTTTGGTTGATCTTTTTTTTACTTACTTATATTAACCTAATGAAATACTAATTTTCAATAGACATTTTTTACCTTTTAGAATTTAATCATGGTTACTTAAGATGTAACAAACTCATGAAAAAAATCCATGAAGTTTCTGTAGTTAATATTCAACACATGAAATCTGGGCATGGATTCCAATTTGCTTCTAATACAATATTAAAGCAAGGTATATATAAAATATTAATGTTATATTGGTTCTGAATTTATTTTTTTATTCAGAATAAAGCCTTCCTACCTAGCTGATTTCATTTTGAAGGACATTTTTAAAGCACAGTTATGCTTCTTGATATTTTAAATAATACTTTAGTAATAATTAAATAATAATTTAATGTAGTCATATTGGAAAAAATGTTAACTTATATGTACTAAGGTTTTTGTATTATCCAAAAGCATTATAATCTGTATGGAATAAATGATATGATATGATTTTCACCTTTATGTAAGATAGGAAATAAAATTGAAACACTAGTTTTTCATCCAAAATCAGAAATATTTCATTTTTAAATTTCATGTAAAAATGATTGCAATGTTTAACTTATCCTATGCTATTAAAAACTCTGTATTATAATTATATAAGGATGAACTTTTACTCTATTACTGTCTTCAAAGTGTAATGGTTTCTGAATTTTTTAATTTAGGTATAAGGTTTTCTAACACCATTCTAAGAGAATGAGGAAATTGCACTATGTTTATTGAAACACAACCATAATAATGAATTATATGATTGTCTTCTTAAAGTGAGTAAGGTCTTCCAATGTTCTAGTTCATGTTTTTGTCTTATGAAAAACATAAATTTTAAATTTGATTCTATGACAGAATGTGGCTAATTTATTATCAAATTGTTTTCCTTTTTCTACTGGGCACACATTGAGGCTACATTTCTTAGTATTCTTGCAACTAGGTGTTGCTTTCTGTCTGAATTCTGGCCGCAGTAACATGGACAGATATGAGATATACCATTTCCAGGCTTGGTCCATAAAACCCTCCCATATGTAACTTTGCGTTCTCTTCATCCATTTGCCAGCTAAATGGAGAAAATACTCACGACATCAGAGGATGGTATAGTCACAAAATGGAAAGACCCTGAATATCTGAATCACCGTGTGGAGTGGAGCCCATGATGTGTTACATTGGGTTTTATGAAGGAGAAATAAACATTTATTTGTCAATGCCACTGAAATTGTGTGTGATTGTGTTTGTGTGTGCATGTGTGCTTTAACTGTATCATTGAGCTCACTCAGACTATTGCAGATACTAAATTCATTCCACAAATCTAGTCAAATTAAAGATTTAATGTAAAAGAAAAACAAAATTTGGAACATTTTGGAAGAGAATATGATAATATATCTTTAAGACATCAAAGTCAGGAAGTATTTCTTAAAGCAGATGTTTATTAAATAGAAGATTCTCAGCCCACATCTGATTTGACTTTCAAGCAGCATTGACCACTCTTTCCTTCCTGACTTTTTTTCACGGGTTTCAGGATACCCTTTTGCTGGGTCTTCATTGTCTCACTGACTTCTAAATACTGGCATGTCCTATTTATTGCTTCTCAAAACTCTCTTTTATTTTGCATTTTCGTGGTTTTACATATGCTCCTAGTATAACCTGCTTGGATGTCTGCCCTGATCTAGACATGAATATGCAAATGCCTATTCAACATTTCCATTCTACATCTAATAAACAACACAAACTAAATTAGTCCCAAACTAAGCTCCTAGTATTTTCTCATTCCAAGCAACCACTCCACCCTCATCTTCCCCATCTCAATAAAGGGCAATGCCATTTTTCTAGTTATGTAGGTCAAAAGCCTAGAAGTTATTCTTGGCTTCTCACTTTTTTATAACTCATATCTTATGTCAGTAAATCTTTTCAATCTGCCTTAAAATATGCCTAGAATGTGAACATTATTCTTCAACTCTATTGATAGCTACCACCTTTGCCTAAATCACTGTCCTCTCTCCCCAAATCCATATAAATATCTTCTTACCATTTTCTCTGATTTCATCATTGCCTCTTTTCTGTCTATGCTTAACACACAAGCCAAGATGATTACATTAACGCATAATTCTGATCATGTCTCCGTTTCTCTGTTCTACTCAAAACCCTCCAATAAGCTCCTATCTCAGGATAAAAGGTTAAAGTCTTAAAATGTTCTTTGAAGTCCTACAAAATCTGATCTCCTTCCCACTACCACTCAGATCTTCCTTTCCAACTCCTCTTCCTTTAACTTACTCTTCCTTTGAACAAGTCAGGAATATTCCTCCCTGAGAAATATTATGGATTCTCGTCCCTCATCCATGTGATATCTGCATGGCTCAATCCTTCACTTTTTCTAGTGTATACTCAAACGTCACCTTCTCAAGATGGCCTTCCTTGGTCCTTCTATCTAATATTGTACCCCTTTATCCCTACATCCATAACTATCTTTCACTGGTTTATTTTTCACCTACCAGATATCTTCTTCCAACACAATGTTTACCTTATTTATTGCCACAGCACCCACCGTACAGGTACAAACTACAAAATGTATTCTGTAGCAGCAGAGACTTTCTCTGCTTTGTTCAGTGCTATATCCTCAGTACTTACACCATGTAGCAATATATTCATTACTGAATATATAATGAATGAAGATACAAAAATGATTAATTTATTTCAATAAATTTAAAATCTTATGCATATATAAGGACACCATTAAAAAGTTAAGACAAGCTATAAATTGGGGAAAATATTTGCTAAAAAGATAACAAACAAAGGGTTGGTACAAACTATAAAAAATGAATTATTACCAACAATAAAAGAAACCTATAAGATATCAACAGAAACTCCAATCAAAATAAGAGCAAAAATTCTGAGCATATATTTCACAGAAAATGAAACATGAATGATTAAATAATATATGTAGATACATCATCTCAATGATAATTAGGTAAATACAAATTAAAATCAAAATGACACATCACAGTCACCTGATTAGCAAAAATTAAAACATCTGACAGTAGGAAGTGTTAACAAGGATGAGAAGCAATGAGATTTCCTATCTACAATACGTGTGTTTGTAAACCATGATATGACCACGTTGAAAAACAACTTAGTATTACTCTAGTAAAACTGAATATGAATTCATCTATGATTCAACAGGTAAACAGGTGAAATTCTAATAGTAGACATATATCCTAGAGAAATTTTTGCATGTGTGAAAGATGTGTTATATATAGATTGTTCATAGTAGTATTATTAGTAATAGCAAAATCTGAAAAATATCAAAATGTTCTTCAATGGGAAATGTCTAAACATATTGTATGATACAAACACAGATATACTGGGCAATGGCAAATATTTTTGAATTAAAGCTACATGCATAAATCTCACTAAATATCATAGAGATTGTATTCCATGGAAAAGATGCTGAAGAAGATATACAGTATAACATTTACCCAAATTTCAAACACTTATAAAATAGTACACAAAAACACATATATGAAAAATAATTGTTAATATAAGCAAAAGCAAAACAGTGGTGAATAAATTTCAGAATAACTTTACCCTTGCAGGAGGAGACAGATTAGGGAGGAACTCACAAGCAGCTTCAGCCATTTCTTAATCATGTAGGCTGAAACATAATCAACTTTTAAAATATTTGTGATGATATTTAAAATCTATATTTATTTTAAAAAGAATAAATGATTTTTTACTTTTATTCAGTTATTTAATGTATTATGAGCATATTATGTACAAGGTTCTGTGATAAATTCTTTGAAAGTAGAGCTGAGTAAGACACATCCCTTCTTTCATGGAAGTTACTATTCAGGAGTTTAAAGAGAAGTCAAAACTTTTCCATATTCACAGATAGTGAACATGTAGCTTGCTGCCACCCTCCCCTCCAATGCTACAGCAGACAGAACTAAGCAGTTAGGATGATCTTCACTCTGACCCTGACTATAAGCACAGATTTTTAACACAATACTTCAGGCATCTATTACTAATTGATTAGAGTTGACACTCAATTTTAATTGTGTATTCTCCTAGTTCTTTCACACTTACAGAATTTCAAAATGTATCATTTCCACATTTTTATGTAAAAGCATTGATATGCATGAAGTGCAAGGTGAAAAATAGTTTACAATAATCAGTTATTTTTCTTTAACAACACTATTTTCCCACTACATTTGGAGTTTGGTAGAATGCTTTGTAAAAAATGTAATTATTTTTGTGGTACAAAAATCCTATTTGAGAAAGGCCACTGTTGAAATAGAAACAAGCACAATATAAAAAAACATCTGCAGACACCATTTTATTTATAATTGAGGAACTGGATTTCTATACACGTTTAATATACCATTTTTTTACAAATGAATCTTGTCTGGGGAATTTTTATAATATGTGCCTCAATTCATTTAACTCACACCTCAAAATATAAATCATCATATCAGAGTCTAAAGCCAAAGTAAAAACAGTAATGAGAAATGCTTAATATATTTTTAATACAACAGAAAACATTGCACTTTGTTATTTTATAGGTACATTGGCAGGATTTATTATGGAGTTGGATTTAGAATGTTAGAGAAGAGAAGTAAAGAACTGGCTTTATGGTTTGGAGCTAAAAAGCACTGAATGAATGGTGGGTAATTTATTTTAAATTTGTATAGGTACTTCCAAGGTCTGTGTTCTTCAATACTGTGGTATTCAAAATGTTAATACTCAATAATGTTAACTAGGGCACACATACTTTTACTATATCCCTCAAATGTACTATTTTGACAGTGATAATAGATTCATATTTGATTTCTTAATATTTGAGTTCTCTTAGTATTTCATAAATTTAAAAGTTTTGAAGTCAGACAGTTCTACAAGTTGTACCATGTTGTTTTATTGGCTTTGCTACCAAACCTCAATTTTCTTATTTGGAAAAAGGGGATGATATCTCTGCCTCAAAGGTTTGTTTTGTTTTGCTTTGTTTTGTTTTTCAGATCTGATTGGATATCTCATACCAATAACATATTACAGCGCCCAGTAAATAATACAAAGTCTAATACTCTCTAGTTTTCTCTGATTGCATGTTTGGTATTATTACATTAACTTAATCATCAGGAAACTGAGGTTCAGAGAGTTTATGTAATGTTCACAATAATACCTAGCACCATGTTTTGCATTTTGTCTTTTTTTCTTTGTTGTAAAAGTCTGTGGTAAATTAGAAATACAATTAGAAATTAGAAAATTAGAAATCAATTTTCATCTGGAAATAGGGAAAAATCAAGTTTCTAAATTAAGGACTCTCCTCCAGCACTTGACATTTAATTGTTACCTTGACAGACTTTGATTCAAAATTAATTAGATTGGACTGTATCAAAGTTAATAATTAAATTAACTTAAACGTGAGATATTCTAAAGTAACAATTTTAGGTCCTTTTCCCATTAAAAAGGAAAGATTTAAACTTCAACAAGGTATTATACCTTCTCTTAAGACAGCAAATTTAACTATAAAGGAGCAACTTTTTTTTATCTGAAAGTTAGTCATAGTATTTAAAATATCCTTAAATATTTGTGGGTTTTTTTTTTGGTCAATATTTCATAACAACAGTATTTATGATAAAAATTATTTACCTCTATAAAGTAAAAGGGATGGATGGGAACTTGCAATACAGACATAAAATTAAAACTAAAAGGTAGCTGTAGTTTACTACAAACCCCAGAACAAATTGCATCTGAAAATAAGGGGAAAGACCTCTGGTTTTCCCAGACAATACTACCTATTGTGACCATTTGGTAGTTTGAATTGAGTACCATACTGCTTTAATTTGTAGGGATACCAAAAGTTATAATAGTTCATATTTTCCGAATTACCCAGTGAATTTAAGATACACCAGTGACTCTCTGTTACAAATGAGTACTATTTTTCTGGAGGATATGATGAGTAAATGGTAAATACATTGCTCCTTTGAGTTTGAGATATTGGTTACTAATGATGTAGAGATGAAAGACTTTGGAACCCAATTACAGATTCTTTTCCTATCCAAATCTTTTATACATAATTTTTGAAATAATAAACTATATTTTCATGTATATTACAGAATCATGAAGGAAATATAAACTGAACAAGATACCTTAGCCAAACTGCTCATATATTTTACGAGCTTATTCATCGGTTAGAATGGATTTGTTATACAGTCTTTGGGCATTCTTAACTTACAGCCTAAAAGAGGAAATGATCTAAACATTAAAAATAAAATAAGAAAATAATGTACACTTTTAAAGAATCTCAGCTTTGTAGTCAAGATTGTACATCTTCCTCTTTTGACTAGATCAGACCAGAATCCCCAATATTTTGAAAAAGCAATATAGTGTGATTAGAAAAATTGCAGGGGTACCATATGAAACATCTTAAAGGAAGTCTGGTCAAAGGAAGTTTTTTAATGCTATCGTCACTCTCCCCACTCTTTAAAACTTGATCCCGGTTGCTAATATAATTTTTTAAAGCACATGAAAAATTTATAGTCAATAAAAATTTTTCAAAACCAAAACATGCTCAGTAATACTGTTAATGGTTTCTCTTTTCCTTCAGTTTATAGAATATTATTTTATTGGTTAAAATAGAGCATCGATTCATTGATTCCATGTGTTAAGCTCTTAGACTTTTCTCTTTCAATAATGGTTACTTTAAATAGGGCCAGGTATTTATCAATCTTCAAGTTTTGAAAAAATGAATGATTACCTGCACAATGCTCTAAATAAAGAGATATTTCAGATGGTAGTATGTATATTATGTTCTTATAAGATATATGTTCTGATAAAAGAGATTCCTTAAACAAGGTGGTGATTAAACTTGGTGATACAGTATTTTAATATTTTAATGAATCAGCATGTTCCTTATGCTATAAAAAGCAATAAATGTAATGGCTCTTTCAGTCATTTTATTATTATTTTGCAATCTTGAGTTTAGCTGAAAAGAATTTGTACCCAGATATAATTTTTCACTTTTGTATTCTAAATATAGACCATATATGGGCACATTTAACCAGTTACTGAATTTTTAAATGACTTTTCATTTAGGGGCAAACTAGTATTACCACTTTATACCAGATTACAAAGAAAAGCCTATTTCTAAAGGAATTTTGACTTTATGAAAATATCAGTGTCTGGGAATTACATGAATCGGCTTCATTCTCCCTTGTAGGCATAAGTGGATGAGAACATGACGCTTCATATATGGAGGAAATGCCTCCTGTGCATCTCCAACTCATAGTTTCCTCGAAGAGAGAGAACCATGACTTATCTCAATGAAGATATACAGATACTAAATGTATTTCTGTTACACTACTTAAATAAGCATGTATTCAATTTTTATTATAAACTTTTGGGTAAACATTTTATTAAGGATATTTTCAAACATGTATCAAAGCAGAGATAATGATACACTAACTCTCCCCATCTACTGATCATTCGGATTCCACAATTACGAACACATAACCTTCACATCTCCCTCCCCCATATTATTTGGAATAAAACTCCAGGCCACATGTAATTTCATCCATAAATATATCACTAAATGTCTCTAAAATAGGACTTTTAAAAAATTTTATTTTTAATTGATACAAAATTATATTTAATTATCATGTATATCATGCTGTTTTGAAAAAAATACTTAAATATACTATCATACCTAAAGTGTTTTAATTCTGTAATACCATTAAATATTCCATCAGTTTTCAAAGTTACCTGATTGGTCCATAATATTTTAAAGAGTGTGTGCGAAACCATGTCCAAAATAACTTTGCATATTGCAGTGGTTCAATATGTTTCTTAAGTCTCATGGAAATTACAGGGTCCCCTACCTTTCTCTATCTTTCTTCCCATTGCAACTCATGTTCAAGAAACTAGAAATTTGGTCTGCAGTTTCC
The DNA here is from genome assembly GCF_020740605.2 of Lemur catta. Classification (NCBI taxonomy): domain Eukaryota; kingdom Metazoa; phylum Chordata; class Mammalia; order Primates; family Lemuridae; genus Lemur; species Lemur catta. The sequence continues at coordinate 77,356,994 of NC_059136.1, read as the reverse complement.
ACAGCCTGGAATAAACCAGTGTTATTTAATATGTTTCACTGTTCAATGCCTATCTTATAAACTGGTGGTTAGAAAACATGAAAAAGGGGGTAGGGGCAAGAAGACTTACTAGAGACATCAGTTGCCAGATCATCCCCCAAAGAAGGAACAGTTTCAGGTGAAAAAGCATAGCTCAGGTGAAATACTGATGGAAAAGTGCCAGAACCTACCCTCACCGGAGATCTCATGGGAAGAGGTTGTGGAGCAGAACAAGAAGGAGCCAGATATTGGCAGAGATTGACCCCCAGAGGATTAGGAGTCTGGCAGAAAGGGTAGGTGGGAATGTTGTCATCAGCAAACAGAGAGCTTGTTGGGAGCAGAGCACTGGGCTACAGGTTCATGCCGGGTTGCTTCTACCCACTGCTGACCCAACCTCAGACTATGGGCACCACATTGCTGGTGCACATGCTGGGTATCTCTGTTCTGCTGGGGAAGTCACAGTCCCTCAGTCTTCCTGTCGCTGGATCCCACACAAACATTCCCCAGCACCCACTGGGACTGTGACAACCACAAAAGAACAGGAAAACACAGGAGAGCATCAATATTCCTGGAGTTTTGACACATAGGGCGGACTGCCCCAAGGGGACTCAGAAGTGTTATGAATACTTTTCAGGACAGAGGAAGGTGGAATGACAACTCTCCTGCACCAAAGAGCCCCTGGCTCATGATCTGAAGTTGCCTGCACCTCTCCCAGTGGAGACACAAGTGTAGAGAGGAGTCCATAGAGTAAGACAGCGTCCCCACCCAAGAGCAGAAAAAGTACCGGAGCCAGAGAAGGGATATAGAGGCAGAGACCTCTGCTTGTCCAACCACACAGTGCTGCAGACGTAGACACCTCTTCTCCCAAGCACAACGTTTTGGTGAAAGTGAGCTGAAGACTGGCCAATTCTAGGCTTTTGAAATTATTGCCATAAATTCATATATTCAGACATGTTTGACATAATTATATATATTGATACTTAGATAAAATTTGTGGCAACATCTCTTGGCCATGACCCTACAAGTCATAATCATCTTTTCTTTCTGGTATGACAAGATTTTCCAAGGCTATCTTGTATATTTTATTCCCAAAATCTGGAATCGGCATTTCTGCAAAAAAAATCCTGTTTCCTCACTGTTAGAACTGGTATTTAGACACCAAAATCTGGGCACTAGAATGTTTATTGCTACTAGTTTGGTTGGTTCTGGGACTTTTTGGTAAACAGAGCTAAAAATATATATATTAAAAAATAAAGTAAATTTAAAAATCTTATTTCCACATTTAATTCAAATTCAGTACTATTGGGTTTTTACTTAACTTCTTTAATCTTACCTTTATACCTTGTTTCCCCTAAGTGAAAATCCAGTTTCTCAGTGATACCAACATAATCATTTTTCTTTATCTCACTATACACGTACAGTAGTGTCAGAATTACAATACTAATACTGTATTAATACAGAATTCCATTACTAATACAATACTAACACTACTACCAACGATATGATTACTGATGACAGTTTAAATTTTGCCCGCATTGCAGCTCTTTTTTCCTTTCAATATATAATCTAGGAATATTTAATCTGATTACTGGTTTTTAAAGTGCCTTGAAATAGTTCTTATTTTGTGGTTATTAGTTATGCTATCAGTACGATATATTATTAGGTTCATTAGATTCATTTTGCTTTAGATTTTTATGGATGGTGTTTTTAAAAAGTATTTTTAATTATGTAAAATATTTATATGATTCCAAAATCAAATCTATGAAATATGTATATTCAGAGAAGATTAACTTCTGTTGTGTACACACACACGCACACACACATACTCCTTTGCCTTCTCACATGAATAACCATTTTTTTTTTTTTTTTTTGAGACAGAGTCTTGCTCTGTTGCCTGGGCTAGAGCGCCCTGGCGTAAGCCCAGCTCACAGCAACCTCAAACTCCTGGGCTCAAGCAATCCTCCTGCCTCAGCCTCCCAAGTAGCTGGGACTACAGACACACACCACGCCCACCTAATTTTTTTTCTATTTTTAGTAGAGACGGAGTCTCACTCTTGCTCAGGCTGGTCTTGAACTCCTGACCTCAAATGATCCTCCCGTTTTGGCCTCCCAGAGTGCCAGGATTACAGGCATGAGCCACCACGCCCGGCCCACTTTTTGAATATTGTACTTTTCCCTCCCCCTTTTTATTTGACATAAGAAAATTTGTCCTATATGTTTGCATCTACCAACCTTTCTTGGAAACAATGACATTACTATATACATTTTTCTCCTTCTGCTTTTTCTTTGGAACAATATGCCCTAAAATTACTCCATAGATATATAAAGATATTCTTTTTTTGCCCCTTTGGAGCTACTTAATATTCTATTGTGTGACTATAGTTTCATATATTCTAGTCTGCTGGAGATGGACATTAAATGGTTTTCAGCCTTTTGTTCTTTCAAATAGTACTGCAGTTATAGTCTTCTGCATATATCTCTCATGTATTTGTCTGCGTAATGTAGGAAAAGATTCCTAGAAGTGATATTGCTGTATCAAAGGGTAAATGCATATATAATATTACTATATGTTACTCAAATACCTCTCTATTAGAGTTGCATAATTTTCCATGCCCACCAACAAGAATGCTGATTTTACCAAAAACTCACCAACATTTTATATTGTCAAAATGTTCAATATCTGGGAGATGGTATATTAGTATACTTGTAACTTGTATTTCTCTACAGTGAGTGAATTTATTAATATAATGTTTTGACATTTATTTTTCTTTTTGTATTTTTTAGTTTATTTTCATTTTTATGTAATCAAATTATCTTTTCCTTATCACTTATGGGTTTTAATGATAGTTATGAAATATTTTCCTCTGCTTATGGAGAAATGCACTGAGATATTCTTCCAGAACTTTCTCGTAGTTTATGAGGACTGCTGGGTCTGTGCTCTTCCTCCACTTGTGTTTTAATATTTCTCTTTCCTTTGCCTCTAATGTCCCTGTCCTTAATTTGGATTGTACTCCCCTAAGTACAGAGCTTTTGTGACAGACACACTATTAAAGTGAGTCCCAACACCCATTGCCCCGAAGTGTGGGCAGAACTTGTGTCTTGTTCATAATCAGTATAATAGGGCCGAGGCGGCAGGTTACAGGTGATTACATGTACTATGTGACTATGTTACAGGAGCCTGTAGCATTTGTCTCCCTGGAGTTTTTCTCTCCCTTAGTGCCCTGTATGCTCCACACCCAGTTTCCACCTATTGCTAACATGCTACATCACCATGACACAATTTCCATTTATTATTTTTTCCATGATGTCCTTTTTCTTGTTTTTATTTCAAAATATTAAGGGGAATCAAATGTTTTTGTTACACAGAAATCGGGGCTTTTGGTGTGTCCATCACCAGAATAGTGTTTGTGTACCCAATAGGTAAGTTTTTATCCCATACTTTCCCTCCCACCCTCCCCCTTCTTGATTTCTAATGTCCTTTACATCTCTTTGTGCCATGTGTATCCATTTTTGTCCTTTTGCTGAACCAGGATGTTCTACGGGACTCTACATTTAGTCATCATGTCTCCTTAGCCTTCTCTGCTCTGTGAAAGTTACAATAACTTTGAGTGTATTAAAGAATATTTGGTCAGTTACTTTGTAGAATTTTCTTCTATTGGAAATTGTCAATGTTTTTGTCATGATTAGACTGAAGTTATGGGTTTTGAGACAAAGACCATAGAGGTGAAGTGACATTCTCATCACAGAGATCAAGGGTACATACTATCAGCATGACGTATTACTGACTGTAGTAACCTTGATCACCTAACCTAGGTATTGTTTGCCAGGTTTCTCTGCTGTAAGATGACTATTTTCCCCATTTCCATTCTCTAATGTTTGGAAACATGTTGCTAATCACAACCCAAAATCAAGGGGTGAGAAGTTAAGCTCCATCTCCATAAGGGGGAAATATATCCATAATTTATTTGGAATTTTCTACAGGAGATTTGTCTCTTCTCCTTCATTTATAAATTTATTCAGTAATTTAATTATAGAAGTATTAACTTGTGGGTATTTATTTTATACTTTGAATTATAGCCTGATACCACATTACTTATTTTGGTATTCAAAATGTTCCAGATTTTTCCATAGGGAGCCTTTCCAAGTTGTCTTCTGAGCCCCTTTGACATATTCTCATTCTTTTGTTTTGTAGTGCTTACTTCCTTACTTTCTGATACTTTAAGATGCTCTAGGCTCATTTCTGTATTCTCTGGCCCAGATCTCCAGACATAGCCATTTCTGCAAGGAATTCTGGTTCCTTTTATTGGCAAATGGTATTAGAAATCAAGATTTGGACAATGAGTTTGGTCATTGCTAGACTGTCATTGCTTCTGTGCCCTCTTAGTGGCCAAAGCTAATAAATAAATAAATATATATATTTTATATATATATATTTATATCTATAAACCAAATCATATATACATGCAAATCTATATTTTGGTGTGTCTATCCATCTGTATTTATATTAAGCTAAAGTAGAGTTCATACTGGTATCTTTGACTCCCATCCAGAACAACATGATTCATTCTGGCTTTTCCCTCTTGCTTATATGTATCTCCTTCTCCAACAATAAGAAGCCTGGTTCTTACTACCCACCTCCATTTACAGTCATGCATCATTTAACAATGGGGGTATGTTCTAAGACATGTGTCAGTAGGTGATTTTGTTGAGAGAACATCACAGAGTGTACTTACACAAACCTAGATGATATAGCCTCCTACACACCTAGGCTGTAAGGTAGAGCCTATTGCTCCTAGGCTACAAACCTGTATAGCAGGGTACCGTACTGAATACCATAGGCAACTGTATCACAATGGTCAGTATTTGCATACCTGAACATATCTAAACTTAGAAAAGGTAATGTGTTGCACTATGACATTGCAATAGCTATGATATCACTAGGTAATAGGAAATTTTCAGCTCCATTATAATCTAACCATTGTATGTGTGGTCTATCTTTGACTAAAATGTCATTATGGGGGGCATGACTATGCTTGTTTATTCAATTGTAGTATACACATACAGCAGCTTCGGATTTGTTAACTGGCACCCAGATGAGAAACATTACCAACTAGGGTACCGTGTTTATGTGCATATCCCTTTGCCTTTAGTCTTATAGTTTCCAGTCAAAACAACTTTTTCCAAACTTACTCAAGTCACCACTCATTTCCCCATCCCCTTCAGTGTGCTGTGTTAAGATGCCAAGTTTGTGATAATTTGTTATACAGCAATAGAAAAAGAATGCATCTTTGTTCTGCAAAGAAGTTTTTGTTGACTGGTTTTGCAACTTCATACATCCCAGATTCCATAATTATTCAAACTTCCTTCAGCTCATTTGCTGTCACCAAACAATGGAGCTCCTGAAGACCACCTCCTACTTCAGATGTTGCTCAACCAGCCACAAGACCTCTCAGTGAAACCACTGGTGAATCTGTGCTCTTGGTGATTTGTCCCCACCCAGTAGTATTTGGGGCTCAAGAGATACTTTGCCATCCATATCTACCGTTAACATTTTGTGGGTTTTGACTTTTCTATCTTATTTTTCTGTTTCTCTGGGTTCCTGAGGAGGCTCAAAAACCACATTAACACCTCTGCCATTTTTCCATATTTTGGTGTTTTTTTCAAAAGTATTTATTTTTTACTATTGGGCTTGCAAAGGAATTTTGTCATCATTGAAAAGATGAAAATAAATAAGTGTGTTTCCTAATACTTCCAAGGCATCATAGTTAATTGTAGGGGCAGAATTAAAAAACAGGGACTCCCCAATTAGTAAAATAAATACACTCCATACACTCAATTGCTTCTCTTAATAACATTCTGAAATGTCTTCTCTTTCTTGATGAGGGGCAGGATTTTTGCTCTCAGATACATCCAGTTGTTTTAGAAAAAATAAAATAAAATATTCCAGAGTGTAGAATTTCACAAGCAAAGATAGATGTATGTGAAAAATCTGAGCATTTCATTATTCTGATTATGAAGTATATTGATTATTTTTTACTATGGTGATTTAACTTAATGCCTAGAATAGTAATTATCAAATTTTAATGTGTATGAATCACTTTGAGATTTTTAAAACATTCTGATCCAGTAAGTCTGAGGTGATACTTGTAGTCTACAGTTCTAACAAGTTCACAGGTGATACCAAGGCTGATGATCCATGGAGCTCACCTTGAGTAACAAGGGCCTAGAAAACCCATTAATGGGTTTCATGTAGTTGTGAATTTTCTGATTTTATGCAACAGTTTGTGGGGAGGGGAAGAGAGAGAGAGAATGATCATAATCTTCATTAGATTTAAAAGGATTTATGAACTAAAAATATTAAGAACCATTAGCCTACAAGAGAAACTTCAAATTTCTTAAGATAAATGTAAAGTCTTCTATAACCTTTCTCAGTTTCTTTTCCTCTATTGCCCTTTAAGTATCTTCCACCCATGCTCAGAATTTATCATAAAGTCTAAAATCATGTATGATTTCTAATAGCTACCACTTCCACTTCAAATAGAATTAAAATCTTATTTTATTCTCACAAATCATGTTTCATATACTTCCATTCATTCTTTCAGCTAACATTTATAAATATGTTATTTATATTTTATAGTAGGTCTTAGGAATCTAAAAATATACAGTAGTCTCTACTTGTGACATTACTGTAATTATTTGTCAGAAGATACGTTGCTTTAGTAGAGTATTTCCCTTGATCATTTGAATATATAGATGGAAGAAAGGAAGGAAGGAAGGAAGGAAAGAAGGAGAAAGAAAAGAAAGAAAGAGAGAGAGGGAGGGAAAGAGAAAGACAAAGGAAGGAAGGAAGGAAAGAAGGAAAGAAGGAAGGAAAAAAATAAGGAGAGAAAGAAAAAGAAAGAAAGAAAGAAAAGAAAGAAAGAAAGAAAGAAAGAAAGAAAGAAAGAAAGAAAGAAAGAAAGAAAGAAGAAAGGAAGGAAAGAAGGAAGGAAGGAAGGAAGGAAGGAAGGAAGGAAGGAAGGAAGGAAGGAAGGAAGGAAGAAAGGAAGGGAGAGAGGGAGGGAGGAAGGGAGGAAAAGGAGGGAAGGAAGGAGGGAGAAAGGTAGGAAGGACGAAGCAAAAAAGAACCAGAGTGGCAGGTGATTGATCTCAATTGGAAAATCCAGGGAGCTGGGCTATTAGTTAGGAAATTGTTGGGACTGTACTTATCACTTATAAAAGATTATAAGATGTATTATTTAAAAATATTTTTTAAAAATGATGATCCATAAAATCAGAAAGCTTTATATGGAAAAATTTTCTCGGGAGCCATCACATTTCATTTTTTCTTATTATTTACACAAGAAAACTGTTAAGAATAAAAATTAACATTAGCTTCTTTCCAAATTTCCGACTTGAAAGACAGCTATCCAATAGGATGGCCAGTCAGTAAGCAAGAAAACATATGATCAAGATGGTTGAGTGGGATTGTCAATATTTCATTAATACAAAGTTTCATTTGCTTTTCCCAAATCCTTCTGATCACTTATTTTATAGATGTGTTGTATAGGATGCACAAATACTGGCTTATCATTTGAAATGGGCTGACTTCATGATGGAATGGTATTCAGGGGGGTCATTGCTGCCACACATGTGTCTTCCTTGCGAGGGCCCCCACACAAATACGGGGAATGGAGGCATAGTAGGAGACACTGGAAGAAAAATTTTGTAGTTTGATCCACATACTAGATTAACAGTGGGAGATGTCCCTTTGCTTTGATAATCCCTATAATATGCATTTTATGGGCAAAATCAAAAATAAATAATTCCTATACCATGATAAATCATTATGAGGAATACAGTGAAAGACAGATTGATAAATAAGAGCACATAATAATATCTGAAATAATTTACCAAGACTACTTACAAAATAACTCACTAAATACATGTATAGGCATTTGGAGTTTCATTTAGTGAAAAGGTTGTAGGGAATATTCCTTGTCCACCTCGGTGTGTTTAATTTCCTTCTGCTCATTGTACCAAGGTCTGGCCTCATTATATGCATGCTATTCCTGGTGAATTGAAAAGAAGTTGCATAGATACCTTGCCATTATTAATCACTGCCTCTATTGTCAAAAGCTATTTGCAGATATTTTATCTCATTCTATCTAAAAATTATTCTGATGTATTTATGGTTTGCTCTTCTTTTGTACTACAATTTGGTACGTGAAAATGGTGCTCTACAAATCAGGGAGTAGTGAAAGTAATAATTTGTCCACACAAATTAGACTCTGATGTACTACTATTCTCTAATGTCTCTCATATTCGTCTTTGCATCACCAACCACTGTGGATTTTTTTAGATGTGCAAAGAAAATTGCAGCTATTTAAAATAGCCTAGAGAGGGAGAATGATAGGCAATATCCTAACTACCTTAGCCCTTTACATTTCAGCAGCCTTGTTGCCAAGGAAACCACTTGGGACTTTAGGGAAATTTGTAGATATTTAAAATGGATTGTGCCTGTACATAGATAGACACTTGCACAATTCACATTGCAGAATAAAAAGCATCCAGCCCAGCAATATTAAGCCTGGAATTTCCAGGACCGAGGATGGGAAATAACAAAATGCAAAGGTTTATTCACTTATATGCCAACACATGTGTTGTATGTGGTATTTCAGATTATTATTAGGCTAGCCTGTTTAAAAAAATAAGTAGAAACTATCTAGAACAGCAAACAGTGCAACATAAACCTATAAACCTTACATTTTCATTTGTACCTGTGATTTGCAATTTTAACGTTGCATCACCATTTTGACAATTAATTCCCAAGGTACATTTCAGTTTTTAAAATCTAAAGAGGAAAGCAGATGAATTCCTTGCTGAGGCTCTGCTGGAAATTGACTGAATTCTATTAAGTGAAGACATGAATCTTTATTCACAACACTGTGAGTAAAATGCAGATATTAGAAGAGAATGGAGATAGGCTGACATATCAAAACCCTTGAGTGAATTTTTCAGTTTCTGTGCATTTGTGTCTGCCTTCTTATTTTTATCCCTTTACAAATTTCTGCTGAAGCTGCGATATTCCTAGTGAGAAAACTGACTGCAGAATAGAAAGCAGATATACAAATTGACTTCCAAATACTATTTTTACATATACACACGGTTAATTTTTGAACCTATACACAGAGTCTTGTTCTCCCACGATGAACAGATTGACTTTTCCATACTCTGCACACTTATGTCACATGGGACACTCAGCTTCACCCTCAGTGCTTCAGGAATACCACAGTCCCCATCAATTCATCTTAATGGACTCAAGAACCTCCGTGCAAAAGGTTTGCAAAGCAGCAAGTCTCTCCCCTGACAATGCATAATTTGTTTTAACAAAGATTTAACTGATGGATGGTGACATGGGAGCTCCTACCTTCCCGTAGTTCCTGAGTATGAATAAAGGAATCTATGGAGTCAGAAGTAAAAAATGATGCAGTGGTTAATTTTGAAGTACCAACTTGACTGAGGCACAGGGTGCCCAGATACTGGGTTAAGCATTTTTTCTGGGAAAGCCTTGAGGGTATTTCTTAACGAGATTAACATTTGAATGGGCAGATTGAGTAAAGCAGATTTCCCTCCCGGATGGGAGTGGGCATATTTATTTAGCTGAAGCCCTGAATAGAACAAAAAGCTGAGTAAGGGAGAATTTATTCACTCTACCTGACTGTCTTCAAGCTAGGACACTAGTGTTCCTCTGTCTTTAGATACACATTCAGACTGGAACTTACAGTATTACCTCTCCTGGGACTCCAATTTGCTGACATCAGATTTGAGGACTTCTCAGCCTCTATAACTACATGAGCCAATTCTTTATAATAAATCTCTTTATATATGTGTGTGTGTCTGTGTGTCATTATATAGTGTGCATATGTATATATAATTGTGTATATATATATATATATATATATATATATGTATATGTATACATATATCCTATTGGTTCTGCTTCTCTGGGGAACCCAGACTAATACATATGTGTAACTCAAAGATATATAGTTTCAATATCTCAATAATTCAACATTACGAAGTATTATAATTTTAATCACATTCATGGACATGTATTTTCAACAAAAAATAAACATTTATATAAACATAAATTTTATATACTGGCTGAAGATTGATAATGAACCCAGGAGGCTAACTTTTCCTATTCCAAATTCCTTCTAAACTTATGAAAATCATGCAAAAATTAGAGAAAACATGCGTCAGTACTCAAAGTTAAAGAAAGGTAGAATTTATCTGCAAATAACACAGAGGAATTCCAGCTAGATGTTTTCTAGGTCATGTTCAATTTAAAATTTAAAAAAACAACAGTAATGACAACAAACAGAGTAAAAACAAAAAGACAAGAGAGGAAGATTTGGACCCATCAAATGAACTCTATTGATACAGGCAAGAGCTACAGACAGTAATCACCTGTGGGAAACGCAGGGAACATTTGTCTTGGAATCCCTTTCTCCAGTAAGAATAATGGCATTAGAAAAGTAATTTCATGAGGAGGTCTAAGAGCTTACCCAAGTAAAAAACTTAGTGGGCGTGAAAGCTGATTTCTCCCCTCCGCAACATGACGGCTTTTCTCTGCATTGGCAGGCCTACGACCAGATACAATGAGCACTGACACCAACGGGACTGTAAGGGGAAAAGGTTAATATCCCACTCGATGTTGGAGAAATATTGGTTATTGATAATCATCTCCCCATTCAAGGGTGAGTAGAGAGGAAATAATCATAACATGTAGCCTATAAAAAGAGTACACACAATAAAATGAGGTGAGCACAGCACCTCAAAAATCACAGGAAAAACCTACTTTAAAATTTTTTTGAAACCCATAGAATAAAGAAGTAGATTTTAGAAAGTGTCTGCTTTGTCTTGCAGTAAAAAGAAAAAGAATTGAACACCATGAAACAAGAGATGAAAGATGAGAGGATAAGACAACAGACTGAGATATAAAATGGAGCTAGCTGGGAGCCAGACAGAGGGCAAAGGAGCTGAATGAGATAAGGAAAAAATGAAAGGAAACTAAAGATACAATAACTAATTTTAAAACCGCTTTGAAAGCAGTAAAGAGAAGAATCCATACTGTAAAAACTGAATCAGTGATGTGGAAGCTGAACTTTTGAGCTTCTTAATTGTTTTATTATTAATCAATGATAAGCTTCTCATAGACTAAATTTTAAATATCACAAATATAAGATTAACCAGAGGAAAAAAAAAAGAATGGGAATGATGGCAGAAATTGATATATTTTAAAAGAAACAAATAAATAAATTTAAAAGTAACCAGCTCGTTAAAACAATAGAAAAGTATAATGCAGTTGAAAAGCCCCTAAGTAGTATAATAAACCCAGCAAGAAAGAACATAAAATACATAAACAAGTAAAAACTAAAAATGAGCAAGGGGAAACAAACAGATATATTGAAACATAAGAAAGGAATGCCTATGCTAATACTTTTGAAAAGCTTACTGAAATACATATTGCTTTAGGTAAATATAAATTAACAAAAATGATCTCCCTAAAGTTCAATGATTTAAAAGAAGAATAATCATAAAAGACATTGAATAACTGATTTTCCAGGTTTCCCAAGGAATGTTTTCAGATTCATTTGGTATTAGAAATTCTTGCAAGTTCACAAGAAACAAATAATTGTCTCCTGGAAATGGTTCCAGGATGTAGAAAAGAAAAGAAAAACTGTGTTAATTTTTATCTAGAAGGTAACCTTTTAACAAAAACCAACAGAAAAACTAAAGATAGAATCCATTTAAGAATATTCTTATTGAAATACTAGCAAAACAAATTGTCTAGTCTAGTGTGATAATGAGGAACCAGTGTTATAAAATTCTATTAATATACAATCATATCAGAGAAACAAAGAAACGTGCTGGAAAGACATTTGATAAGAATATTCAGTATTCATTCCTGATAAAAATGATAACAGCTAACAGGAAAACAAAATCTTCCTTAATATTATAAAAACATTATATAAACCCTTAATAGTGTAATGCTCTCAGTTCTCCCCAAAATGATCTACAGATTTGGTTCAATCTTGGTCACAATCCCAGCAGGTGTGTGTCTGTGTGTGTGTGTGTGTGTGTATGTGTGTGTAAATCATTAAGCCAATACTAAGATATATATGACAAACCAAGAGTATAGCCACGCTGATATGAAAAAAATACAAAGTTTGTGGTTTTTTGTTAATGAGTAACCTGCAGTAAAAAAGACAGTATGGTATTTGCACAAGGATGGATAAACAGAATAAGAGAACAGAACAGAAACAGTCAAAAGTTTGCACTCAGGGATCCAGAAGGCCACAGGTTTCCTGCCCTTGGGGGGTATTTTAGGCCTTTAGACTTTGCCTTTATTCTGAATGAGATGGGAAGTCATTGGAGTACATTGAACATAATTATATGATCTTATTTATATCTTAATTATCACTCTGGCTACTATGTTAAGAACAAACAGAATAAGGGCAAGGATGAGAGCAGGGAGAATAGTTTGAAGGCTAGTATAGGAATCTAGGCAGGACATCACGTTGCCTTGCTCCCGAGTTCCAGCAGTGGAGCTAGTAAGATGTAGTCAGATCCTGAATTATTTGGAAGGATTTGCTGAAAGCTGAGAGATACAATTAGGATGATTGCTATGAGAGAGAGAAAAGTCAAGGATCACTTCAAAGTTTGAATCCTGAGCTAAAGGAACAAACAAATTGTAAATTATTGAACTGGAAAAGAATGTGGGAAAAATTTGGGGTGAGGAATCAGGAATTCTTTCTTGGACAAGATAAATTTGAAATGCCTATTAGATAACCAAGTGGAGATGTCCAATAAACGATTGGGTATCTGAGTCTGGAGTTCATGAGAGAGGTATAAACTGGACGTCATTAAGTATATATTTGTGTTAAAACCCATGGTATAGTGCCTCACCTAGGGAGTAAGAAGTGTGTGTACTTAGCCCTGATTTGCTTTATACCTGGAGGCAGTGACCAACTCTGGCAAAATCTATTTCCACCTCAAAGAGAATGAGTACTTAGAATTGGCCATTGGTTTGGCCATCAGGATATTACTGCTGACTTTGACAAAAGTTGTGTTGATGGAGTGGTTGGAGCAAAGAAGTGACTTTAGTGGATTTAGGAAAAAAGTAGGCTTGAATATAGATGTTATTATTAGATGATAATATATAATTTTAACTTTCTTGGGTACAATAAAGGCACTGGGATTTTGCAATAGAATATCCTCATTCTCACATAATACCTGCTAATGTCTGCAAGATCAAAATGTCATGGTGTCTTCAATTAGCATTTAAAATATTTGGTAAATAAAATTACATATACAGGGACAGATAAAGCAAATGAGACAAAAGTATAATAGAAAAAAAAAGAATTGAGGGCAACATCAAAGGCTTTTCTTTAAAGGATTTTGTAGTGAAAAGGGTGGAGAACAAGAGGAGGTGGGTGGACAGGGATGATCAAGAGAAGGTTGATCAAAGATCTTTACATATGAGTGATATGACCATATGTTCGAAGATTATTGGGAATAATCCAGGAGAGTGTGAAAAATTGATGATGCACAGAAAGAGGTACAATTGCTAAAGCAATGTTAATGAGTGGGCAAGATGGGATGGGATCTAGCATGCAAGCAGGGTCATTAGCCTAATTTTTATTTTCTTCTTGAAATTCTTCATATTTTCCAGATTGCCTATAGTAAGTAGACATCACTATCACACTGTGGCATCTAACTTAAATCTTTACATAAGATCATGTAAATTTGTCTATAAATGTTTTATCACTTTCTATGATAAAATAAAGTATAATAAAAATATATATAGCAAAATGCTTAATAGTTGGAGAAAAGTCAAAGAGCACATGAAGAAAAAAAGGTCAGACAAACAGATGTAACTCAGATCATACTAAACTCTACGTAAGAGGTTTGGATTAAATTCAAAATGTGATGAAAATGAATCAAGGGTTGTATATAGTAGTATGAAATAATCTTTTTTATATTTAAAAATTTTTCTTGTGGAGAATATTGCAGTGCAAGAGTATAAGCAGGGAGAACAGTAAGAAAGCAATCGCAGTTGTTCAGTTAAGAGATAATGCTGGTGAGAAGTGGTTGGACTCTAGACATTGCAAAAGTAAAGCAAGAGGACTGCTGCTGATGGGATGTAGGGTGTAAGGGAAAGAGCAGAATTAAAGATTACTTCTAGATTTTTGGCTTGACAACTAAAAAGATGATAGCGCCATTTAGTGAGATCAGGGAGCATTCAAAAGAGTAAGTTTGAGAAACAAATTCAAAATTTCTGTTTTAGACTTGCTCAGTTGAGATCTCATTCCTCCTTAACTGGAAATCTAGAAATCTGGAACTTGAGGACTAGGGCTCATGTGAATACAGTTACCAAGAGTATAAATTAAGAAGAGAAAGAATTTGAGGACTGAGCCCAGAAAAAGGAGACAGATGCAGAAAAGTGACAGCAATTGTGACACAGAAAGTTAACTATAGAGTTTACTTAAAAACATACTGAAGAAAGGCAATGCAAAGAAACTTTCTCAAGAAGAAAGAAATCCAACAGTCAAATGTTGCTTGGGTTAAACTATATGAGCCCAACACCAAGACGAATATTAGGTTTGGCAAGTGGATGTCATTGTTGACCGAGAAAAGAGAAATTTCTGCAGAGCAATGGGGATAAAATCCTGATGGAAACGTGTAAAGGAGAATGAGGTATTTCCATTTCTAGTCATATGGTTGACTAGATTTTGCAGAAAAAAATGCTTTCTAGAACAGAACGCCTAAAAAGACTGCCTAAAATATAAGAAATATCTCTTCTGAAGCATGGCTGAGCTGTCAGTAAAGAAAGAGAAACAACCAAAACAAGAAACAATAAAGAATTGTGATTGCAAAAGAATATACCTGGAGGACACTACTCAACCCTGGAAGCCTAAGTATGGGTTTAAAGATCAGCAAGCATTAGGAGGCAAAATACAAATCTTGGGCCCAAGCAAATTGAAAATCAATTCAGAGACCAAGTACAAAGCCAGGATACTCTCAATGGCTACAGAAGAAAAATATTCACTTCGAAGAGAAAGACTTGATCATTTTGACCTTTGGCATAGATCAGAGGGCTGGTGGAAAAAGAAACTTGTGAGAATTCTTAAACAAAAGCCAGCATTTATGTGATCTGAGGACCAGAATGTACATTCCCTGTGTAGCCCAAGCCAAAATTTAGTTTAAAGTGGTCACGCAGGCTAGGAGTGCCACTGGTCACCTAGCAAAGCAAAGTCAAATTCTCACTGGAAGAGTGCATTTTAATCACCAGAATCCAAGGATTCTAACAGGTAAAAAAGCACCATTAATGTCCTTTCTCTCACGTGTACACACGCGCGCGCGCACACACACACACACACACACACACACACATATCCCTCATAAGAAATTGAGCCATCAGAAACAAAAGTCAGCAGAAATAACAACCTGTAAAACTGCTTATTTTGGTATTATCAGATTTATAATATAAAATGACCAGGTGTCATATACTTAAAGACATAAAAGAAGGGATTCAAAAGTAGAGTAAAAGTATACGATATTATCAAAAGCAATGTGGATATTTTAAGAAACAACTAAATAGACATCTGAAAAAATTGTAATAACTAAAATTAAAAACCATATTATCATCACATTAGAAAACAGATTAGATACAATTTAGGAGACTGTGAGGGTCAGTTTTATCTGTTGAGTTGGGAAAACCATAGTCTACAATTATTCAATCAAGTGCCAATCTAGGAGAAGGCATGAATTTGTAGATGAGATTAAAGTTTATAATTGATATAAAGTAAGGGAGACTTTTCTGGATAATCTGAATGTGCCTGAGTCAGTTGCAGGAAAGGTTTTAAGAGATGAACTGAGGTTTCCCTAAAGAAAAAGAAATTCTGTGTGTAGGACAGCAGCTTCAATGCATGCCCAGAGTTCCAGCCTGCCCTCCCTGAAAGCCTGCCCTACGTATTTGGGCTTTCCTTGCCAGCCCCCACCATCTCCTAAGCCAACTCTCTGCAATAAATCTCTTCATATATATCTCCTTGTTCTGTTTCTCTGGTTGTACCGTATGACTGATATGGAGATGATTAACGAACTAAGAAAGGATCTGAAAGTCCCCAAATGTAACACAAATACGGAAACTTTGTAAAAGAAGTTAAAAATTATGAAGGATAGAAAATGAATGCCAATATAAATTTTCATTATATTCAGAAGAAAACATTAAAGAGAATAGGGAGAAGAAATATAGAAAGAAATATTGCTGGTATTTTTTACAGAATTGGTAAAAGATACTGTGATGGTTAATTTTCTGTGTCAACTTGGCTAGGCTATGATGCCCAGATGTTTCCTCAACCACCAGTCTAGATGTTGCTGTGAAGCTTAATATTTAAGTCAGCGTACTGGGAGTAAAGCAGAGTACCTGCTGTCGTGGGGGTGAGCCTTGCCCAATCAGTTGAACATCTTAAGAGAAAAGACTGAGGATATCTGAAAAAGAGGAATTCTGGTTCCAGACAGTGTTTGAATTCCAGCTGCAACATCATCTATTCCCTGGGTCACCAGGCTACCAGCCTGCCCTACAGATTTTGAATTTGTCAGCACCCACAATTGTGTGAGCCAGTTGCTTAAAATAAATCTCCTTCCCAATCTCTCCCTCTCTCTGCACTTATACATCTTACCAATACAGATATTAACAATTAGATTAAAGAAGATAAAAAAATCTAAGATAAAATGACATTCACATTTTTGTGAAACTACAAATCTCCAAAAATAAATAATAACATTTTGAAAGTAGTCAGAAAAAAATTACCTACAAATGAACAGTAATAAAAGTGATGGCTGACTTCTCAAGGCAAAGAAAAAAAAAAGAAGCAAAATAAAAAGAAGTCAAATTTTTAATTAAAGAAATAAAAATAAGAACATAAAATGTCTTGAAAATCCTATAATGTAGTAGTAAACACAGTACTGAATATTTCAAAAATTATATTTTAAGGAAAAAATAAAGTCATCTCAAAGGAAAAGGAACTTAATAAATTCATTACCAACAGACATTCACTAAAGGAAAATCTAATGGATATACTTCACAAAAATACAAGGAAAATAGTCCTAGAAGGAAATCTATACAATCTTAGAAGAAATGGTGAGAAAAATTAATTGTAAACTTTCTGATAAACTCCAAATATATGGCTGATTAAATAACAATGATGTCTAATTTGTAATCTTAAAAATTATGACAGAACAAAGAATCCTGAGTACCATAGCAAATAAATCTAAAGAGATTTGATAAGAGTAAAAACATTTTTTAGGAAGAGAATAAAGATATCTTTGAGACTATATTACTTTAAATACACATGCTAAAATTTATAAGAAGTAAACTAATGCATGTAAATTTCAAACCAGTGGAGGAAAAACAAAGAAGAAGAAATGAGGGAGGAATGGAAAGAGGGATGGAGGGAGGGGAAGTTGAAAAAATAGCACAAAATAAGATAATGGACATGAATCTAGTAATCACAATCAATTTAAAGGACAAAAAGCTTCCATTGAAAATTTTAAAAGCAAATAAAACTGAACAATGTACTGTGTATAAGAAACATATTTAAAAAATAAGGACTCAGAAAAGATCAACATTAAAAGTCTGGGTACAATTAGGAGATAAAACTACATAGCAATTTGAATACGGAAATTTTAATATAAAGAATAACTAAACTACCATAAAGCAGTAACTATAAAGAAGTAATGAGAACTCTAAAGGGTACTGTGTTTTTCAGGGTTCTCTAGAGAAACAGAACCGATAGCAGATATATAGTTATATGGAAAGAGATTTATTATAAGGGATTGGCTCATGAGACTATGGAGACTAAGAAGTCTCACAATCTGCCATCTGCAAGTTGGAGGCCCAGGAAGGCCAGTCATGAAATTCCAGTCTGATTGTGAAAGTCCAAGAAATGGGGGTCAATGGTGTAAGTTCCAGTCCAATTCTAAAGGCCTGAGAATGGGAAATGCTGATGCTTGAAGGCAGAAGACGGATGTCCCAGCTCAAGCAGAGAGTGAATTCCGCCCCCCTCCACATTTTTGTTTTATTCCACCCTCAGTGGATTGGATGATGTCCACCCACATTGATGAGGACAGATCTTTATAGTGTCTACTGATTCAGGTGCTAACCTCTTCCAGAAATACCCTCACAGACACACCAGAAATAATGTTGTACCAGCTCTCAGGGCATTTCCTAGCCCAGCCAAGGTGACACATAAAATTACCCATCACAGGTACCCTAGGGCACAAAGGGAATACCCAGGGGAGGGCTGACTACCAGAGGGAAAAGGGTACCTCAAGGCTGGATGTCAGACCTTACTGAATAAGGTGTGGTGGCAGCCCCTGATTCACTGGGAAAGCAGAGAAAAGTCCCCCAGGTGCAGGTGAGCTGTGCTGCTGAGTGGGTCTACGGAGGGAGGATGAGCATCGGGACCCGTCGGGAGTAACACAGGAGGAAACCCTCTGAATTGCTGGCAACCCAAGGCTGGCAAACATTAAGCTTATGACTGTCTATTTCATTTATCCCTGAACACTAATGAACCACCGGTCATCAGACATCGTCAGAGAATGCAATAGTGGGTGTGTAGCGAGTCTCCTTGCCCTCATGGGGCCAGCAATTTAATGTTTGTCCCTTCCTAAAGGTAACAGTGTGTTACACTCCTGAAACAATACTCTACCCCATATTAAAGATGGTAATTCAATCGTCTCTTAGCTTTCCTCTTATCTAGTTTAAACATCACAATTTCGTTAGTTTTCATGGAATCAATTTTCTCTCTTTAAACACCTCTGCTTCTCTTCTGTGAATCATCTCTAACGTTTTTCATACATGTTTAGTGCATTGAATATAATAGGACACATAATTAAAAGGACAGTGACATTTTTATCAGGCTCATTCTTGTAAGAATCATCTTTTAGTGTGTTTAGAAACATGTTCTTCATGAACAACTTACACTAGGTCCTTCCCAAGCCTACATTTGTTCTGGAGTTTGTGCTTTTCTCCTGTTTTATTTCATCCTGCTTTATATGTAATCTTAACTGGAGAATTCTTGTTTTCTCCACTCACTGAAATACTAAGTATTAATAGAATAATTCTTAGGACATTTGATGTGGGAGGACAGTTTTAAAGGAGCATCCATTCTATCCCAAGTTTTTCCTAAGCTATTACTTCAGCCTTCAAGCTGTGTTTAGGAACCATCTAAGAACAGAAAGGAACAAATTCCAGAGGTATCCTTGTTAATCAGAATGTTATATGGGGTAGAACTGAAAGCCTTAAAATCAAACTATATTACATCTTTTATGCCCCCATTGGCTTGTGTAACCTGTCTGTGAGATATGTTATTTACAAAGATATGTTTTGTACCTGGGACTTTTCTAGAATATCACTAGATTGATTGTTGATTATTCTTTTGTCTTCACTGTCTTTCACACTGAAATACTCTCATTTGTCAAATCAACTTTTCCTCTTTTTTTAAAAATGGGAACATTATTTGCTTCCCTAATTCTTCCATAAATTATCAAAAACAAGTACTTTTTATTATCTCCCATTTCTGAGTAATTTTTCAATTAAAGCCCAGTTTAGATCTCTGACTGTCTCCACTTCACTGATTCTTTTCTGGCATATTTGAATTTAATTCAGAATGCTATCTATTTATTTTCCGAAATATATAAGATAATAAAAGTAGCAACTAGGCATTGACTACCTAAGTACTAAATGCCTAGTATTGTAGTACATGAATCAGATATACTAAATTTAATCCTCTTGACATTGTACCAAGATATTCTTAGACCTATTTTATAAGAGAGGAAATTGGTGTGTATAAAGGCTAAGAAGCATGCAACAGAGCTACAATTTCACGTATTCCCTCTTCCAGGATCTGTTCTTTAGGCTGTTACTAATTTTTCCTCACACCCCCTTTTCACATTCACATAAAATATATGAGGAATGCTCAAAATTTTTGTCATACACTTATATTGATTGACTATGTGTAGTATTATACATTTAATGCTTTTGTTCTTAAACTCAAAATTCTGAAAACATTTTTTTAGAATCTATTTACATACTTTATTTTGAATATGTTACAGAGAACAATATTGTATCTACCTTCAAAAGACATTTATCAAATGTTTTTTGGGCATTTTGTAGACATATCTTAAGTAAATGTGATTCATGGGAAGGTTCTAGTCTTGTCTCCAACACCACCTTCTTGGCTGATCTGGCTGAGTAACGTGCATTCTCTGTGAGACTCAGTTTCCTCATCTATCCATGAGAGGAGTGGAACTTAAGGACTTGAAGTCTGTTTCAACTCTAGGATTCTTTATTGTTCTGTGCTTCCCCCATTTAGAGCAGTGAGTTACTTTTATTATAGCCACCAAAGATGACTTAGAGGGGCTTGATCTAGTCCATCCAAACCGTTGCATTTGTATGTGTATGTAGATACAGGCAAGTGGAGAAGGAATTAGTAACTTATAGCAACACAGACCATTTATGTGGTTGTTTGCTTTCACACAGCATGTGAGTGAGCAGAGAAGGTGTTTTTATTTGATCGGTCCAGAGCACAGCTATGTGTGTGCTCTCATTACTCTACTTAAAATTCTCTTATGTTTTTGTCCAAAAGTGACCTGTTCTATTTCATATATGAAAGCTTCACATTAAAAGAATATGAGGTAGCAAATATCTTTACTGAAACGCTGTTGGCAGCTGAAATCACTGACAACTTCCTGGCTGTGATTCATAATCTATATTGGTGCCTTTGAGACAGCAGGCTATTGATTTTTTTCTGTCTATAATCCAAGACCATATACAGAGCTTGTTAGACATCTGTGGGAATATAAACTGAGTTTTGATACAAGTTAGGAAGGTTCTCTTACCAGGGCACTTAATTTTTGTCTTAGAAAAAATCTTTACATAAATGTAATCTTCATGAACTTTTTAAAGACAAACAATTCAATATGTTAGATGGCAGTCTTGGAATAGAGAACACTGCATTTTTTGTTGTTGTTTTAGTTTCTTTTTTTCCCAGAGTTTAAATAAAATAGCTTTCTTCAGTAGTTAGCAGACTGCCTATTAAATAATGATTGAGGCTTTTTCTCTTTGTTATATACAAAGACACTTTTTATTTGCTGAGACTAAGTAGAATAGATTTTAATTGCTTTAGGGAGATAAATATAGGGCATAGAACTGAATAAAATTGTTAAAAGTCATATGGGATTAACCACAGAGCTGTTTCTAAATAAATGAATGGGACTTTTACATATCAGAAATCTTCTTAGACCTGAAAAATGTTGTAACTGTTTCTGAACCATTGTGTAAATGTCTGACCAAGAAATACAAATGGGTTTTATAAAGTAGACATCTCAGAGAGCAAAAATGAAAGCATAGGTTTTCCCTCAAGGTAATTTCTTAAGTAACAGAGTAAGTAATGTTTATCTAACCCTAATACCTTAGAATGAGAGTGTATTACAAATTCAGATGTATGCACAGTTCAGTATAAAAACTGAAAATAAAGAACACTCACAAATGACTACTACTCCAAAATGTGTAATTTCTATACAAAATTATCTAACTAAGATGTGTTGTTTGCATTTTTATATAGTGCTCATTTTGACTCTATTTTTTATCAAATATTTATTTTAGTAAAGATAGCACCTGATATTTACAGATGATACACTAAGTGCTAAGAACTCTTTAAAATGCTCCACCTAGATTACTCGTTTGATCTTCACAATACTCCTGAAATGATTATTCAGATGTGGACACTGAGACAGAGATATGTCAAATATCTTGCCCAAGGTCACACAGCTAGTAAAGGTTGGAGTCAAGATGAAAACCCAGGCTGTATGAATCAGGAGATTATGCTCTTAAACTCTGCTTGTCTAACTTCCCTTAGAGTATTTTAAGCAAACTAAGGGCAAGAATTTTTATTGAGTCACCTTTGATTCACCTGCAGTATTTAGCATATTACCTTGTGCACTGATGCTCAGTAAATACTTATTAATATAAATTGAATCAGAGAGGAAATATGTAAGGAAAATAAAATTAACTTAGACAAAGAATAATCAATGTTTAGTCCTATGTGACCTCAGACACACAACTTAGAATAGTGTTTCTCACTGTTTCTTTAAGGGATGCAAATATCCCATCTCAATATGTCTAGTTCCTGCAAATCTAATAGATTATGATATTTTTTAACATTTAAATAATAAAAATAATGAAAGTTTTATTCCAAACATTTCAAAAATATTAGTATAATATTAAATAATTTTTCAAACTATATAGCCATTCTTCATTCTATCTCATCCCATTGGCTGAGAATCACTTAATTTCTATATATACCTCCTCTAGGTAAACTTATCTAGTTTTACAAATGTACTTGTAAATCTTTTATAAGTCTATTAATTTATCCGTTGAAGAATAATAATATGTAAAAACATCTTAATGTCTTATATTCATTTTACATTAAAAATTATGAATGCAGTAAAATAAAAAGCTAGCGTAAACTGAAATTCATCAAAAAGCTAAGCAGAATAAATGGACCTTTATCTAAAAAGATAATTCTCCTAGTGCAAAAAAGAGGAAACAAGGAGTAAATAATAGCAGCAACAACAACAAAAATTTCACTGCAGCAGAAAGAAAATGCTTCCAATTAAAAGACAATTTCTGAAAATCATTCACTGCAGGAACCAAAAAAGATAATAATTTTAGATAATTATTTTAAACTCTCTGCAGGATTTAGGAAAAGTCAGTGAAATAGAGGTGGAAAGGCATAATAAGAGAATGGGCTGAGATGAAAGATTACTTGATGACACAAAGAGGAAGAATTATGAGATTGAAAAATAGTTTTAGCGTAACTAAAAAAGTAGAAGCAGAATTAAAGTTTTAACTTGAAGCAATGAGGAGTGAAATGTACATGAAAAAATAAATTATAATAATAAAAACAATATTATACACACCAAACTGAAATAAATTTGAAAAATCTAGGTAAAATAAATATATGGAAACATAAAATTCCAAAAGTGAAAAAAGAATAAATGGAAGCATAAATAAACTAAATCGTAGTAAATAACTAAAGATACCAGATTAAGATGGTTTTTTGAATATTACAAATTGTCAAGGAATGAAGAATTGCTATTTTATGAATTGTTACAGAAAACAGAATAAGACTAACAAAATTCTTAGCTAACCTACTCCCCTAGGTTTGGAAAAAAGGCATGAGAAAGCAGGACTTGTCCCAGAAATGGAAAAACAGCTAAACATCAGAAAATCTATTGCTGAATTTCATCATTAGAAGGAATTAAGAACAAAAATTCCACAGAACATTTTTTTGCAACAACATGGATGGAACTGGAGGCCATTATCTTACATGAAAAAACTCAGAAACAGAAAGCCAAATGCTGCATATTCTCACTTATAAATAGGAGCTAAATAATGAGTATACATGGACACACAGAATGGAATAATATAAATTGGAGATTTAGAAGGGTGAGAGGGTGGGAGGGAGGTGTGGGATAAGAAATTATCTAATGGGTACTGGGTACACTAATCGGGTGAGGGTCATACAAAAAGCCCAGACTTCACCACTACATAATATATCCATGTAACAAATCTGTACATGTACCCCCTAAATCTATACAAATAAGAAAAGAAAAAATATTATATAAACTTTAAAACCTATTTGGAGTTTTAAAATTGTACATGAAAAATGCAAGAGAATTTCTTCAAGGTCTTCCTACCAAAACTTGCAGCAAGTATTATCCTTAATGAAGAAAATTAAGGCACAGTCCCTTTAAAATGAGAATGAAGACAGTGATGAAAACTATGACTATTCTTTAATTATAGTACTGGAGGTCCTATCTTCTGTAATAATATGAGAGAGGACAGAGAGAGAGAGTGAGAGAGAGAAGAGAGAAACCTGGCTTAAAAAAGGGATTAAAAACGAGACCTAGTTATTCTGGGTCTGGCCAAGATTGTGAAATAGCATGGGCTGCTAGTTCCTTCTCTGAGCCCTGGATAAGCTAGTAAGGGAAATATGGAACCAAGGAAACAGCAACAACAACAACAACAAACTAGAAATATCTGAGTTGATAAATGGCTCCTCTGCACTACTGTATGTGGGACGGGGCAGTGGTTAGAGTGCTGGCTACAGCTCCACAGAGTACTACTCACCCCAGCTGTGATGGGAAAGTTGTCCCTGACTTTGTATAGCCAAGAGACCTTAAGGGGGTGGATGCACTTGGAACAAAGCATGGCTGACAGTGTTCTGGCAGTATAAACTGGGGAGAAGTAGTTTGATTTTTTTCTCTTTTCTCTTCCACACTCTTGCCTTATGCCAATAATTTCCTTCCCAATTCTTGCAGCAATCTATGATAACGGTTCATACCTCTTGTGTAGTTGTCAAGAGATATAAAGTCAGGCAAGTAAAATATGTGCCAGGGTGAGAATTTCAGAAAAATAAGTATATTTCTCAGACATTCACTCCTTTACCCTTTCACCTCCAAACAGTTCAGGTTGGGAGAAGGAGACTGCTCATTCCAGGGCACTTCTCCTTGGGAACCTGAAGGTGAGTGACAAACTGGTGAGTGACAAGAGTGACAAACTGGAATTTTGTTGTGCCCGGGCATCTCTATCCAAGGCATCAACCCTTTCCATCTGTACTCAACAGACGAGGGTGTGGCTGCCTAATTTCCCCAAACATTTTTGTAGGGCCTAATTCTAGAACTCATAAAAAATCTATTCTTGCAAGCCAAAATAATGAGATACAACAAATCAAGCAAAATATAGCATCTGAAGCAAAAGTATTTCAACAGATGGGTCAAGAATATAAAATAAGTTTAATAGTATCCTAAAATAGATAAAAAAAATATTAACAAAAATAATTTATAAAAACCCAAGTAAACCCAGAAGATATGATATATTAGTCATATCATTCTTGTAAGACTCGCAACTTAGGAAATCCAAAAGGACCAATGAATTAATAAAATAAGTATGACAATTCAGCAAGGTTGTCAGATATAAGATCTACCTACAAAAATTAACCATGTAGAAATTATAACATTTAATAGGATTCTCCAGAAGCTCACTTAACCAAGAATGCAGATATCCTTTATGATCAATATGTTAAGACTATTAACAAACTTTAAAAGAGGCCTAAATAAATGAAAAGAGACATGATGTTCATGGATGGCAAAACATAATATGATATCAATTCACTCCCAATTAATCTATAAATTAAATTAAATCACAATGCAAACACCAGAAAGATTCTTATTATTAGTTGACAAACTGATTCTAAAATTCATATGAGGCTGGGCCTGGTGGCTCATGCCTGTAATCCTAGCACTTTAGGAGGCTGAGGCAGGAGGATCATTTGAGCACAGGAGTTTGAGGTTGCAGTGAGCTATGATGAAATCATTGCACTCTAGCCTGGGCAACAGCGTAAGACACTGTCTCAAAATAAAATAAAACACAATAAAATGATAAAATAAAACAAAATTCATATGAAAGAATAAATTTTCATCAATAGCTAAGAAAATTTTTTAAATTAAAGAAAGATACTTTTCCCTACTAGATATTAAGATATTAAAAAGTTAAAATCATAAAAAATAAGAATGGGGTATTTGTTTTGGGAAAGACAAATATATCACTGAAAGAAGAATAGATAGGCATCACATGATAAATGAAGAAGAAATGTAAGAATTAGTTCTAGATGCTATTGGAAAGACTGGATCACTGTTTATGGAAAAATCGACATTATACATTGCAAAATGAGAAAAATTGATTCTAAGTAAATTAAAGACTTCCATATGAAATACAAATGAAGAAAAATATCTTTTTGACCATGGGATAGAAAAAGATTTTTAATTAACACTCAAAAATTACAAATTGATCAGGGTAAATTTATTAATTCAATCTTCTCAAAATTAAAGACTTTAATTCAAAACCTTGTATCCCAGATATATTCTAAAAATAAGCAAAAAAAAAGGAGTAGTTTTTTCATGAAAGATGTGTAAAACATACAGAAATTAATATCTAAAATATCCAAAGAATTCCTTCAGGTCATCAAGAAAAATACAAGAAACCCAATTTAAAAAGCCATGGTCAAAGTAAATAAGTAGGTAGAATCCAAATGAATAATTTTGTTATAAATGAAGAAGAAAACAACTTTCACTCACCAAGAAAGGAGAGTTGGGGGAGGGACCCCATGAGATCATAATTTTCATGCAACATATTTGAAGAAACAAAGACAAATCTCATGAAGGGCTATTGAGAATCTGGAGAAATAAGAGCCCTCAAAATCTGGTGTTGGGAATATGAACTGGTGCAGACATTTAAAAAAAAGTATATTTATATCCTAAACCTAGCTAAACCTACCCTAGAAATATATCCACAAAAATGCTCACATACATTCCTACAGGGATGCGTATTGTAGAACTGGATTTGGTAATAAGGGTTTGGAGATCACTTGGATGACTAAATGAAATATAGAATTTACATGGTATGTGCATATAACAGAATAATTTTCAGCAATCAATTAATGAACTATTCTCACATATAGTGATATGGATGCCTGCCAGAAACATGATGTTGAATGGGAAAACAAAGAATAAAAATTATATCAAAACTCCACTTCCATACAATTAAGCACTCAGCCAAACAATATAATTTACAGGGATGCATACAACTCTAAATAAATGCTTTAGCAAATGTCTATGGGGCGAAGTGGAGAGGAGTAGAGATAGCGTAATAAATGGAAAATAATAAAATAGCTAAAAAGTATGACTTTGGAGTAACAAAATGAAAGTGTTTCACAAAATGGGAATATGGTTAATTCAAATCAACACATCTGAGTTCCAAAAAATAAAATAAAATCAGGGAAATGTGATACAAATCTGAGAAACTTCATTATTGAAGGGAAAAAAGGAGGGAATATAATATATATCAAAGATAAAAATAGGTATGCTCAGGAAAAAAATTAACTTTCATTAGAAAAATAATTAAGACATAATTGAACTAAATTCTTCTTATTAGACAATAAATTCTAAATATGTAAATGAAAAAGATTGTCATATTCCAGGAAACATAAAAAAAAAAAACCCTGAGAATATCAGTTATCTGTAGGTGTGTTACAAACTAACTCAAAATTTAACAGCTGACAACAACAAACATTTATTATCTCCCAGTTTCTGTGGGTCAGGAAGCAGGGCATAGCTTTCACTGGTGCCTCTGGCTCAAGATATCTCATCAGGGGAATTGCAGTCATCCCAAAGTATGAATGGAATTATAGAACCCACTTCTAAGCTCACTCATATGGTTAATGGCAACATGGGCTTCTCCACAGGGCTCCCTCACAACATGGCAGCTGGGTCAATGATGCAAAAGAACGTGAGAGAGAAAGTGAGAGTACTCAAAATGAAAACCACGATCTTTTTGAAGTCTAATATTGCAAATGACATCCCATCATGTCTACCATATTTTATTTGTTAGAAGCAAGTCAATAAATCCGACCTGTACTCAAGGGGAGGGACTTATACAAGGGTATGAATATGAGGAGGCAGAGATCATTAAGAATCTGCCTACAAAGATTGTTCTTCAGTCAAAAATATTGAGGATTTTACATATGCTAAACACTTTGTTAGCCAAAACTATTTTTAAGTTAAAAGAAAACTCTGTAAGATTCTATTCAGGAAAAAATTGGAGGAATGATAACTAAAATTACTGGCATAAATTTCACTGTGACACCACATGTCAGAGAACAGAATTTTAAGGGTAAAATATTGTTAATTCTACATAAACATTTCATTATTAGTCAAGGTGTTTCAAATGTGAAAGCAACAAAAAGACATACAAAAAGATATACAAAAAAAACCCACCTATAATCCTCAACACATTACTTGAAGATATAGTCCAGTTAAACAAAATAAATAAAAATTATCAGAGCACAGATATGTAAAAGAAAATAATGATATGTAAAGAATTGACGCTTTTCTCTCTCTTCTCGGAATATGCCCTTGATAAATAATCAAATAGAAATTCACACATTATATGTGTAACAGTCTTATGTTAGCAAACAAATAGAAAAATATATTGAAAAGTTAAAAATATAGAACATTACAGTGATGGTAAATTGTATTGACATTAAAAGTCATTTTTATGAAGCAAAATTTTTATTGGCACAGAAAATATTTATGATTAAATCTTAGGTTGAATAAGCAAAATTTACATACATTGTAATTCTTCAAATATCAATAAAATTTTATTAAAAATATTCCAGGAAAATATACCAGCTAAAACATTTGGTTGTGTATCCTTTTGGTTGCAAACTATAAGGAGTATTTTTAAGTTTTTCTTTATAATTTTGTACTTTCCTACACTAAGAGTTCTATAATCAATTATAACAGATAAATTGTTCTTAAAAACCAGATAGAAAGATTTCAAGAATATACCCAAGGAAAATATATACCAAAAAAGTAGAAACTTCTGAATATCTACTCTTACAATGAAGTTTGAATGGGAGGCATTCATCGTTTTTTAATCATGCCTGAGCCCGATCCCCTAAACACAATCACTGCCAGAATCATAACAAAATGTAATTGGCACTCTCAGATTGTATTTATTGTCTTTATAACAGATAGACAACAAAAAACATGGACTAAAATCAGGAAATGTTTTATCATGTTACTTGTATCCTTATAACCCATTGTGATGCTTGGTTTGTATTTGGTACTTGGTTTATATGGAAAAGATAGAAGAAAGTGGAGAAAGAGAGGGAAGAAAAGATGATAAGAGAGAGAGAGAGAGGAAAGAAGGAAGGGAGGGAGGGAGGAAAGGAGGGAGAGAAGTAGGGAAGAAAGAAAAAATGAAAAAAGAAAGGAGAGAGAAAGTAAAAGAAAGAATGAAAGAAAAAGAAAGAAAGAAATGAAGGGGAGGGAGAGAGAGAGGAAAGCAGAGGAGGGGGAGAGAGGAAGGAAGGAGAGAAGGAAGGAGGGAGGAAAGGAAAGAATGAAGAAAAGGAAGAGAATAAAAAAAGGAAGGAAGGAAGGAGAGAGAGAAAGGAATAATTTGAAACATGAAGGGCAGCAGTGGGGATACTCACAAGTCAAGGTGAACAATAAAAAAAGATTATCAGCAGTATAAATCATTTCAATTTAATAAGTATTGACTGCACACATTACCAGGTCAAAATATTACCTCTTTGTTTCTAGAGTCACTTTCAGCTGTTCATTGATAAAACATTTTTTTAGAACATAGTGTGGACAAGGCACCGAGTTACAATGGAAAACAAGATGGATGCTGTTCCTTGTCTCATGGAGCTTAATATATCACTTGATCAGTTGGACTAAAGGTGCAAAACACCAAAATATAAACAAATCCATGGTGAAGGAGTCAATGTGAATTTCATGTTTTGGATAAAATGTTTTTCACTTGTAAAAGTTTAAAAGAAAGAGATGAGAATAGTGGGTGCAATGGGCAAAATAATTAAAACACATTAACGATATTTTTGCTGCAGAGGCCTCAGCCCCAGTGACCTGTGCCTTGGATGCAAATTACATTTTATACATATGCCTTGGTGACAATGGAGTATGCTTAAGTAAGGGAGACATGACACAGTACAAAGACAGTATTAGTATTTTTGTTTGTTTATTTTATTTTTTCCCAGAAATAAAAGTCTTCCAGATGTTCCTCCTCAAATCTTGTAATACCTGTCAAAATAGGCTCTTTTCTAACAGGGAAAAAAGTAGACCTCCAGAGCCTAATACAAGAGACATAATCATAACCAGAAAATTCTGAAATGGTTTCGTCTACAGGTCAGAAGCCAACGATATGAAAGAGAAACTACTGATAAAAGTATTAGCAGGAAAGAAAAGAAAGCTTGCAATGGTTTAAAAAACATGCTGCAGGAAAGGAAAATAAATGCAAAATAACAGAAATCCAAACCAAAAATCAAAAGAGTTTACAGAAATACATTTATTTGTTCACTGAACAAAAAAAAATGAGTAAGTACTAGCATATAAGAGGCAGTAACTACGTCAGATATTTGCAGTAATAGTGACAACGTCATAAAGCAATAGTAAGATGATAATGACAAATTAATTAAATTAAATTAATTTGTGACTAGATCTTGACACGTGTTTCATATTGGTAAATTTTATTTACTTTTCATTACAATCCTATAAAACATTTTTAAAACAATCTCCATTTTAGAGATGAGAAAATAGGCTGTCAAATGCTCAGGATTTTGAGCAGCCTATATGTACAATGCACGAAACACTAATAAAATTGGGCATTGGGTCCATCACATACAATATTTAAAATCTTTTAACAGGCAAAAAAACAGGGAGACAATAAATAATATAAAGTGTTGAGTCATACCAGTTTAATTTTAACCTCCATTCTAGTATTTAGCAGCTGTGTGAGATAAGACTAGTTATTTAACATAATCTGAGTATGTTTCTTCAGCAGTAATGTATACACAATAAAATGTGCCATATAAGCGTGTTTTCCAAATTAAATGACTTGCATGACCCATAAAAGAAAACACTGGCTTAGCGGACTTTGTTAAACTTAAAAACCTCCTCTGTGAAGACAGTGCTAAGAGAATGAAAAGAAAAACCACAGACTGGGAAAAATATTTGCAAAACACGTATCTGATTAAAAAAAACCTTGCATCCATAATATTAAAAAAGACTTTTTATACTCAACAAAGAAAACGAACAACCCCATTTAAAAATGAACAAAAGATATGATAGGCAGCTCACCAAGATGGTACAGAGTCATGAAATGACATTCAACATCATTTATCATTAGAGGATTAAAGCAACAATGAGATACCATTACACCTCTATTGCAATAACTAAAATCAAAAACATTGAGGATACCTAATTTTGGTGAAGATATAGAGCTGGAGGAACTCTCATTTGTTGCTGTTGGGAATGCAAAATGTTATAGCAACTTTTGAGGAAGGTTTGGTGGATTTTTATAAAGCTAAACATAGTCTGACTATTTGATCCAGCAATAGCACTCTTTGGTATTTACTTAATTGAGTTGAAAACTTATGTTCACACAAAAACCTGAGCACAAATGTTTATAGCAGCTTTTTTCATAATCACCAACTAGAAGTGACCAAGGCATCTTTTCATATGCAAATGCATAATCAAAATGTAATACATCCATACAATGAATATTATTCAGAGATAAAAGTAAATGAGCTACCAAGTCATGAAAAGGCATGGAGGAATTTTCATTGCATGTTGCTAAGGGATAGAAGCCAGTCTGAAAACGCTACATACTCTGTGGTCCAATTATATGACATCTGGGGAAAGACCAAAACTGTAGAGACAGTGAAAAGATAAATGGTTATCAGAGATTCAGAGGGAGGAAAGATGAACAAATAGGTGAAGCACAAGCAATTTTTAGGATCGTGAAGCTATTTTGTACAATATTGAAATGGTAGATGCATAACAGTCTGCATTTGTCAAACCCATAAAACTTTACAACACACACTGAACATTAATGTACGCATTTAAAAAATCATTTAGGAAATAGTAGAATTCCAGGAAATATGCAAATTATGTCAAGAGAATAGAACTATTACTATAGTACAAATGTTTGAAATAATCTCACTGAAGAGGATGGAAGAAAAGATGGTGGCAGAAGTAACTGTGTAAATAACTGCATGTAAGCACTATACTCTAGATGATAAAGTCATTTCCTAAGAGGGTACAATTTTTATACTATGCTATACATGTATACTGGAATGGAACAATTAGATAAGTAGATGACATACTGTGGGAGCCAGGTTTCTTATTGTTGGAGTGGAAATTTACAGATAAGCAAAAAGTGGAGGCTAGAATGATCTATGTGATAATGGGTTAGAGTTGGAGACATCAGTAAGAACTCAACACCGGCATATCTGTAAAATCATTGTGAAATCTATTAATAAAAAAATACAAAAAAGAAATAAATGATTAAGAATATATGGTACACCTGTTATAATTTGACACATAGTAGGTGCTCAGTCATTTGATTAACCAGTGGTTTGATTATCAGACAAGAACAACAGAATATCCTGAAATGAATATGGATGTAGCTTCCAAGGCTAGCAAATTGTCATGAATTCAGATTCAAGTGTCATTATTGTACCTGTAGATTTCATTATTTATGGAGTAGAGAGTTGTGTTAACGTTTGATTACCTGCTTAGTAAATATTAATGTAATTTTATCCAAATTGCTGTAAGATCAATCTCAAAGAAATGTTTTGTTATTGTTGTTACTGAGCAATTCACCCTTTGAATTATGTTGAAATAAATCTTACCTTGTAAAAACAATTTAAGGTATTATCCACAAGGCTCTAA